>NC_056737.1:1250911839-1251109339 GCF_019279795.1 Protopterus annectens
TCCTCCACCTTAACCTGGTTCCCAAGCCACCTCACCAAGCATCAACAAGACATTCAATGGAAATCCTCAACCTTCCCTTTTTTGCACACCCCCCCACTGGGGTCCCACAAGGTTCAGTTCTAGGACCACTACATTTCAATACATTTATTAACAACTTTCACTGCGCCAACCCTGCCTCATCAATAATATAATATGCAGATGACTCAACCATGTGAACAGCTTGCTCCCCCTCTGACCTACTTCTAGAAACTCAGTCAGCCTTCTCTAAAACAAAACCCTGAATGATTAAGAACCACCTTGCCCTAAATGCTAATAAAACCAAACTGATGATCTTTTTCCCCCTCTAGAAACTCCCCAATCAACAAAAACTCTTTCTCAATACTTAATAACAATAACATCCCAATGAAAATTGCTTCTAATACCATACTCCTTGATGTCAACATTAACGAGCATCTAAAATTTAACACCAATATTCAATCCATCAAAAAAATCCTCCAAAAACTCAGACTCCTATACCGACACTATTGCTACCTCTCCCCCTCCACCAGAAAAACCCTAGCTTCCTCCTATCTCCTCCCCTCCCCTCTCTTACGTACTGTACTCCCCTGCTAAACAATCTCCAACTCGGCCTACAATCCAGACTAGAATAATGTTATAATAAAATAAGCAAATTTGCTACCAATTCATAAATCTCCTCCCACCACTGCCACTCTCTCTATACCCTACAATGGCTCGAACTGCCCAATTACTTGACCTTGATTAAACTCACCAATGCCCACAAGCTCATCCACAAACCTTCTAGCTGCCCTTCTCTCTATAACACATTACCCCCCTACATTCCAATCTGCTCACTCAGATCAGAATACAAGAACCTCCTACAAATCTACAAACCACTTGACCACCTGGCCACCTCCTGCTTTCCTGCTCCATTTCCAAACTATGGAACTTTCTCTCCCTCCTACTCTTCGCAATACCCCTAACCACACCAAATTTAAATCCCTCTTGTCCTCCTATCTTATTACAAAATGGATCTACCCATCCCACTCCCCAACACAACTTCCCCTTATAGCCACTCATTTCTCCACCCTCTGCTACAACTACTTCACATAACGGGTCTGTATTAGAAGCACAAAAGTGCTTTTGAGTGAACACATAAGAAGCGACACATATTCATCTAACCGCATTTAAGCGATTCGATGAATATGTCACAGGCAAGGAAGTAGTTGTCCAATAACACTGAGTTGCTCTTTCCTTTGCTTTAGTGCAATCTCAGAGTTGGTATAGTTAGGGGGGAGTGTGGGGGCACAGTCCCCCATGATTGAAGGTGTGGAGGGCAAAGCCTCCCACCTGATAATGATTTTTAATTTTTATTTTTTCCACATTAATTTTTTCACTAGGAAAAATTTTGATTATGTGGCCATTTGGTATTTACAGGTTTCACGTAACATGTGTTTGCTTTTATGTAGTCGCACATATGCGCTTTCATTATTCTGATATAGACCCCACATACCTACTACAACACTCAATTATACCCTTACAGGACAGTCACCTACACCACCCACTTTCTCTCTGACATTAACTCTGTCCTCATAAACAGGAAAAAAAAATTTCACCTGCATTCTCATTTGTCTGTATTAAATACTATGTTATCACATTCATTTTATTGCAATGTAGGCTGTATTTCTCTGAAAATCGATTGTATGATTTCACATTTATCTTATTGTATTGTATGCTGTAGTCCTCTGAAAAATTGATTCTATAGATTGATTTCCTGTAACTGTCATTGGAGCATTTCTCCCTGGGCCTCCACTGAAAACAGGCTCTTCATGACCCAGTGGACTCCCCCGGTTATCAAACTGAAATAAATAATAATATATAATTCAGGAGTGTGAGGGTGCAGGGGGGATTGCCCCTACATAAAAGAAGTTTACAGGAGAAGTGTGATGCTTGAGATTCTCTTTCCTTCTACAGGTTTGATTTTTTTTTTAACATGTTAGCACTCAGCATTTTGAGTACCATCCATATAACCCTCACTATACTATTAAACTGCATCCAAAAATTGATAACTAAATAACACTGTAAAAAAAATCTCAAAAGAAGAGTACAATGCATCTCCAGAGACACCTCATACTTAAGAACTAGGTACTATTGTACAAGGCACTCAAAGCTCTATTAAGGCAAAAACTTAAGCAAGTAACCTGACCCACTGAAATCAAAGTGAAATAACACTCTAACTTTTATAAAAAACATGAAACAATTGATAGATGGAATACATGGAGTTTGTTTTGCGTGACATATTATCGGTCTTTACAGTAGGATAAAGAAACTCAGTTTATGATTTGGCTACTCATCATAAAACTCATTTCCAAACATATAGTACACATTAATTCACAGAGCAGAACCCCACATATCATATTCTCATATTCTGTACCTCCATGTATTCTCTCTCTCAATATATATATATATATATATATATATATATATAGAGAGAGAGAGAGAGATAATATATGTCAACATATTAATTAAAATGTTCCAAACAGCAGTCCAACACTTACAAACTGAAGGACTCTCACTCTATTAAAACTTCAGCATGGATTTAAACATGAGTCCGGGGGGGGGGGGGGTTCAATTTAAAAACTGATGTGCACACCACTTTACACAAATCCTGGATGGACTTCAACATGAGTCTAGAAGCGAACATGTTCACTACACTGCATTCAATCCAGTGAGCTCAACCACTTTGCTTGCAGTTACTCATGCCTCATCCCTTCCCACATCACTTTACTGATGTGTGCTGACCCTAACCCAGACATTACTCCTGTCATAACACCAGCTGTGCAGAACTGGGGTACAATACACCCTTTCCCTAACAGTACCACTAAACAAGACACAACACCCAAACATGCACTCAGACACATGCACACACACACACACACACACACACACACACACACACACACACACACGCGCACACACACACACACACACGTACATGTGCACACACACATACACACACACGAACACATAAAGTCACACTTCAAACAAACCAGTAAACAAGCATACCAACACATTAGTCCCCTTCCTTAGTGCTTACTGTAGCCCTAACGCACAACTCACTAACACTTGTGAGTGCACACACATACACATACACACATGCACACACGCACACAGGAACACATAAAGTCACACTTCAAACAAACCAGTAAACAAGCATACCAACACATCAGTCCCCTTCCTTAGTGTTTACTGTAGCCCTAACACACAACCCACTAACACTTGTGAGCACACGTGCACACACACACACACACACACACACACACACACACACACACGCACACGTACATGTGCACACACACATACACACACACGAACACATAAAGTCACACTTCAAACAAACCAGTAAACAAGCATACCAACACATTAGTCCCCTTCCTTAGTGCTTACTGTAGCCCTAACGCACAACTCACTAACACTTGTGAGTGCACACACATACACATACACACATGCACACACGCACACAGGAACACATAAAGTCACACTTCAAACAAACCAGCAAACAAGCATACCAACACATCAGTCCCCTTCCTTAGTGCTTACTATAGCCGTAACACACAACCCACTAACACTTGTGAGTGCACACACACACACGCGCACACACACACACACACACACGTGCATACGCACACACACACACACACACGCACGCACACAGGAATACATAAAGTCACACTTCAAACAAACCAGTAAACAAGCATGCCAACACATCAGTCCCCTTCCTTAGTGCTTACTGTAGCCCTAACACACAACCCACTAGCACTTGTGAGCATGCGCGCGCGCACACACACACACACACACACACACACACACACACACACATACACACACAGACATTCTACCAAAAAACTCTTTAACTGATTGCACAAGCAATCATATGGAACTTGCGCATGAATGTGTGTGTGTGTGTGTGTGTGTGTGTGTGTGTGTGTGTGTGTGTGTGTGCAGAGATAATTATTTATATCTATCTATCTATCTATCTATCTATCTATCTATCTGTCTATCTATCTATATGTAAAATATCGAAGGCTTGGGATGTAATGTATCTGGTATGCTTTTTTTACTATTATATTTAATTTGGTTTTAAAACAATAGTTAAATCAGCTGTAAATCAAACAAATAACTATTTACATATGTCTGCAGATGATCAATACATATCAACAACAATAAATATTTTTTAAGCAAGTCTTTAAGCCATGATTTATATGAATGTGTAATATTAGAAGTTCTCATCTTTACAGTATGCAATTCGGCACTGCAAACAATTTTGACATACTAATAAATTCAACATTAGAGGGGGTAACTTTACTTTTCCAGTTTTTAGTAATTACTTTTCTGGCTATAGCATGAATTGACCCAAGAAGAAGCACTTGGGTTTTTGGAATTATCTCAGGAATCGGAGCAATAAATAAAACTAAAGACTTAGAAATATTACATCTATCTGACAATAGAGCTTGAATGAAGTTATTAATTTCTTTCCAAAAAAGGGGGATGGCTTCACATTCATATATCATATATGCCTGATCAGCTATTTTTTTTTCAGAATCACATCTCCAGCATTTAATTCTATTTGATTTATGCATAACTGTAATTTTTTTAGGAGTGACAAAAGCTCTGTGTAAGAATTTGCAAGTGAAAATGTTTCAAGATAAAGAAGATGTGGTTTTATCTGTAGATTTTAATGTTATTTTCTTGTGTTCTTCAGAGAAGTCTTTATTATTAATATTTGAAGAGTAATTCCCATAGGAGTTTTCTAAATATGTGGAATTTAACTTAAGAATTTTAGAAATTTGTGACAAATATGATTTATTTTTCATTATTACTGATATTTATTAAGCATTCCAATAATTTGGGAATACAATTTCTTATCTAAATTAAAGATCTTATTTATCTCTGTAGTCACAAAGCCTCTAAATATTTCTTAAATTAATCAGGTCTCAGAATCTTAATTGTATTTGGAGCTACAGTATATATATATATATATATATATATATATATATATATATATATATATATATATCAGTACCATTTAAGAATTGATGCCAATAAATTATTTTTTTGTTGTTTTAAGGTCTTGTTGTGTGCCTTTTGTAATTTAAAGGAATTTGAAAGAATGTAATTTAAAGGAATTAGAAAGAAGATAACCTATTTTAACATATTTTGGTCTTTAGTGTATGCAATTCTTTGTACCATTCTCTTGTTTTACTAATATACAAGCTTGTAACTCTTCCATTTAAGTAAGTCTTAGTGAATCTGACAGTACAGTGTCAGAAACTTCATCATTCATGTTTATTTCTATGAAATATTTGATCTATTTAACATACCAATCCTTGAATTCTTTTAATTTAATAATATATGCTGGAAATCTCCTGTGATGTATTAACTCGTCAGTTTTTAAAATATTAAAGATTATAGCATTATGGTCTGATAATGGACATGAAACTATTGAAACTTCTCTGATATGTGATAACACATTGTTTGAGTCAAAATCTTTATCAATATTTGTATGTGTTCCATGCCTATATGAATAATGGCTAAATTGCAGTGAGTTTGTTTCCTTAGCTCATATATATCCTTTAAATTCATTAGAGTCACAAAATTTGTTAAGTGTTTGGCTCAAGATGTGATTCTCAGCATTATATCTGCAGTGGAATCTTTGTCAGATAAAATACAATTAAAATCACCAACCATTATGACTTTACCTTTCATGTAATAGGCTATAGTTTCTAAGTAATTTTTTGCATCTTTAGCTCCATCCCCTAGAATCCAATGAGAGTTCACCAATGTATATAATTTTCATACCTCTCAACCTCTTAGAGCAACAAGTCTGGACAAAGCTATAAATAAAAGTGGGACAAAGGCCCCAAAATAGAGACACATTTTAAATATTGCTCTTACATACTTAAAAAGTTGATAGAATAACATGGTTTGCATTAGCAAGTGTTTTCTGAAGAGTATGAAGTCTGAAACTCAAATGTCTGTCATCATTTTCTAACTTCAATCTTTAATGATTTGCCACTAATTTTCCAGAAAACTACAGTTTTATGAAAAACAGACCAAAAATCTAAGGCAAAAATCTGGACATTCTGTGAAAATCTGTAGAGTTGAGAGGTATGATAGTTTTCTGTTCTACTCAGCTATAACAATGCTTAACATAACATCTTTATCAACATAAGTCTTTTACTTTAGGCATTACTGGTGAATTCTTCCATGAAATAGGGGTGTCTCTTCCTTTATCTCAAAAGCCAGAACCTGCTAAAACCAAATAATTCTGTAATGAAAGTTTATTTTCATCTTTATTAAGTAAATGTGTTTCCTGTAGAAATACTATTTGAGTTTTATGTAATTGCAAGTATTTGAACAGACTCCACCTCTTTCCTGGGTTATTCAATCATTTAATATTAATAGATATGCATTTAAAATCAGATATTTACATAAGAGAAAATAAAACACAGGAATAATGCAATCACATTTATGTATATAACTTATTATATACTTTAGATATATAGCAATATGAAATCTTCAGCTATGGACAAAACTTTTGAAACAAATAAAACTGCACCTAATAATATAACCGTAAAACATTCTACCATGGCATAATGTATTTCTAGTTTGTTGAAAAAGAACAAACTACCTCACAAACTCTCTTTTAGACTAACAACACTTAGCTCATGGTTCTGATTCATATTAATGTGTCTTATATTTTTAGTATGCATCAGTGAGTTATTATGAGTAAGAAAAGTTAAACAGCTGTTCAGAATCTTTATTATAAGTTGACCAAACTAAATATCTCTACAGTTATCTTTCCCTGTACATCACGTTATCTCCCTGGTCCACTATAGAGAGGAAGTCAGCTGTTATTTTCATATTTATTAATTTATATGTCAGATGATTCTATATTTTTCTATTTTATTTACTATGTGTAAAGTTGTTCATAGGATCATAAGTTGATAAATTAGTACTAGGCTGTCTTTGTAAGCTATTTCAAGCACATCCAATGTGAGAATCAAACCCTGCACCTTGTGCTTTTAAGGTGATCACCTTAACCACTATGCCAACTCCCAACCCTCAGAGATATGTTTGTATTCTTTAACTAAATACATGTTTACTTATTCTGATCTCTTTTTATTTCTGTTTGTATACTATGTCTTGTACTGTTACTGTATTCCTAGGTTTTATATTTTAGCTTCAATCTAGTATAGAGTATCATATAATAGAACATTTATATTTATCCTTACATATTCAATACTCTCTAACATAGTGCTACTGTTAGAATCAGTCCTGCTTTTTCCTTAAATGTTATGTCTAATGGTATGTCTAATAGTATCTGAGCAAACACCTGAAAAATCTACCATTTTAAGATTAAAACATTCCATAATAAATGGTTCTTAGATATTACGCTTTATCATTAAAGAGAGACAATAACAGAGAAACACAGTCCTAAATATTTTATCAGAAGTGTCATTCTGTGGGTTAGTATATAAACTATCCTTTTGGTATGCTGCAAGCATTCAGAACGATTTATTATACAATGACTCCCTATTACTACTGGAAAACGTGCACTCTGTTTGGCCCAGCCCAACCAGTGTGCCCATTGGAAATCCCACAATATACCAATGGAAAAAGGTCCTGTCGCCCGGACTTTTTTTCCGTTGGTATAAAATGCCCCAAAACCATTTTTTTTTTTTTTTTTTTACAATTAAAAAAAAGAGAGAAAACGGAGCAACGGAGACTTTCTTTTCTCCGTTGCTTCTGTTTCAAAGCATTGATGTACTAGGTATGCATGGCAATGCAAGTCCCATATGCATGTGCAGTACATCAAAACTAACAAGCAGTATACCACAACCGGCGGAAGAACAGTAATCCGCTATTATACAAAGACATTATTTAAGAAAAGTAAGCATTTTTTTCTTAAATAATGTCATTGTATACTAGCAATAACCGACTCCGTGGTTGTGGTATATTGAAGATTTACCCACGGTTGCCTTTGTTTAATCACTCGGGCTTCGCCCTCATGATTAAACCAGACCAACCATGGGTAAATCGTCAATATACCACACCACTTCGTCTGTTATCGCTTTAATAACTGGCAGTGGTTTAGAATGCAATTCACTGTTTTTTGCTTGTTATCTGCTGCTGCGGTAGCGTTGTCGCCTCACAGTAAGATGCTGTCCGGTTCGATTCTCAGCTAGAGCATCGTCTGCATGGAGACATGCGTGAATGGGCATACCTTCATTAAAGGTTGTGCATCAGGGCTGGTAACTCAGCACGTAAAAATCAACTACCAATCATTAGCGGACCGCAGTTCCGCTGTGGCGACCCCTAACTGGGAAAAGCCGAAAGACTCAACAACAACAACATCTAACTTGTAATCACAGACATCTTAACACATGATTTAAAAATATTATGATTATTTCTGTTACACAGGAAGAAGTAAACTGGAAAGTTCTTAGGATTTTCAGAACTCCTGTAGCATCACAAAAGTGATCATTACTCTAATTAAGCTGCTTCAAGATAGTCCTCATGACAAGGGCTTGCAAATGAACAGTTTATCAGCTACAATTGACACAAAGATGTTCACAGATGAATGCAAGCCACCCCTACATTATACATCAATCCCTCAAATACTTCCAAACCACTAAAAAACAACAAAAACATTTCAGATTATGTTAACTACTAAAAATCTATTGTATTTAAAGAAAGAACATTTAAGGATTCAGTAAACACTATTTGTATGAGATGTTTAATATAAAGCAGGCAGTCATTTTTAAAGGAGACATAGCATATAAACTTGCATTAAAACAGTGACAGTTATGTGTGATCCAGATTTAAACTGTAAAGTGTGAGTGTTACTCTAGTTATTTGATAACATTCTAATAACTTTTTTATATGTAAGAAACTAAATTTTTTGTCCTTTGTTTATAACATAGCATAACTTTTCTGGGTGCTATTGCATGTCAAGTATACTATCAGTAGAACTATGTAATAACTGTCAGAGGTTTAGAATGCAATTCACTGTCTTTTGCTTATTAGTTAACTTGTATTCTTTGACATCTTAGCATATGATTCAAAATATTATGATTATTTACTTTTAGACAGGAAGGAGTAACCTGGACAGTTCTTAGAATTTTCAGAACTCCCGCAGCATCACAAAAGCGCTCATGACACTAAATTGTTTCAAGCTGGTTTTCATGATAAGGGCTTGAAAATGAACAGCCCATCAGTTAGAATTCACACAAAAATACTCACAAGTGAATCCAAGCCATCTCCATACCACTCATGAATCCGTCAAACCCATTCAGACCACCAAAAAAACAATAAAAATCATCTCAAAGTATCCTCAACTACTAAAAAATTGCACTCAAAGAAATAACATTTAATGATTCAGAAAACACTATTTTTATGAGATGTTTAATATAAAGCAGTCTGTCATTTTTAAAGGAGAAATAGCATATAAACTTGCATTAAAAGAATGACAATATGATCCAGGTTTAACTTGTAAAAGTGTGAATGTTACTCTAATTATTTGATATTATTCCAATAGTATCTTTTATATATGTAAAAACTATAGGGGAATTTAATAAAGCTTACACAGACTTATTTGCCATGTAGGCATAGTGGCACGGAGCTTACACGTAAGTAAGCAAATGTGAGATCCAGTAAATGGAGCTGAGGGGCATGTATGAGTGTGCAAACCCAGAAGTGTCCGTGGCATGCAAATCACCTCATAAGCAGGTGGGAATGCATGAAAATGAGTGATCCAGTAAGTAGATAGGCAGTCATGCAGGGCTCTATGTTATAACAGTGAATAATCAAAAGATCGAACGCTGTTATATTGACCGCAAAATAATGAAAACAAAAAAGAGCGAGCAGCCAGAACAGCAAATTTTTTCCCAGGGAAAAAAATTTGCTGTTCCCAAAAAAAAACAAAAAAAAAAAGAACACACTAAACACTATTTTAAGTGGAGGGGCTTTGCACCCCACACCCCCCATGTGAGGGGCTTTTCCCCCTAAACTCCCCTACTTAAATATACCAACTCCGAGTTCACACTACAGTGCCAAAAATGGCAAAGTGACGGAAGCAACCAAGCAACTTCTTTCCCAGGGAAAGAGTTTGCTTAAAAGCCACTTTGTCATTTTGCATTTTTGACATTTACAGTTTGACAAGGATGCATTCGACATAATGCATCTTTGTTCTTCTGAGAGGAACCCGTCATGCAGATCCAGTGTTGGTGTCTGTAATATATACAGAAAATTTCTGTGTACAAGATGCCAATATGACACCAGGGGCTGTAAAAGTGTACTGACAGTGGCAGAAATAGCATAGGGGACACAGATATGTACAAACCTAATCACTGTGTGTCCAAAACCGTATGGAAAATAATGTAAAATAATTTTTTTTAATACCCTGGGTATGTTTGCACAGCATGCCCCAGTGCCCAACATGATATTATGGAAAAAAAAATAAAAATATTGTAAAAACCAGAATTTGTGAGTATGTAACAGTAATGCATTATAGGACCCTGCATGGAGTATGTAGTATGTTAGACTGCTATGGTTGCTAATGAGGCAGGCATGAAACTGTGCAGTTTCCCGGTACTGTGCATGGAGATGTATGCAAATGACCTTGGGTTACTGAATAGCACAAATAGGTATATGTGTATGCAGATCTCATCCGTGTAGGCACAAAACCATGTTGGTCTCCACAGAAGAGGTAGTTGACATCAAAAGGGGGTGTGTCCACAAATTTTTAAGCTCATTGGAGCTCAGTGGCACCTGTTTGGGCGGCATGCCGCTGAGTTGAGCAGAGGGGCAGAGGGGCATGTACACTGACTTCTAAGCTGTGTTTACATCTGAGGCACGTGTTTTATCATGTTTTTGCATGTTTGCGTGGTGCGCTGCCATGCTGAGCATGACCTTCCAAATGGGTGTGTCTACTGACTGCTAAGCTATGTTTATCTTTGCAGTGTGGGTTTGTGCAGAGTGCCAAAGTGTTCATCAGGAAAGACTGTTACAAAAAATAAAAATAAAAAAATTGTCTTTGAAAGCCAATGGTATATTAATTACTGATGAGCACTATTTCACTTAAACTAGGGCCATTAAACCCCTTAATGATGTACTTGGCAGGTGGAATGCATCATAGGTAGCCAGCCACACAGGCTACACCTACAGCAGACCACTATAAAGGTTGCATGCAACCTACAATCTCATCTTTCCCCCATACTCTGCACTATTGGAGTACAGACTTGAGAATTTTAATCTAGAGAATGCTAAGGGATGCTGCAGGTCTGCTACACCTGCATATGCTAGATACTGAGGTCAGTACTGATGCTGCTGCAGGTCTGCTACATCTGCATGTGCTAGATACTGAGGTCAGTACTGATGCTGCTGCAGGTCTGCTACATCTGTATATGCTAGATTCTGAGGTCAGTGCTGATGCTGCTGCTCTGCTACATCTGTATGTGTTAGATACTGAGGTCAGTGCTGCTGCTGCTGCTCTGCTACATCTGTATGTGTTAGATACTGAGGGAAGTGCTGATGCTGCTTTGCTACATCTGTATGTGCTAGATACTGAGGTCAGTGCTGATGCTGCTGCAGCTCTGCTACATCTGTATGTGCTAGATACTGAGGTCAGTGCTGATGCTGCTGCTCTGCTACATCTGCATGTGCTAGATACTGAGATCAGTGCTGATGCTGCTGCAGCTCTGCTACATCTGTATGTGCTAGATACTGAGGTCAGTGCTGATGCTGCTGCAGCTCTGCTACATCTGTATGTGTTAGATACTGAGGGAAGTGCTGATGCTGCTCTGCTACATCTGTATGTGTTAGATACTGAGGTCAGTGCTGCTGCTGCTGCTCTAATACATCTGTATGTGCTAGATACTGAGGTCAGTGCTGATGCTGCAGCTCTGCTACATCTGTATGTGCTAGATACTGAGGTCAGTGCTGATGCTGCTGCAGCTCTGCTACATCTGTATGTGCTAGATACTGAGGTCAGTGTTGATGCTGCTCACAATAGGCCTAGACTGAGATGGAGAAGACTGTTTAGGCCCAGGATAACCTACCAGGAGCTGCATGAGCTGGAAATTGTACCAAAGGATGGACAGGGACATACTACAATAACTCACCAAGCTCTGCCACTATCAACTCAGACCCAGAGCCAACAGAGGGGAACTCATCTCTGTGGAAACAAAGGTATGTATAGCCCTTAGAATACTAGCTACAGGTACTTTCCAAAGACCAACTGCTGACATGATGGGGGTCTTACAGGCATCAGCTTCCAGTGTACTCCACCAGTTCCTGGATGCCATGCTACCAGAAGCCAGTGAGCACATTTATTTTCCCCACACCTCTGGGGAGTGGGCCAGCAGTATACGACTCTTCTACCATGTAGCACACTACCGTGATGTACTGGGTGCCATAGACTGCACTCATGTACAGATCAAGGCACCACCCAGTGAGGAGGGTAGAATCTACATCAACCGCAAGGGGTACCACTCCAACTACCAGGTCATGTGCAATGCCCAGGGCATTTTCATGAATATATGTGCTGGCAGCCCTGGTGGTTATTACGACTCCCATATCTGCCATGCATCCCAGCTGTACCAGATGTTTGCTAGGGGAGGGCATCCCACATGGCCATTTACTTGGGGATGCTGTCAAACCCCTGGAACTGTGTATGATGACATCCATCAGAAATGCACACACACCAACCGAAGAATGCCATAATGAGGCACATGCACAAACTAGGAACATCATAGAGTGTGTGTTTGGGCTGTTGCAGTCATGTCTCCGGTGCCTCAATGTATCTGATGGAGCCCTGCAGTACTCTCCAGCCACATGTGCACAGATGTTCATAATATGTGCCATGCTACACAATATGATCCTGTGGAAACAGCTGCAGCAGTATCAGCAAAGGGAAGAGATACACAGCCCCCCACCAGTGCCCAGGTCACCACAATCACATCCACTGGGGGACTTGGAGGAGGAACCCCCTGAGGCTGTCCCTGTAGGCAGATGTAGGCATGCCCAATATGCCCTGGCCTTGGCCAAGAGACAACCCATACCACATGCACTGACAGTCTGTGGCCCTAGGGATGGACATGTTACTCTGGCTCACATACATATTAGTAAAAATTATGCCAGCCAGACCACACGACCTGTACCTTACCATGTATTAGCTGTGGACTGCATGCATTAGACAGAGTTAGCCCTGAACTGCAGGTTTGTCAACTGCTGCATTCGCAAGGTAAGTCACTCTCCTATACACCACTTATAAGGGGTACTACAATATGGTAGCATATGTATGGACCTGCCACATGTATGCAAGGGAATATAGTGTGCTATATACAGTGTGCTACTGGGCTACTTGCAGAGATCTATAGTAGGCTACTGGGCTAATTGTACAGATCTAACAGCCACTTTGGACAACAGGTACTCTGTTCATTAGTAAGTTTCCCATAATATCCACTAAGCGAGATGGCTGGAAACTCCACAGCATTATTCCAGGGAGATGCCAAACAGTGGGGTCACAGGACAGTCACACAATTGTCTATGCCAGCAGATCATAGGCTGGTTGTGCCCCACTCCAAACACAACAGTGTTCCCATACAACTGCTGTAAGAGTAAGTCTGCAGTGATCTATTAGCAGACCACACAATTCCTGTCTGTTGTTGATAGTGTGAAGAATGAAACCTTTCTGTCTGGCAGCTGGTGTAGCTCACTGGCCCAGGGACAGTAGCATGGGTGATAGTGCTGATGGTTCGAACCTGGCAGCATCCAACATCTTTTGTATGCCAGATACTCATATAGTGGTATTCCCAGAGACTGTCATAACCCCTCAATCCATTACTACAAGAAAGTTGGACAAAGCCAGAGTGAATGGGGGCCCAAAGGGCCATACCTACAGATAGACATTATGCATGCACTGAGTAACCTAGCAAGTGGGTAGTATAGCAGCAAGCTGCAACAGGTCAAATAAGCTGCAGAATGTAAAGGCCACCACTTAGATGTGTCAGTAGTTACAAGTCAGACTACTGTTGACAGTATAGTACCAGCAAACCACAAATGTATGAGGAACACAGCAGACATATGGGGCAAAATGCTGGACAGTCTGTAAAAACATGCACAGGGAGAGGTATGCAGACTATCACCCTGTGTGTGGTGTTACATCATGTACCCCAGTCATATCATAACTCTCAACCTCTTAAAGCAGAAAATCTGTCCAAAGCAATGAATAAAAGTGGGACCAAGGCCCACAGATAGGGACAGGTTTTAAATATTTGCTCCTACAAATGGAGAATGTTGATACATAATAGGTCTTGCATTAGCATGAATCTCCTGATGTGTACGGAGTCTGAAACTCAAATGTCTGTCATTATTTATTGACTTCAATCTTCACTGATTTCCCACTAATGTGCCAGAAAACCACAATGTTATGTGAAACGGACCAAAAATATGAGGCAAACTTCTGGACAGTCTGTGAAACTTTGTACAGTTGTGAGGTATGAGTCACATATTAAGGTCAGCAAACAGCCAGGGAATACCTTGAACAATATCAGGGAATTGCAGTAGTGTGGAAACAGGTGCAGCAGCCAATGGCTTGCAGCACACATAATCCTGGACTGCAGTACAGGTAGCTCTGGCCTGGAGTCACCTTGTAACTACTAACAATAAAACTGGGCATACTCCTACAGTTAGCTAACTTGAGCCCAAATATGTTGCATCTACCACCCAAAGACCTGCTATGTGGAACTATGTCTGTACATACATACAGCTGCATATACGTATCTGTCTCTCCCTATCCCCCTCATGCTTGATTAGTATCTCTATCAGTATTTGGCACACACACACATATATATGATAACAACAGGTATTTATAGCTATATAAAATGCAATGATACATAGACTCCCCACATATATCTACATAACACATTTACATAATGTACACACAACAATAACATTTAAGGAGGCAACCCTGTTATACAATTTATATATATATGGGTGGGGATGTAAGAATGTCTCCACATAACCCAGAATGCTGGAGATATCTGCAGTTACACATCACAACAGTTGTTCGATGGAACCAGGCCAAGGCTGCAACAGTACATAATTCACTCACACACAGACCCCTGTGCCTGTGGACTGTCACCCTGAAGACAGACAAAGGTACGCAGATGGTGTAATGTACAATGGGTGCAACACATGCCTTGGACAGGTCATATTATCCTGGTCACGTGTCTACCTATCAAACTGCAAACAGCCACATATGGTCAGACTGATAAGTGTGCACATATAGCAGGGATATTACCAGGTATCCCACCCCTGGGGCACTAGATACAATAACAGTACCAAGCGGTATCACTCTGCAGGGTACGCATGCTGTCTAACACAAGGCCACTTTGTGTACTCTACAAGCACTGTGACTGCATCAGCATATAAAACAGATGTAACCTGTGGCACCTGTGATAATCTCTATAAGCTGTAGTGTGTAATACATAGATAGGTAGGAGTTCAAATCTCACATCATCCAACTCTTGTGAGTGTGTGTGTATCAATGTATCGACATGACCATATGGCCAATCTCCATGCAATGGTATTCATTTTATGGCTCTGTGACTGGCTGCTGGCCTCTGAATTCCCACTTCTACAAGGCCTGCTGATATCATCCACTTTAAGAGCACTGGCTGAGAATGTAATAACCGATACACTCCCTGGTGCACGTGATAAGTACTACAAACTATAGTGTGTATGATAAGATAGATAGGGATTTTAATGTCACTTCAGACAAGCCCGTATGGGCTATCTCTGTGCATTGGTTATGCAAAATTATGCCCAGTGACTAGCTGCTGGCCTAAACATTTGCCTCCTTTACAAGGCATGCTGATGTCATCCACCTTAAGAGTGTACGGATGACAGTGTAATATCAGACAAGCAGCATGGCGCATGTGATAAGTATTGCAAACTGTAGTGTGTAACAGTAGGTAGGTAGGGGTTCTATTTTCACATCATACAACGTGTGTGTGTGTGTGTGTGCGTGTGTGCGTGTGTGTGTGTGTGTGTGTGTGTGTGTGTGTGTGTGTGTGTGTGTGTGTACATATATCCCCTTGTAGCACTACAGACATGCCCATCTCTGTGCAATGGTATACATTTTATGGCCCTGTGACTAGCTGCTGATCTCTAAAGTCCCTCCTCTACTAGGCCTGCTGATGTCATCCACCTTAAGAGCACTGGCTGTCAATATAGTAACAGATACACTCCATGGTGCATACGATAAGTATTGCAAGCTAGTGTATGTACTAATAGATAGATAGGGGTCCTAATCTCACACCATCTAATGTGTGTGTGTGTGTGTGTGTGTGTGTGTGTGTGTGTGTGTGTGTGTGTGGGTGTGTCTCTGTATGTAAATATATCCCCGTGCAGCATTTCAGACAAGCCTGTATGGGTTATCTCTGTGCAATGGTTATGCATTTTAAGGCCCTGTGACTAGCTGCTGGCCTCAACATTGGCCTCCTTTACAAGGCCTGCTGATCTCATCCACCTTAAGGGCACTGGCTGATATCAGATAAACTCCCTGACACATGTGACAAGTACTGCAAGTGGTAGTGTGTATTACTAGATAGGTAGGGATTCTAATCTCATAGCATCCAACTTTGTGTGTGTGTTAGCAGCACTAGAGACATGACCATTCAGCTTATCTCTGTGCATTGGTTATGCATTTTATGACCCCATGACTAGCTGCTGGCCCTAAATTGCCATCATCTCTGTGTATTGGTTATGCATTTTATGGCCCTGGGACTAGCCACTGGCCCTAAACTGCCCTCATCTACATAAACATAATTGATGTCTGCCACCATCTAGATTTGTATGTACAGAATACCCAGGTGACACGTATCAAGGGTAGCAGATCTTGTCACAGGGTATGAAAGCAAGATGATGCTGACTGTCCTCATCGACCACATGCCCATGGCCTGCCACTTTGTGGTATGGAGAGCACAGTTCCCTCTGTAGCGCTGGAGGTACTGCCACTACATGAGTATAAGTGTGCATGGCCATGTGGACTCTCAGCAGATGGTGTTTCTGGCCGCCTACGTCCACGTGTCCAACCCCCAAGTCCAACCACATGTTCCAGCACAGACATCATGCGGTCAAAGACAGACACTGTTTCAGCCCACTGTTTGTCCACTACGTCAGTGAAATGTTCCAGGGTGTCACACGTGGTAGAGGCAGTCACGGATGTCAGACTGTGCATCCATAACCCTAAGCATACATCTAGTGTGTTACGAACATGCCTGTGCCTCTATGGTAGGCTGAAACATGGGGTGAGTGACCCGTAATGTGACACCTGCAACAGGAGGTGGATGGGCAGCAGGGCTCCTTCGAGGACCCCTGCCAATCTGCCTGTGTGGGACCTCACCAGCTTTCTGGCTATGGCCAGTGTCTATACTCACTGATACCCTTGTTGTCACACTGACCTGTACTATGTCACCACCCTCTGACTGTCCAATATCTGTGGCCTCTGGTGACTGGATATGTGTGGCCATAGTGACTGTGCAGGAATAGTGGGGGCAAAAGTGAGATATCAAGCTTTGGGACAGATTCAACACCCAGCAACCCCACCTGTGCCTCGCTATTGCAACCATCATCATCAGCGTTCTATAAAACACTGACATCAGATTGTGAGGTGGACAGACTCCAACCTTCCTGTTCACCTGTGAGAAGCAAGACAAAAGCAATACATTACCACCTGCACTGTTATGTATGGTAATCTACACAAACTCATACAGATGAGAATCCACAACTGCATTACATGTTCCACATCTTCTTATCTCTGATACCATGCACAACACACAAACTCATAACATTCACAGATGACTCAGGCCCTGTATAACATGCATGTCACCTACATCCAGTTAACATTGCCAGTACAATACACCTGTGTGGTATGCAATATGACAGTGTATGTGATAGAACTATACATAAAAAACAGTACACCTATCTTGAGAAATATATGCGAGTTGTAGCATCACTGTCTCAGGTATGCACCATCTCCCTATTGTGTTCGAACTGGCATCTTGGAGTAATTGCCTCATGTATAGCAGGCTATGTAGTTACTCATAACTATAACTGCAAACATGTTGATGTTTGTACAAATACACACGTCATTCCCTAGGATATGCATTTTAGTTAACTACTCCGAAATGGAACATATAACTATTCTACTCTGGCTAAGCACAACAGTTGCACATATGGCAAAATGGCAGCCATTAACTTTCATAGAGTATATCTGTAAAACAGCAGTATTACAGTTACCAGGTACAGAACCACAGATTCTGGCCACACCTAATGGACCTATGAAAAGGTGAGGAAGAGGTATTGTCAGCAACACCAAATGTTGCAGTGTTACAAGGTAATATGTGCGTATATTTACATGTACAGTAGCTAATGTGATACTGGCTATATTGCTGACATTCTGAGTTTGTGTGCACAACTGTGGGTAAAAGCCAACCCCCCCCCCCCATTGCAGATAGATCTGACACCCATGTACTGGTTTGTGGAGCCTGCCACAAAGACTGACACAATATTATACTGGTGAACACAGTAAGCTTACCTAGACGCTCCTCTGATATGTACATTCTGGCAACCCCCTCCAGGATGGATGGTGTGATGGAGGCCTGGCAGCTGTTGGTTGATCCTAAGTTTGTCACGAATTCCTCTATGGCTGAGAGTGGTTGTTGTGTCGCAGGCCTTCTATCAATGGTAGCATGCTCCCTAGCAACAGCAGCTGCCCTTTGACGTGCAGCATTGACCATATCCTTGGCCCCATGTCGGACCTGCTCGTAGGTCCTGTCCTGTTTGCAAATCTGATTAACAGCCCTCACAAGGTTTCCCCACAATACTGCCTACTGTTCTTGATTGTGGCGACACTTGGAAAGCAGAATCCGATGCTGAAGTCTGAGTGCATCCAGTACAGCATCATTCTCTGCAGATGAAAATGGTGGCTGTTCCATCGGCACATCATTCCTGCTAGACAACAAGAGGGGAACACATTACAGGACCAGATACATGGATACCACTATGTACAGACCCTCCACACCTATAATGTCCTGCACTACCCACTGCTCCATCACATCTCATATGCCACAGTCTGGCAACACACTACATGTGTGGCTATCACCAAGATAGTAGCAATACTGGGTAATGTCCCTATGTACCGTGACAGATTCTGCTGCATCTCTCTACACCCATCACTGCAGTCTACTGTGCTGTGTCCCCTATGAGCAAATCCCCACTAATATGTCATACGGCCACTATCAGACAAATAGCAGTGTGCTATTACAACAACTATATGGACACAGTCCAGTAACACCAGTGTGCCACAATGAAAGAAAGCAATGCAAACCTGCTGTAGTATATTGCACAAACTTGTGGATGTCTGACAAATGGTTGTCCAATCATTGATGGTTGCTGTCAGAAAATTAAAACAGAATCTAACTGTCACACATCAGACCTCTCAGAAAACACTTATGCCACAGTAATATTTGTTAGTCTATTCACATTCTTACCTTGTATGGCCAATATGTATACCCTGTCACTGAGTTTGGACCTTTGTCCCACCATTAATTATGGCTTTGTCCTGATTTCTTACTGTAGGAGGTTGAGAGGCATGTTAGGCATAGCTCTCAACTAGACAGGGATGAATTTCCACTAAACAGGGACTTTGCCTGACTACATCAGGGACATTCAGCAACACCTTTACAATGTTAGCACTTTTTATGTGGGAGATTGACAGACTGACAAGAGGTGAATTACATACATCATTTGATGTTACAGGAGTGTACATCCTTACTGAGTGTCACTATGTCTTACGTGTAATCCAGGGTCTATATTAGAACACTGAACATTTGAAATGTTGAGTGTTCTAATATTGACCCATTTTCAGCGAACGCTGAAAATATCGAAGTAACAGGAAACCGAATTCTTTCCTAGGGAAAGAATTTGGTTGTCCATTTCTGTTGTTACGGTATTTTCAGCGCTCTGGTGGAAAGTTACGGGTCGGTTTCAGGTAAGTGTGAGATTGTGTGGCCATGTGGGTTAGTGCGGGTTAGGTGAGTTAGGGTTAGGGTGCGGGTCAGGTAAGTGTGCGATTTTGTGGACATGTGGGTTAGGGCAGGTTAGGTGAGCTAGGGTTAGGGCGCGGGTGAGGTGACTGTGCGATAGTGATGGACCTTAGGGTTAGGGTTTGGGTTAAGGTAAGTGGATAGTTAGTGGTGTGTATAGTTTAGTGTAGGGTTAGGTGTACGAGTTTAGGTGTATGTGTGTGGATTGCTGTTTGTTTGGTGTGCTTGTATTGTGTGTATGTGTTTTGGAACAGCAAATTTTTTCCCTAGGAAAAAATTTGCTGTTCCGAATGTTCAATGTTTTTTTTTTCGATTGCTAGGGTTCGATATTAGAACACTCAACATGTTGAATGTTTGGTGTTATAATATAGACCCATAATCCAATATCTTTACTACAGCAGCTGACCATTGTAGGAGGGATTGACAGGGACAGATCAGAAATGTGATTCAAGGCAGGGAAAGTTGAGAGGCATGCCTATAGGTGTTGGACAGCAGAGTATCACTGACATGTCAATATCATAGCTCTAATACAAGTCTCCTGTTTTAATCCCTATTCCCCATACCTCCATCCTCCCACCTGCATCCTGTTATATGGGGAAATCTAGTACATACCTGGTAGAGGGTTGTATTCCTTTTTTTGAAGCATTCCTCTGCAAATGCTTTGCACATATGCTGTCTGTATGAGTAAAACGACATACAGACCTGTTCCCCATAAGCAGTGCTTGACTTTTCTAGGTAATGCTCATTAACAGGTAATTATCTGCGGTGGTGGTGCTGCGGTAGCATTGTCACCTCACAGTAAGACGTTGTCCTGTTCGATTCTCAGCTAGAGTGTCTTCTGTGTAGAGACATGCGTGAATGGGTGTACCTTCATTGAAGGTTGTCCGTCAGAGCCAGCAACTCGGCACGTAAAAATCTAATGCCAATCATTAGCGGACCGGAGTTCCCCTGTGGCGACCCCTAACCGGGAAAAGCCGAAAGACACAGCAACAGCAGCAGCAGCTCACTAACAGGTAATTGCCTCTACACCAACCTATGGTTCAGCTTTGCTAATTGTATTCAAAACAGCTGAATTGCCAGTGGCATGGCAACACAGTGCAATATATAAGGCCTTCATTTAAGTATACTTTTCTCTGCACTTATTTAAGATTAGAAATTTGTAGATAATTGTTTCACTTGAATACTGTACTCCCTGTTTCCAGCTGCAGTTAGTTGCCTGAAGTGTGAAAAAGTGTAGCCATCTGGATACATTGAAAGTTGACTGTTTTGAAATTCTGTGTTAACTTAGCCTGGGGGTTTCTGCTTGCATTATAATCTGTACTGGTCATATTTTTTAATCATTCTGCTCATCTTCCGAGTTGTTGGCTGCTGAGATTCATCTGCATAAATCAACTGACAAAAGCTGATTTAAGTATACTTTTCTCTGCACTTATTTAAGATTAGAAAATTGTAGATAATTGTTTCACTTGAATACTGTACTCCCTGTTTCTAGCTGCAGTTAGTCCCCCACCCCCTTCTTGTTCTTGTTGTGGTATTAATCTTGGTGGCTTTGGAATTACCCGCCCCTGCTGTAAATCTGTTTTTGGACACTCCTATTGGGCCCGCTTCATTTGCTCACTCAGCTGAGTACAGTAAAATCATATTTTGATTTCAGACACTCCTACCAGTCCCATCTCCTCTCCTGTGTACAGAGAGCGCACATGGGAAGGACATCCCCTATAGCATTTTAATCTGCTCTGTTCCCTCCCTCTCCACAAAAAAAAAAAAAAAATACTTATAGTTTCTTGAGCTGCTCCTACATATCTGTCTTCTACATTAATACCTTAATGTGTTGTTCTGTGTGCTTTTAAGTGTTCAAGTGCTCTTATTTGATTTTTCATAAACTTGTTTTTGACATTTTTAACTTAGCTGCATTTATTTAAACTGTATTTGCCTCAATATTGCTGCACACTCAGTGTGCTATCTTATAATGCATTTAAAGTGTTTTTGCTACTGTCTTTAGCTCATTCTTTCTAATACAGAGAGAACTTTTTGAGAAAGCCAACCCACTTAACTAACTAAAATATATATATATATATATATATATATATATATATATATATATATATATATATATATATATATAATATATTAACTAAATTTATATATATATATATATATATATATATATATATATATATATATATATATAAATTCCAAGCTTGTTTTCTGCCTTTCCTGTAAGTAGTCTAATCCAGATACAGATTTGCTATATCTAGGACTGTTTGTAAGCTTCTGTGCCCCAAGCCTTTCTGTGTTGGAGGGAAGCCTTCTAGCTTATCAGTGGGAGTGGTAAGCACTAGGTAGCCTATCTACCACAAGAGGAGTGGTTTCTGGTCTAGAAATTGTAGTTTATTGGCTGTTTGGGCAGTGTTTCCATCTCTTTCAACTTTCTGGTTTAAAAGCCTGCGTTTGCATTTGTTTCCCACCTTTCTTGCAACTAGTCTTGTCCAGATACAGATTTGGTGTATCCAGGACTATTTGTAAGCTTCTGTGCCCCCAAGCCTTTCTGTGTTGAAGGGAAGCCTTCTAGCTTATCAGTGGCAGTGGTAAGCACTAGGTAGCCTATCTACAATGAGATCCAGATACAGATTCTTAGTTTTAGCACTTGAATTTGCTTATCCGTGCTCAGCACTTGTTCAGAACTTGTTGTAAGCACTAAATAAACTACAAATTATTACAGCACTCACCCTTCCTCATTACCTAGAGGAAAACAGTTTTGGTACTTAATTTCCTCATTTGCTTAGAGAAAAACACCTCTTGTACTCACTTTCCTCACTTGCCTAGAGGAAAATTCTTTTTATTCAGGCATGTCCAAGGGTCAGCTCCCAGTGTTCTCTCCTGTCTATCTGATGAATCTGGGCATCTTGAGGCAATGTAGAAATTGCCTCATGTACACAGACAACCCTCTCCTCCTACCACCCAACACTACAACCTGTGAGAGATGCACTTATCTAGCCAAACTGGAGGTAAAGCTCTCTCCAACCAAGACTGAACTTGACAGTCAAGAGGAGAAGGTAAACACTTGCACCACACCACACTCATCACATAGTCCCACTAAATATACACCACCAAAATCCACACATAGAAACACAAAAACATTTGTGGAGGCTCTCAATAATAATCTATTCAAGCAGCAGAGACCTCCAAAGCAGAAACACAAGCAACCTCCCACCACCAACACAACCCAAATGACACACAGCCCACAGACTCAGTGTGCCATTCAACCACAGCCCATAAGGCAAAACAACGTACCCAACATACTTGTCATAGGTGACTCTATAGTTAGGCACACTGATGTCCCACTCACCAGGCTAAACAAGGAGAAGGTCACTGTCATCCGCCTGTCGGGTGCCAGGATCCACCACATAACCCACGCACTCAGGTCACTCCACAACAAGTACAAATATGACTCTGTGATTGTTCATGTTGGTGTAAATGACCTGAGACGTACCTCCCTGGACTACATGAAAAGAGACATGTAAGAACTCTCCGATCTTGTAGCCGAGACAGGTATGACCCTAGCCCTGAGTAGCATCCTGCCATCGCCCAGAATGATACCGCAGTACAAGGACAAAATAATTGACTTCAACAATTGGCTAAGCTTCTGGTGTCATTCTTAGGGGATCCAGTATCTGTCTGCCTGGGACGACATGGTTGACAGACCACAATGTTTTGCCAGAGATCGCCTGCACCTGTCACCCCTGGGATTCTGGATACTGGCAAAGGCTTTTGCCGCCCCTATAGTGCCTTTTTTAGGCAAGGTTAAAATGACAAATTCACCACCATAACAGGAACAGACAAGCAAAAACTGACGGTAATGCTACTCAATGCTAGAAGTCTAAATCTCAAAATGCACTCACTCGAGGCACTCCTCAAAATGGAGAACATCGATGTCTGTGCAGTGACTGAGACCTGGTTCAAGGCTCCAGAGAGCACCCCTGCATTACCAGGCTATAACAAATATCACACTTTTCAGCCATCTAACCTGGACCGGAACACCAAAGGCGGAGGTGTGTCCATATTCATTAAGGATATCCACACCTCCAGGCTAGTTGCTCAGCATAATGCAGCTGAGGTTATCCAAGTGCAAATAACTCTGGGCAAAACTGCAATCCAAATTGTAGCTTGCTACAGATCCCCCACCATGTCCCAGGATTCTCACTCCTCTTTTCTTGATATACTGGAAAATATTAGGGTTCAACCAAACACTCTAATATTGGGTGATTTCAACTACCCCACCATTAACTGGGAAAACTACTTATGTACCAACTCCTTCACTCAGCACATTCTGAAATTCATAAATTCCAATGCCCTGGATCAACTTATCCACACCCCTACCAGGGGCAAAAATATCCTAGACGTAGTCATTACCAACATGAGTGACCGGTGTTCCACACCTGAAGTCAACTCCTCGTTGGGCAGATCCGACCATAAGGTAATCACTCTAGATATCCACATCCCACCCCACCCCCCACATTAAGGAAACCATGGTAAAAAAAATTCTCCAAAGCCAACTTCATGCTTCTTAAGACAGAAGTGGTGAACTTCATGACACCCATGCAGATGGACAATACAGTTACGATTGCTGAATCCTACACAGATGGACTCTATAAGCACTTACATGAGTGCATGGATCGTGCTATCCCAAACAGAATCAAGACGCTATCCTCCAAAAAATGGAAGCCAATCTGGTGGTGCCCTGCCATAAACAAACTCTACAACAGAAGGAAGAAATTGTTGCAAAAGAGAGTAAAATCCCATGAGTGGAGGAGCTCCCTGGTCAGCCTCAGCAAGAAGCTGAGATCCCTTATAAGATCCTCCAAAGCTAGCTATGAAAACAAGATTGCCACTGATTCTAAGGACAACCGCAAAGCATTCTATAGCTATGTCAAGAATCTCAATGGCAACACCCAGATCTGCTCTGAGTTACAGCACAATGGCACAAAAATTACAGAGCCAACTGATCTTGCCAACATCCTGGCAGATATGTTCAGTGCTAACTTTATCCCCCTCTCACCCCCTAAAAGGCCCCTATCTATACAGGAAGAATGCAGAGTCCCTGTAATCACAACTTCACAGGTAAAAGCAGCACTCTCTAAAGCCAAAAACACAGCATCCCTGGGACTGGACAACATCCCAGGCTGCATTTTACACGAACTTCAGAACAAACTGGCTCCCCACCTGAACACCATGTTCAATCATAGCCTCATGTCAGGCTTTGAGCCCACTGAATGGTGCACAGCAACAGTTATCCCACTTCACAAAGGGGGAGCCACCACTGATCCTGGGAACTATTGCCCTATTAGCCTGATGAGCCTGGTCAGCAAGGCCATGGAATGTATCATCATGGAATTCATAAACAAAGACATTGGTAACCTCCAAACTCTGGACCCCACCCAGTTCGGGTTTTTGAAAGGCAGATCATGCCTTCTGAACCTGGTCGACTTCTTTGAGGCAGTCACCAAAGCCGTAGACGAGGGTAAGGTGGTTCACACAGCCTATCTTGACCTCACCAAGGCTTTCGACAGCATCCCCCATTCTGGAATTATAGCTAAACTCACTAAACTAAGTATAAATGTCTATGTCACAAGATGGGTTCCCAACTGGCTCACTGACAGAACCCACACTGTAAAAGTTGCAGACTCCAAATCTGACTTAAAACCAGTGACAAGTGGAGTACCACAGGGTTCATTCCTGGGACCTCTCCTGTTTGGTATCTACTTCTCTGAAATACAGGCTAACACAGAAGGCCTCTGGATAATGAAGTTCGGAGATGACTGCAAACTAGGAGCTATAGTCGAGTCCCCAAATGATGTGGACCTCTACAGAAGGGCCTCACTGAGACAGATGCCTGGTGTCAGAGCCATGGCCTCAAGCTCAATGCCAAAAAGTGCATTGTTATCCCCTTTGGTAAAAACTCTGTACCCATGAACTACCACACAGGCGGCAGTCTTCTTAACACCGAATGTGAGATAAGAGACCTTGGGATCCAGGTGGACAGTAGTCTCTCCTTTGATAATCACATTGTCACAGTAGTCAGGAAATCCTTCTACATGGCACACCTCATCACAAAAGGGTTCTCATCCAGGAAAAAAGAGGTCATTGTTCCCCCTCTACTCGACACTTATCAGACCCATTATAGATTACAACGCCCCTTTTGGAATGTACCTCACAAGACATCTGAAGCAGCTGGAAAGGCCACAGAAGTACCTCACAAAGAGGATTACTGGCCTCAAACAGGTGCTCTACACTGATCATCTCAAAAAACTCCAGCTTTACTCTGTAGCATATCGCCTACTCCGAGGTGATCTCTGCCTAACATATAAAGCTATGTCAAACCCAGAGCTGTTGGACATGCTACACCTAAAAAAATCCCAATCCCGCAGAGCTACACACTCTAGGGACCTAAACCTTGTCACCACAATAAATAGGACTTGCTGGAGGGATAGATTCCTGTCCCAGAGACTTCCCATAGTCTGGAACAAGCTACCCATCTATGTCAAGCAAAGTTCCTCATTAACACTCTTCAAGAAAAATCCTAATGAGTGGATGGGAAATAGGAAATACCCCCCCGGGGATCACTTCTGTGGCTCTGCTCAACAGGGAAACAGGAAATTAAGTTTCTTGGGTTGGCATAAGCCTGGGAACTTTGTTGGTTAGGCTTACTTAAGCCCTTGGGCTGATAGCCTAGTACCTACCTATGAACCTATGTAGGCCTTGGCCCCTTTTTTAGTTTTTGAGATGGACATTGCTGAGGTGTGGAGACTACAGAATTGCAGAGGATAAGTACAAACACTGTCCACTGTACAGATGTATGAAGTCTGTCCACAGTTTTTCCTCATATGTTTGGTCAGTGTCCCTTTACAATGTGGTCATCTGGCAGTTCACTGGCAAACATTGTGGGTTGAGGTCTGTAAGGTGAGAGAGACATGCAAGTGTCACACTGCATACCCATCAGAATATGTATTCTAACGCAGTTGCTGCAATTCGATCAACTGACTATCTTTATAGGGGCAAACTGTGAAACATGTCCCTATCTCTGGACCTTTGTTCCCCCCTGTTTATGTATGGTTGTGTCTGGATTCCTTGTTATAGGGGGTTGGGAGGTATGGCCAGTCTGTAGCAGCTACTATAACATACAGTTGTGTATGCTCCAGGCTGCAGTTGCTGCTGCAGCATAGGACACATGGGGGGAGTGTGAACACTTTGGAGGCCAGCAAGCTGTACATGTAACTGTGGCAGCAGTGGCAGCCCTGTCATACAGCAGAGCCAAGGTAACAGTACCCTTTACAGTCCAATCGAGGCATGTGCTTAAGGTACATCTCTTATGCAACAGTGCTAATAGCAGAGTAGTAGGCAACATACATTTGGGCTATATGAATATGTGAAGTATGTCCCTAACTTGGCTTGAAAAACTGAGGATCAGATAATTCAGCAGCAGTAACCTATGTGGATTAAAATGGCATGACTTAGTCATTACTTGCTGTCTTCACAACAATATCATTGAAGTGCAGCACACTGGATTCAAACCCAGGACTGTGTGTGGCAAAATGTACTGTATGCAAGGCATGTAATAGACTGAGCTATGGAGTCAGTGCTGAAACAGGTGTATTTGCCAGATATATGTGCAGACATGCAGGCTGTGACTCACGTTGTCTGCATCCATCGGTATGTGCTTCCAAAGGCAGCTGTTCTGCAGCAGGGTCCCAGCTGAACATATGTTATGTGCCATTGATGCCTTAGCAGGTGTGTTTACAGATGTTGTAGATAAAAGGAACATTTACCTGCTATCCCAGGCCTCATGTGCTGCCGTTATTATTTATTTGGCTGTGTACTGGTTTATTTTTGCATCAGAGTCCCAGGTAAACTCCCATTTTTCCCAATAGGTTTAATTTCAGGCTGTCAATGGCAATCAGCATGTTTTGATGGAAACACCTGTTTTAATTAAGATCTGTGTCGCATAGTAGGTTAGTGCTGTAGTTGACAGGGTCCCAGGTTCAAAATGTGGCAGGGGTGATTATTATGTACATTTGCCTAACACTGTGAGGAACACACAGGATCATTAAGGCATATTAAAGCTCATTAAAGCAGATTTCCACAGTGCAGTGTGAAGCACCACATCATGGATTTTCTCTTAGCTCTGTGCAAACCTGCACTAAAAAATTTAAAATAAAGGGGGGGGGTGATAGGACAATGTTGAAATAGGGGCAATCAGGGTCAAAACATAGTGAAAGGCAGGTAGACGTGCAGGATTCCTGCAGTTTATTTCTTTCATTGAGCTTAATATATATATATATATATATATATATATCTATTAAATCAAGCAACTCTTCTCATCTCTTCTTCAACTCATCTTCAGCTCATTTTCTTCTAAACTGAGGGTATATTTTTTCTCCATTTCCTGTGGACACTCTATAGCATCTTTCTGTGGCACATTGACTTCAATTTCATCCTGTGTCGTCCATTGCTCTGTCATATGGGAACTCACTGGCCTATCACTCCTCAGCATTGATTACATCAGAGTTTACACAGTGTCTTGTTCCTTCCCTTGCTGTTCAGCTTCAAATGAATGTTTATACTGGTTTCCTGTGGAAGGTTCCAAAATATCTTCATATGGCAACTGCCCAGTTGCTTCCTGTTCCACGGGTGTCTCCTTAATTTGGATGTCTATTGCTCTATCCTGCTATGGTGCTTTCTGAGTTAGATTTTCTACAATAAATCCTTCACTTTGCAGGTACTCCATAGCCTCAGTTTCTATTTCTTTAACTTCTCTTTACTAATATTCTTTTCTACTTTTCCTCTGTCTTCTTATTTTTTGTACTGTAAAATTTTCCATGGCAGATTCCTTTGCTTATATTTCTCTTCAGATATCTTTGGTGCTGCTCTTTTTGTATTAATTAATTTTGCTTTCTCCTTTGTATAAATATTACACCATATTAAATCTCTTTTTCATTCCCATGTCCATGTTTCTTCTTCAGATGTCTCCTGATCTTCCTGTTTCTCCTTACTTTGGGGAACTCAATCCATCCTGCTGTGATGTAACCTGTGTTAGACCTTCTACACCAAATCCTTCACTTTGCAGGTACTCCATAACTTCAACTTCTGTATTTTTAACCTCTACTTTACTAATCTTATTTTCTACATTCCCTCTTTGTGATATCATTTTTTATTGTGAAATTTTTTATATCTGGATGCCTTTGTCTGTATTTCTCCGAATATCTTTGGGACTGCCTATTTTGTATTGATTAAGTTGGCTTTCGACTTTGCATAAATATTGCACCATATCAAATCTCTCCTTCTTTACCATGTCCATATTTCTTTTTTTATACTTTTCAAAATTCTCTAGGTTTTGTTGTTTATATTTTCACACTTCCTCAGATGCTTCATTTTCCAAACAGATAAAGTTTCTTTGTCTATATAATGTTTTAAACAAATCTGCTGTATTAATGAACACAAATTTTTATTTAAGGCTTCTGACAGTTTTTCTTGTGCAAGTATTTTTCTTTCCTCTAATTTCTCTCTTAATCTTTTTGTATATCTTGTGCCTGGAAATTCTGGGCTTTTTACATAATAGTAACAATACATAATTTCTTTCTTATCCTCAATAGTCCACTCTATCATCTTTATGGCTCTCCTTTGGCCTATTGTTTTTTGTGATTTTTGTGGACTGCTACTTCCTTCTACAACAAGGGGGCTATCCTCCTCCTGAGCCTGGCCTAGCCAAATTGTAGGAATGTTTCCATATTTTGAGGGTTCTACACTCTCATTTTCCCATCCTGGCATCAGTGTGCAGCCAGGATTGGGCACTTTTTTTTATCGTGGATGTAGTTCGCCCAGCTATCTTTTTTATTTTTGACCTACATCTGTCCATGATATATGCTATATAAAATACAATATCAGTGTTGTCTTGGTGATATTTTGTGAAAAAATGGTTTGGATGAATTCAATTTCAGCGACCCTACTCTCCTTTGCTTGCTGACTTATCATCTCTCTGTGAAAGAATCTATGGTATCCCAGGAAAAGCTTTCATCATGCTTTTCTTACTGTCAGAGAGACATTGCAGTATATATGTACCAAAGAATTATATAAGAGAGACAGAGACAAAGGCAGAAAGAGGAGATGAGGCAGAGAAATGGAGAAGAGAGCTGCTAGCCTAATAGCAGGTGAGAGTCTGTAATAGAATTAGAGGTAGTTATTCCATGAAAGATTAAACAAAGTGATGTTTTCTTCACCATACCTTGATAAGTTAAGTACGCAAAGAGCAAAATGCACTATAGTTACTGACTCATGTCTTTCCTTACTAACAGGCTGAGTGATGAAGTTAAATGTTCAGACAATTAGTATTGCTGTTCCTTCTTTATAATGTTTGAAATATCTTAAGCTACTTCATTCTGGTACTAATCATCAGCAGAGTGAACCAAGTTATTTATATACTCTGCTTGAAGTTCTTCACTTTGTAAAGTAATCCATTTCCCTAGCACCAAGTACTGCATGGATTATAATAGGTTTGTTTATGAATACATATCAAAATGTTCTCAGTAAGCACATCATAATCACTAAGCAGTGTTAAATACTAATATTCGTAGTTGTTCACATGATAATTATGAACAGACTTACAGGACAATTATGTGTAATGAAACTGGGCAAGATTTATTTATTTATTTATTTAATTATGTATGCATGTATGTATGTATGTATTTATCTGTTTATTTATTTTATTTTACATTTGTTGACCAGGATAGTCCAGCTGGATATATGTCCATTTTCAGCGAAGGCCCGGGGTGAAAAGCTCCAGATAACACAGATAGAACATAACAGATATGAGTCAAACATATTTACAAAGCCCTCTAGTAGGTACTCACAATATAGACAGTGTGTAATAGTATACAAAAACAACAGGTTGCAGCAAGCTATTATGAGCAAGAGATGTATACAATATTAATTTAAATAAGGTATTGAATAAGTAGTGATTAATCAGGGTTAGTACAGGGACAAAGTCAGTGCTCTTTAAAATACTGTCTGAGAGATACATCAAATGACTGCCCCGTGTCAAGGTCTTTGTTTGCTAGTCTGGAAAAAAATATTTTCCCTTTTTTTTCAGTGGCAGCTCCAAGCTCGAGTGGAATAGTGTAAAGTACTAAACCAGTGTTACTGACAGTTAGTCATTAACAGTCCCACAAAGCCTTGTGCTTTGTTATACTGCAAGTGTGCTGACTAACCAGTTTATTGAGCTGGAGAGACTATTTGCCACTTGCTGCCACAGCTATATATAAATGTTTTTTTTTTAATTCTTAGGCTGTCTGTTAATTTATTCTTGTTTTCAAACAGATGTAGAAACTTTTCAGTAGTGTCCACGTGGGATTTGTACCGGCTTTATTTAATTCTTATATTCATTTTAGCAGTACACTTGCATTGCAGTTATGTCATAATCTATCATTGATTTGTATCAGAAACATATCTATTAAAAATATGGAATAAAAGTGCCATATGAAATAACTTTTTAAATATACCATAGAGACACAAACATTCAACAAACTCATCATTAGGGTTTTAGACGCTCTTTGGCTCATATTTCCACTCTCTGATTAGTCTCTTTCACCCTACAATACCATGCTTACATTGGCTAAGTTTGTAGATCAATTAAGAAAACAGAAATCAAGGTATCATCAGCCAAAGCAAAACATGAGAACACTGCCTCTCTTCCATTTCAAATTTGGAGGATTTTTGCAGAGTGTGATACATTTGACAGGTTTCAGATTTGGAGCATTCAGAGTTCAGGGTTTTCAGATTCAGAGGATTTTGCACAGTGTGATGCATTTGACAGGTTTCAGATCTGGAGGATTTTGCACAATGTGCTGCATTTGAGAGGTTTTAGATTCAGAGGATTTTGCAGTGTGATGCATTTTAGAGGTTTCAGAGTCACAGGATTTTCTACAGTGTGATGCATTTGAGAGGTTTTAGATTTAGAGGATTTTGTACAGTGTGATGCATTCGAGAGGTTTCAGATTCAGAGGATTTTGCACAGTGTGATGCATTTTACAGGTTTCAGATTTGGAGGATTTTGCACAATGTGATGCTTTTGAGAGGTTTCAGATTCACAGGATTTTGTACAGTGTGATGCACTTGAGAGGTTTCAGATTCAGAGGATTTTACACATTGTGATGCATTCGAGAGGTTTTAGATTTGGAGGATTAAGGATTTTGCACAGTATGATGCATTTGAGAGGTTACAGATTCAGAGGAATTTGCGCAGTGTGATGCATTTCAGACGTGAGCAGTTGGGCAGGGTATGGAGAAGGCCTTTTTCAGTACCATCTGTCTAACTTGCTGAGTTACAAGCTCAAGCTGAGCTTGAAATCAAGCCTGAGCTTATCTCAAGTAAATTCTGCCTTGCCCAGCCTTAGTGTTGTGGGTAGGTTTTATGAATAGTAAAGGTGTTGTTAATGTGTGCATTGTATTTTTCCATTATAAAATACAGGATGTTTCCAGTAATATTATATGGGAATGTGTATCCATTTTGGTGATATGTTTAGTTAGGATAATGTAAACATTATATCATTTGCATCTACCTTCCACCTGGTAATAATATTAGTACGATAGAGAATATACTAAGCCAGCTGTCCTCCACATACCCCCAATAAACTATTATACTTGGTGATTTTAATACTGATTGGACAACTATCAAAGCTGATAATCCCTCGTCCCTAATCAACCTTCATGGATTCAGTCAAACTATAACCTCCACTACCGGAATCAACAAACCAAACAAAAAAGAGCGCATACTAGACTGGATTCTTATAAATAGACAACAACAAAGGTACAATGTTGGAACTCTACCCGACGATATTAGTGATCATACTTTAACCTATATCCTTAGGCATAAAAATGATATCTCAAATCCCCCCATTTATAGAATCATACGTACCAACAAACATTTCAACCCAACATTATTCCAAAATGAACTAAATGCTTGTGACTGGAACCCTTTAAAAATTCTACCACTTGAACAAGCCATTGACTATCTAAACTCTAAATTTCTATCTATCCTTGATAAGCATGCACCCAAAAGGACCATCAAAATGAAAGCCAAACCAGCCCCCTGGCTTTCCAAAGAAACCAAACAAAAAATCTTACTTAGAAATAAATCCTGGGCAAAGTGGAGAGCTAAAAAAAATACTTCTGAGCAACTACTGTTTAAGCAACTGAGAAATAGTACAAAAAAGGCAATACTATCCGACAAAAAAAACTACTACTATAAACTACAACAAAACCACAAAAATAACCCCCAGAAGTTTTGGTCTAGTATAAATAAACTCCTTTCCCCAGGGCACTCTCAACGCCAGCCCCACTTCCAACAGACCCAAACACCCCCCAGCAAACAGCCAATGCCTTTAATTCCTTCTTTACGGAAACCATACAAACACTAGCAAGTCAACTTACTCTAGTCAGCTCAAACCTTGCCACTTCCACACCTAGTACTCTACCTGCTTTCTCAATACAACCAGCCTCTACCACTCTTATCTTCAAACTCATCCAAAAACTTAAGCCTTGTACCCCTTCTGCTGGCCAGCTACCTTCTGAATACCTCCAAAAAGCAGCCAAAGTAATTTCTTATCCTATATCCATCCTCATAAATAGAACCATTAAGGAAGGGAATGTTCCTAACATCTGGAAAATCTCCCATATCATTCCCCTTCACAAAGGCGGAAACTCAAACGACTACTCTAACTATCGGCCAATAGCACTTTTATCTCCCTTAGCTAAAATTATGGAAAAATGTGTTCATCATCAACTGTTAAACCATTTAACTCAAAATAACATGATAGCTGAATGCCAACATGGTTTTAGGCCATCCCATAGTACCACGACAGCCCTGCTATCCTTTACAGATGTTATAAATAGAAATCGCAATAACAACAACCTCTCATCTGCTCTCTTTATTGACCTCTCCAAAGCTTTTGACATGGTTAACCATGCCCTTCTTATCAACATTCTTGAATCCTTCGCCCTTGACTCTTTAGCAATTAAATGGTTCAGGTCCTACCTAACCAATAGACAACAAGCAGTTCTTTGGGCAGATAATATATCATCTCTTCTACCTGTCACCCTGGGAGTCCCTCAGGGCTCTATTCTAGGTCCACTTCTCTTCTCTCTTTTTATTAACGACCTGCATGAAACAATCCCAAATGCCACCTGCATTCAATATGCAGACGATTCAACATTAATCTGTTTAGCAAGCTCACCATCTGCACTACATTCCCTGACACAGAAAGTATTCAATTCAGTTGAAACTTGGTTCACTAAACGTTGTCTCCTTCTTAATGCTAAGAAAACCAAGCTCCTTCTTTTTACACCAATCAATAAGTCCACCCCAATAGATTTCACTATCACTTCCAATAATGATACTATCATACACCCTGACTGCACAACCAAGTTGTTAGGAATTACTATTGATAACAACCTTACATTTGATAATCACATAAATAACACCATTAAAACTATCAACAAGAAAATTGGTTCCTTATATCGAATCAAATCCTTCTTAACTCCAACAGCTAAAACCCAAATTGCACACTCCCATTTAATTTCTACTCTTCTTTATGCCTCTCCCATATATACTAACCTCAAAAAGAATAACCTTGTCAAACTAGAGCATGCCTATAACAACATCGCCAGATTTGCCACGGGTAATCCTTTTCGTACCCACCACTGCCTAAATCTCATGCAGCTGGGCTGGCTAGAAATTCAAAACCTTCTAAAAATCTCCCAACTAACCATGGCCCACAAGATATTTTATCAACCTAATAGAACTCCTATACTATCCAATCTCATAATCCCCTATAAAAACCTAGACATACTACGCTCCTCTAACAAGCTTCTAGCTAGCATAACCAAAACTAACAATTTGGCTGGAAACTCCCTGTTTTCTAACACTGTGGGAAAAGACTGGAACCTACTTCCCAAAGAACTAACATCGCTCTCTTCTTTGCCTCTCTTTAAACAAAAGCTCAAAACACACTTTAAAATACACTGGTTATGCCCATGCAGTAAATCAGACTAACCCTTCCTTGCCTGTGCTGATATTTGTCTATACCATACTAAGTTTTTTTGTTTTTCTCCTCATTATTTCTCTTATGAGGAACTGAACTGGTGATCACAATGATACATACTGGTTGACAAAAAAAAAAAAAAGATGCATACTTTATTTCTACTATGTTTATGTACTATGTAACAATTATGATTCCTTCATTGTTTGTATTTCATGTTTTTACTGTTTGGAGCTTTTCTCCCCGGGCCTCTACTGAAAATGGAAATATATCCAGCTAGACTAGCCCGGTCAACAAATGTAAAATAAATAAAATAAATAAATAAAATAATTATGCACATATTAATCAAAAAATGCAAACATGGAATATATATATATATATATATATATATATATATTTATACACACACTCACACACACACACACACACACACACACACACACACACACACACACACACACACACACACACACACACACACACACACACACACACACACCTTCTTTTGAAGGCCTAATATTAGAATATAATAAACCTGGATGAAAATTAGTGTGAAATTATTTTGTAAAAAAGCTCTTTTCTTGCAGTGTATGATTTTTTTGCTCATATTTCATTGTGCTAAATTCCCACCTGATAAATTCACTCATCACTTACTTCAGACAGTCTCTTTTGCCTTAGAATAAGGTGACTTGCATTGTCCTACTTTTCTTAAGAAACTTGCTTTCCTTTTACTTTGAAAATAATGTCTGTCCTCAGTCCTGCTCCTTATTAGCAGTCTATTTGCTTTTGTTTCTCAGTGGTATACTTAATTTGCAGGGTTGTGGAGTTAGCACCCTATAGGCTCCCTACCAACCAATAAGGAGAATTATTTTGTCTGAAAGTCTAACTCATGTTTACTATTAGATAATCACGAATGGCAAAAATTTGGTTCAAACAGTTCACATCTGTTCTCTTTGAATAAATTCTTTGGTGTCTCACCCTAGTAGGTTTTCTATTTTTCCATCCAGCCATAGAGTGAGACTAATCTGTCCTCTCCTTTATATTAAATCTGAGTTGTTGCGATTTCTCTAGCCAGATTAGTACTTAACCTTTGCAGAGCATTTTGTTGAGTACATCTCATCGCTGCTTATAAAAGATTAGTATCATGGCTTTTATAAAGTCATAGTCCCACACTTCATGAATACATAAAGGGAATCTGCAAGTAATGCCATCACACTTACATTTAAATGAGCAAAGTGTGAACCAGCAGTGTTTATTTTAGAGGTTAACTTCCTGTATAATATTTGTGGAGCTTTTCTCCACAGATCTCCCCTGAAAATAGGCTCAGCACAGTCAAACCTTCCTGTTTAACAAAAGTAAATAAATAAATAAGAAATGTCAGTAGAATTGTCTATTGACTGAGATGGACTCAGTCGATGGACCATAATCACCATAAAATCAGAAGAAACTAATACTCATTTTCAATAATATTTGTAAATATCTATGCAAATACTCCTGACTGTCTACTTTCTACAGCAAACAAAAAAGCATACCAACGTGCTAAACAAATTCCATCTTTGTCAGAGTTTGCAAACCATTTTGTTGGCTGTTGGCAGGTCACTTTTTGACGATATTCCTACTAATATGTAAGAAAGAGAGTAATCGTGTACTTTGCTTCACTGATGCTCCACTGTCCAACACTGGACATGGCAACACTATACTACCTCCTGACTGACTGTGGAAAATGTAAATAGACTGACTGCAAATTAGAAAATTTTGATGGGGAGCCATGGTACCTCACATCCAGGACCTCAGATATTCCATCTGTGAGATCATACCAGCATGTAGAAAAGAGAATCTCTATATTGTCTTTTCTGTGGTACAACTTGGACATAACTAGGGGACATACATATAATGACATGACGAGGGGCACAGTGCTCTACAAAAAAAACTTTTCTGTTTAAATGTGCATGCTTTAGACATGACAAAATGATATACTTGTCAATTGGTAAGTCTGTCGGGTCTATATTACGTGATCGAATGGTCAAATAGTCGAACACGTAATAGTCGACTCATAGTAATCGAACTGCCACAATGTCGAATGGAAAAGAAAAAAAGAAAACCCACCCAAACAAACCATGTAAACACTCTATGCAGGGGGACAAGCCCCTCTGGTACCCCTCACACCCCTGCTTCTTAAATATACCAACTGCGAGATCGCACTACAGTGCAGACAATGGAAAACTTCCATTTTCGCACTATATGGAGATCTCCATTGAACTGTTCGACATTGTGGCGGTTCGATTATTACGGGTTGACTATTACGTGTTTGACTATTTGACCATTTGATCACGTAATATAGACCCAAGTTTGTCGATAGTATGCTATATACTACCACCTCTATTGATCTGTTCCTATCTCTTTAAGCTCCACTACCTATTAGTATGATTATTATAAAAATATCATCTAGGCCTACTATGTTGAAACAGCTGCTTGATAACATTGTTGAGTTTTTGTGCTTGACATGCATTCCTGAGCTGTATTTCTGATGATATAATCAACATGCACTTTTATGCTTTTTCGTGCTACATCTTAAAAAACATATCTTTACAAGTTGTTAATATCCTTACTAAATTGTTAGAAGCTAAGTTATTGAGATGTTTTCTGAGTACAATTAACTGTCAATTCTTCATGCATATTCAACTGTATCGTTTCTAATGTACTGTAATTACTTTGGTTACTGTAATTATTGTAGCTGTTAATGTTGAGTTCTTATTACCAATATTTAATCAACTGTGACTGTGTCGCTTCTATTGTATGTACTTGTTGATGTGGAGCTTTTCCACCCAGGCCTCCACTGAAAATGGGCTCACCTCGGCCCAGTGGACCATCCCGGTAAACAAATCTAAATAAATAATTAAATAATTAGACCATGTTGTGCATCTGTAAACTTTAATACAGCTGAAAGCACATAAAGTCCTTGCAATTCCTAATACACTTTAAAACTCCCCATTCCTGTATGTGTATGCTTGAGTTGTGCAATAGAAAACTGGTTGCCATGACATGTTGACAAGATTCATATATTTTTTTTTGCCTCGGGGCTTCATCCTATGTAGGGGATTGTTTGCCTGTGAACAAAATATTATTACCTGAGGGTACCAGTCAATAAGTGCATTTATTGATTAGTTGAGAATATCATTTCATGTCATCTTGCTCAAATAATGTCTCCTGTGCCTCTTGTGTCAGAGTCCAAGTTGAAGAATTAAAATGCTGAAAGTAGTTTAGATGTTGGTAAGTCTTTCCTCCAGTTTTCTTTCTTCATCGCTATATGAATGAAACAGTTTATTTTTCTTACTGGCTCGCTCTTTGAGGGCATGCAGGATCTCTCCTTTCCTATACCCAACTGACTCATTCATTCCTTTACTGGGAAGAGCACTCTCGCCCATTAATTTCCAGATGGTTTCCAGTCATGTGTTACAGTTACCCCAAAGAAAATGGCACTGACAGTGTTTGTGCACACACATGAAGTACACACTAACATCTATTTGTCAACTGCTAGTAAATAGATTTCCATGTCTTGTCAGTGACCAGTTTGCTAGTTTTTTTTTTCTTTCTAATCAAACATTGCATCTCCAGGTTCACTTTGCTTATATATTGATTGCTCACTACCTGCTGTAATATTGCATCTATACATAGTCCAAGGTCAAAAACTGGTCTTTTTCATTTTTCTGAATGATCACTCCTTCTGCAAGTTGGAATGACCATGCAAGGAGAAGTAATGGGGCTGTGGGAAAGCTCTTAAATGAGGTGCAGGGAGCTTCCCCTGCAAAAATGTTTATTTTAATTTTTTGTTTTATTTGTACAAAAAACTGTGTTCCTTAAATACCTTTGTTTAGAGCTTTTGATATCTTAACAGGCTTCATGTTGAAATGTATAAAGCAGAATTTTAAGAGTTCATGCATGTTAATCAAACATAGTAGATCTTTATAAAATATATATAATAGTTTATAGGTTCATCAAAGGTGATTACTAGACTAATTACCCCAGAAGGCCTATTTAAGCAAGGCTGGGGCTTAAATAGCTCCCCAGGGGCCTATTTAAGCCCAAGCCTTGCTTCCCAAATGTATCTGGTAGACTGTTGATACTCTATGGTTACACCTTTATGGGAAATATGCAGACTTGGGTATTGATGGTCAAGCATTTATAGGCTTTCTCTTTCTATTACAGATGTAGGTGTCAGGCCAGGAGTACATATCCGAATTTCCCATCTACTTGTCCAAATTGTGATTGAATTGAATTAGGGAAGAGTTCTCAATGACATGAATGGGAAGCCTGTTCCAGAAAAGTAGTAGTCTCTGATTCATATATCTGTCTCTATAGCATGACCTATTTATGTTGTAGGTGAAGTTTAGGTTTTTAGATTGGGTAATTGGGTAATCCTGATGCTATTTATTTTGCAGAGGTAAAACAGGTCCATCAGAGCATGATCAGAAAATGTTTTGTATAGCAGGCAGAAATCACCTGTCATCAGCCCACAGGATACCAAGTACAAGGACAGGGCTTTGAGGTGGTCCACATAGGACATGTTGCTTATGCCCTGTGTTCTTTTTGTGAGGAATCTTTGTGGGAAATCTATTTGTTACACATGCCTGGTTAAGTACATACAGAAAGGAGCATTATAATAAATTATTTGTTTGATTAGAGCTTAGTACAGGAGAGCAATGACACAGTTACACCTAGATGCCTTAGTTTCAAATTTTCATTTACTTTGCAATAGCCAATTATATGTTAACCCATACAGGGTCATACTTGGAAAAGACAAAATAACCCAGAATAAAACATGTAATTTGCCTTGATAATTTCTGTCCAGAGATACAAGAATAGATAATTTCTAATGAAATTGAACATCATTGCTACCTCTTCTACACAGAATCAGGCTCTAATTGTTTACAAGTCACAGCAGCAAAGGACAGGTATGCCAACATTTTCTCCTGATGAAGTATATTCTCCAAACCATCACAAGATACAACAGCCAAAAATGTTGGGTAGAGCAAGTCTACCAGTAGAATAATACTTCTGAATGTAAATTAGAGTATCTGTTATCAGCAATATTCATAAAACCTATTCCTGCATTCCCAGATTAATTCTAAGCAGTCCTGGTAGCTTAAGACACTTCAGAAGTCACTACACCATTCTTATAATTCCTGGCCTCAGCCCATTTCATTACATCTGCCCAAAGAAAATTCAAAACAGAAGTTTAAGAATTTGACACAGACATGATACACTATAAATTCTTTTCAGCCAATCCCCCAGAAGAAAAAAAAATCAATGTCTTCATCCTGTAGCAATGCACCAACACTAGCTGTAAGAAAACTATTTTCTTACATGTGGAAGCTATAGCCTATCCCTGTCACTCATACAGCCTTGGAGTCCTCCATCAGTTTCTCAGGACGTACCTTATCAGCACTTCCTGCTGAATAGGGTAATTCCCCATTCCCATTCATCCTAGTCAGTTTCCCCTCACCTGCCCTATCTGTAAAAATACTATTTGGAGACTCCACTAAAAATAGGTGTATGCTTAGTTGTATTAATTTAGTAAGCAAATAAATACACACATATTTATATATGGTTTTTCATTTGCCTGGAGGCTAAGGCATTTGAAAGTATATATCTCTTAAAACCCAATTGCCTCGTGGTTTTGGCATCTTTTTGGACTTGTTGGTTGTTGGTGAAGCACCCATCAAGAGGAGAAAACACTGAGAGAAGAAAGGAGCCACTTTTGAGATTTTAAGTATTTTGCTTCAGATTATTTGTTAAGTTTTTCTGCATTGCCGCCTACTTTTGAGCATTTTCTGGCTTGTTAAACTTGATTTCTGTGTTGGTAACTGTATTTAGAACACAACCTAGAGCTGATTACTGAATTTCCTGCCTGCACTTATTTTTAAAATCGTTTTTTTTCTTAAAACTTGCATTTTATCTGTCTCTGGCCTAGCACCCAAGTGTGGGGTCATTTACTGCACTGTTCTAACTTGTTGATACTTGTGAACCTCTGTTTTCCTTAATAAAAAAAAAAAAAAAAAAAAATCTTGCTTTTTTCCCACTTTTCTGAGATTTAAAAAAGTTCAGTTACAGATTTGCTGTTCTGAACTGTTTGTAAGTTTCTTGGAGGCCATTGTTTGCTTGGGCTAAAGGGAAGTCTCTGTGTTCATCAGTGGCAGTGATAAACATTGAGTAGCCTGCCTGCCCCTGTGGGAGTGGTTACTGCCTTGAAACTGTAGTTTTACTGGCCATTTTGGGTCAATTCCAAACTCCTTGATCTCCCTCTCTTAAAACCCTCTTTTGAACGGTTTTGCGCGTTTTTGCACATAGCGCAACATCGGGCAGCGCCGCCTAATTGGGTTTAAACTATTCCTGGCTCCACAAAGTCTGCTCTTCACTTTTTCCCTTAGAACTGCTCTATCTCTCAAATTAAACACCATATTCTTATTCTAAGGCCCCTCACTGGTCCAAATAAGTAATCTTACAAGTTAGCACTAATAAATCATAAGCACTACTTACTCTTATACTCTCTACGATTACCTTGTCCCCTATTGGTCCATTTTAATTCAGTTCCCTATATTACTCTAGCATGTCCAAAGGTCAGTCAATGGTTTTCTTTCCAGTCCAGCTGGTGAATCTGGGAATTTTGAGGCAATGTTACAACTGACTCATGTACACGGACAACCCTCTCCTCCTCCAAACAGGTTCAAATATATGTGAGAGATGCAACCATATAGCCAAACTGGAGGCTGAGCTCTCTCATCTCAAAATTGGTGTAACCAGTCAGGAGGAGAAGGTAACCTCACACAACACAATTCCAGTATCACATAGTCCCACCACAACAGCGAACCAAACACATAAAAACACAAAAACATAATCGGAGGCTCTAAATAAAAATCTGCCTAAGCAACAGAGACCTCCAAAGCAGACATCCAAGCAAACGCTACCCCAAAACAAAACACGTACAACACATAGCACACAAAGTCAGTGTGCCAAGCAGTCACAGCCCTTAAGGCTGAATAACACACCTGATACCCTTGTAATAGGTGACTCTATTGTCAGACACACTGACGTCCCACTCACCAGGCTGAATAAAGAGAAGGTCACAGTGAGCTGCCTGTCGGGTGCTAGGATCTGCCACATAACGCAAGCACTCAGGTTACTCCAAAGCAAATACAAATATGACTCAGTCATTGTACATGCTGGCGTGAATGACCTGAGATGTACCTCCCTCGACTACATGAAAAGAGACATAGAGGAGCTCTCTGATCATGTAGCCCAGGCCGGTATGACCCTGACCTTGAGCAGCATCTTACCCTCACCTAGAATGATGCCACAGTATAAAGACAAAAAGATCAATTTTAACAATTGGCTAAAATTTTGGTGTCATTCAAAGGGGATCCAGTGTCTGTCAGCCTGGGATGACATGCTCGACAAGCCACGTTGCTTCGCTAGGGACGGCTTGCACCTGTCACCCCTGGGCTTTTGGATATTGGCAAAGGCTCTTGCCACCCCCATAGTGCCTTTTTTAGGCAAGGCTCAAAAGTCAAACCCACCTCCATAGACAGCACAAGGAACAAGAAACTAAGGGTAATGCTGCTAAACACCAGAAGTCTTAACCTCAAGATGCATGCACTCGAAGCTCTCCTCAGTATGGAGAACACTGATATCTGTGCAGTGACAGAAACCTGGTTCAAGGCTCCAGAGAGCACCCCAGCACTACCAGGTTATACCTCATATCATGCTTTTCGGCCCCAAAACCCAGACCGAACCACAAAAGGAGGGGGAGTTTCCATGTTTATCAAGAATATCCATACCTCCAGGTTAGTGGCAGTGCACGAAGTATCGGAGACCATCCATGTGCAACTGACAGTGGGCAAGACTGCTTTTCAGTTTATATCATCCTACAGACCACCCTCTCAAAGTCAGGAATCCCACTCGGCTTTCTTGAAAACATTGGAGAACACTAAGATCTCTCCGAACACCATTATATTGGGCGACTTCACCTACCCAAACATAGACTGGGAACATTACTCAAGCCCCAGCACCTTAGCCCAAAGGTTCGTGGAATTTATAAACTCAAATGCTATGGAACAACTAGTCACCACTCCCACAAGAGGAAAAAACATACTAGACCTGATCATTACCAACATGGGGACTCTATGCTCCATACCAGAAGTATAGCCCTCATTGGTAAGATCTGACCATAAATTAATTTCACTGGATATCCACATCCCGACCCCACCCCCAGCCCAGAAAACCACAGTGAAAAACTTCTCAAAAGCAAACTTCACACTTCTCAAAACTGAAGTGGAATCCTTCAAGGCCCCAGGGCCAGTGGAAACTACGGCCCAAACTGCAGAATCCTATATAAACGCATTCTACGACATCTCCAGGAATGCATGGATCATGCTAACCCAAACAAAATCAAGACCCAATCATCCAAAGGCAGGTGTCCACGTCTGGTGGACCCCAGCCATAAATAAACTGTACAACAGAAGGAGGAAGCTACTACATGATAGAGCAAAATCCCTAAAAGGGAAGGCATCTCTGATCAGTACTAGCAAAAAATTACGATCCCTCATAAAATCCTCCAAGGCCAGCTTCGAGAGAAAAATTGCACAGGACACTAAAGACAATCATAAGGCTTTTTTCAGTTATGTTAGGAACCTGGGGTGCAACTCCCAGACTTGTTCTGAGTTGATTCTAAATGACAAAAAATACACTGAACCCACAGACATCGCCAATATCCTGGCAGACAGGTTCAGTGCAAACTTCTCCACCCCCTCCCCCCCAAAAGAGCAAGTATCTATCCCGGCAGAGTGCAGCCTCCCACACATCTCTGATGCTCAGGTGAAGGCCACCCTCTCCAAAGCAAAAAACACTGCTTCCATGGGACCAGATGGCATCCCAGGTTGCGTCCTACATGAACTCCAAGAAGAGCTAATCCCTCAAGTAAAACTGCTGTACAATCTCAGCCTCACTACAGGATATGTGCCCAAAGAATGGCGTACAGAACAGTGGTCCCACTCCACAAAGGTGGCGCCTCTGCGGACCCTGGAAACTATCACCCCATAAGCCTGACTAGCCTAGTATGCAAGGCAATGAAGAGGATCATCATGGAACTCATAAACAAAGACATTGGGGACCTACAGACACTAGGTCCTACTCAATTTGGATTTTTCAAGGGCAGATCCTGCCTTTTGAACCTGGTCGACTTCTTCGAAACAGTCACCAAGGCCATAGACGAAGGGTAGGTAGTCCACACAGCCTATCTGGACCTCGCAAAGGCATTTGACACAATACCCCACTCGGGCATCATAGATAAGCTATCCAGCCTAAATATAAACCCCTATGTCACAAGATGGGTTGCAAACTGGCTCAAAGACAGAACCCACAGACTCAGAGTTGCTGGAGCCATGTCAGACTCGAAACCGGTCACAAGTGGCATCCCACAAGGTTCTGTCCTGGGACCTCTCTTGTTCGGTATTTACTTTTCTGAGGTACAGGCCAACGTGGGAGGACTATGGCTCACCAAGTTCGCAGATGACTGCAAACTGGGCGCCATAATCAACTCTCCAGCTGACACAAACATCCTTCAAAAAGGTCTCGCAGAGATGGATAACTGGTGCCAGAGCCATGGTCTAAAGCTAAATGCCAAAAAGTGTACAGTCATACCCTTTGGCAAAAACAATGTGCCCACAAATTACCACATAGGTGGTAATCCATTAATTACAGAGAAAGTAATTAGGGATCTGGGGACCCAAGTTGATAGCAATCTCTCCTTTGACAACCACATTGCCAAAGTGGTTAGAAAGACCTTCTACATAGCCCACCTCATCATGAAAGGATTCACATCTAAATCAAGAGAGGTAATCGTGCCCCTTCATTCATCCCTCATCAGGCCCATCATAGAATACAATGCCCCCTTTGGGATGTACCTTACCCGACACCTGCAGCAATTAGAAAGACCCCAAAAGTACCTCACCAGGAGGATCAAGGGACTCAAACAGATGCCATCTGCTGCTCGGTTAAAAAAACTCCAGCTCTACTCAGTTGCATACTGCCTACTTTGAGGCGATCTATGCCTGACATATAAAGCTATGTCCAACCCAGAATTAATGGACATGCTCCACCTCAGTAAATCTAAATCCCTTAGAGCCACGCGCTCGAGGGACTTGAACTTCAGCACAGAAATGAATAGAACATGCTGGAGGGACAGATTCATAACCCAGAGGCTCCCTTCGCTCTGGAATAGAATTCCAATTCATGTTAGGCAGAGCACCTCACTGACTCTCTTCAAGAAGAATCTTGATGAGTGGATGGGGGATCATAGGTTTGTCCCGGGGATTACTTCCGTGTCACTATTAGACAGAGGCACAGTAAACTAAACTTTAAAAAGGGCACAGTATACTCAAATCAAGGGGTGGCGTAAGCCAAACACAGTCGGGCTAGGCTTATAGATGCCCCAGGGCAGATAGCCTAGTATGAACCTATGAACCTATTGTGTTGAACTGGGGAAATGTCAATAAGCAAGGTACCTAGGAGAGTGCAGTGTTTCAGTTGGCTGTGATTTGAAGCAACATGACTTTGATGAAATTCATACTATTTTATGTCAGTGCAAACTACGTGAGTACAAAAAAGAGATGTTTAAGAGCCTACAATGAAATGGCACAAGGGTATTGGCTACTTCAGAAGAGTGTTAAATCATCTGTATTTAATATTTGATGACCAGCTGTTATGGTACAGAGGTATGGACCCAGATTTCTCTGCATGTGTCACAATTACATAAGGCTTGTATGCAGTAAGACCCATATACCAGAGCCCTATGAAGTTCATAAACATGGCTGTATTCTTTAGGAGATCTGAATATATTACAGCATAATGGAATAAGTCCAGGTTTTGGAAAACAAACCTCCCAGATCATGATTTGAGATTCACAAACTCGTGAATCATACAGTAAGGAAGACAGGATTTGCTTAAAGTTATGTCCGTGTTTTTATACTACCCGTATACTACCTGCATACATGGAAAGGCTGCTTTGTAGTAACCTGTTCAACAACACATTGATCAGCAGCAACATTATCTACATCGCAAGAAAACATCTAAAGAGTTATTTTAATCAGTCACTAAAGCACACCCCCCAAAGCTGGCCAATGCACACTCCAGCAAATCCTAACAACCATGCAAGCAAGTGCTTGTCCTGTGCTTCCCAACACACTGACATCAACAGACTCTCACTAACATAAGTACTCAGCACCAGATTCCATGATGTGCAAATGAAGCCTCCTGTATAGCATGGTGTAGGGTCAGCGGATCTAAGGCATGATCAGGGGTCAGCGGATCTAAAATCTTTATGAATCACAACTGACCATATGTCAGGGGCAGTAAGGTATAGGCAGGTAAGGCTACCATGGCAGAGTTCTAACAGTGTTACATTTATATTTGTATAGCTCTCAAACCACATCCATTAGACATAGCGTTATGTACCCTATACAACATAGTGCAGATGGCAACTTGCTTCCATGCACTCTGGAATGCTATCATTGGTCAATTGGCACTGCACAGAGATGTAAGGTGTGTGTGCCTCACCCAAAGTAACATCCCTCTATCCCATGCTATGGAAACAAGGGATACTGATGCCATGACAACAAGGGATACTGATATTGTCATTCACTACTGACATTTTACTAGGTGTGCAGTGTGGTTTTATATAGGGAGACTGGGTGCAATTCTGTCTTTCACAGATGTAAATGGTGGCATCTACAAGCTTTATCTACCTTTAAGATACAAGAGGTTCTCTGCACATGTCAGCGTAAACCAAAATAATAGCTAGCCTTCACTGTTTAATTTCTTAAACTTTCATTTTTTTACTGAATTTTTAATGGGAGGTGCACTTAACAATATGGATAATAAACCTACAAAACGTATGATGCTGTTATCCATAACTTTTTCACTTACGTCATTAGCATTCCTCAACTACTGTGTGCAGTGCATGTTAGCAGTAACCGAGTGAGAAGTCCTTTTCTATGTATGGTTCCATTTTTATTAGTGAACTAGGTGTATAACATAATTCAAGGAATGAACCTCACACCCTCCACACTGCAAAGTTTCTTCTTAGTTTGTTTTTGACCCAGTATAGGCTACAGACTGGGTTTTCTGAGACTTCGAGAGATACCACGGATTTCTCTTTTTGACTTTTCTATGCATTCTGACATTTGTTGATTTCGTTTTATGGATCATCCCAGTGGCAGGACTGTATGCATACATCAATGGACACAACGTATATACGCACTGCACAGTGTTTATGAATATGGGAGCCCACGTGGAAGAGATAATGTAATTAAGAGAGATCCATAAAGAGCACCAGGATGAAGCTGTGAAAGGGGAAGAAACACAATGGGCAGATGGTGAGTTATGTCACTGAGGAATCATTTTGCGCAGTATTTTGAAATGTCATGCTTGGACATTTATTTCACCAAGAAGATAACTGTAACACAGACTTAAAGGTATCAGTGACATCTGCATCTGCAAGCCACATTCTGTTAAGCTGCTAGTTGTTCCATTCATTTTTTTCTAATTGCCCATTTAATCCACTTCATGTAAAGATAAAGTCAGTCCTGGCCAGGTATGGGGACAAAGCAAAGGAATAAGTCTTGGACAATGTATCAGCCCATTGCAACACATACACACATGTACTTACACATGTACTCCATGTGCTGTTATGAGAAATTTGGAGAAATGCCAAGTTAGCTAGTTTCTATTTCTGCAGATAGACTTTTAACATGCTGTCTTCAACAGGAATGTATCTGGCTGACATATGTAAGGTCAGTGACATGAAATGCCTTCTTTTGTATTTATTTGAATGCATGCCTGTATGTGTATGAGTGTGTATGCATGTATGCATGTATGCGTGTGTGTGTGTGTGTGTGTGTGTGTGTGTGTGTGTGTGTGTGTGTGTGTGTGTGTGTGTGTGTGTGTGTGTGTGTGTTACTGTGTGTGTTTACGTGTGTGTTTACGTGTGTGTTTATTAGTTTTATCCTGTCATTTTTCTATTTTAATATATTGTTAGAAATCATAAAGTTCTTCTAGTTTATCAGCAGCATAACAAATATTTTATGCTGTCTTGTTAATCAAACATTCAAACGTTTTCATTTTTGATACTTTACAGTATGTTATTGAAAAAGGTAGAACATGAAAGAGAAAGAAAGAAAGAAAGATAGATGGGTTAGTAATGTAAGAGATTCCACATGAAAGTACCTACACATTTCAGGTATGTGTTTAATTTACATCACAAATGAGTTTTACTGTTTGAGCTATCTGATGCCTAATTATGTTTATCACTCTTTACATAAATATATGAGCTGACTCAGCCCCCTTGCATTTTATTTTTCATCAATTTGTTTAACTTGATTTCAAGATGTAGAATGAATACTTGTCGTACATGATGAAAATGTGATGGACGAATCAAAAAGGTTACGCTCAGCCACACCACTAAATCTGCACACACTGTAAGTAGAAATAAACAGCGGGTGCATCCAGACAAAATCTGGCCATCTAATTAGCATGCAACATGAATACTAAGTAGCACATAACTCTTCCTCCTTCCAGTAAGAATATGAGATGTCCCCCTCAGAAACACATTTAAAAACAGTGCCAAAAATGATGGAAAAATATAAGGACATTACCAAAGAGACAGTGTAAAATCTGTCGATTTTAATGAAGTGTACTGAAAATTCTACCAGCAAAGTAATTTATTTTTGATTCTGAAACAGGGAGATATAAGATGTGTGTCCTTTTTCTTTAAATTATTGATAACCACTAGTATATTGGTCATGTAGTGCAGCTTTCTGTGTACTAGACAACTTCAAAAATAATTTATCACGGGAGGGTCAGAAAATTGTATGAAGGGGTAAATCAAATCTGAAAATAGGAGCAGACCTCCAAAAATAATGACATTATGTGCTGGAGTAAAATAAAAATGTTCCCCCAAAACTGGAGCATTTGAGTGGTCTGAGCTCCGTCTAAGTGATTCTTTCAGGAGTATGTTAATTTGGAAGACTGGACATTTTATGGAACATCCCCTTGAATAATGCCTTGGTCAGTTTATATCTTAACCTTTAAATTCATTTAAAATCAACAGTATTGTAAGTCTGTCCTGTTACCTCATTATAGAAGAACATAACAGCATTTGGTAGTATAACACATCCACAAAAACATCAACGAAGTACACATAAGGTATCTGTAGTAGGGAAAAAACCTCAGCAGTAAATTAAGTATTAGATTTTTACAGTAAGGTAAGTGGACACTGTTTAATACCAAACAGGACAGGAATGTGAAGCAAAAAACACCTAGTTAAAAATGTACACTTTCTTGAAGTATTTGCCAGACACCATAATGGATATACTTTATTTCTGCTGTTGATATCTTCAATCAGACCAAAATAACTAGTGTCACTTATCTCCTCTCCAATGGCACTTTAGTTTAAGCCAATAAGTCAGTTTATGAAAGTATTATCAGGTCTATATTATCTTTTTGCAATACTTGACCATCTGTGTTTTATAATCAAACTGATTTATTTTGATACTATAGGTGGATAAAAAAAATGCCATGTCAATTAAATGAAAGCAACCTCTCCAATATCCTGATCTCATTTGTACCTTTTTTATAAATATTACTCTATTCAAGTTCACCAAATACATGGAACAGGAACTAATGGAATTTACATAGTCAGAAACATGCAAATCAATAATTTAGGTATATTTATTAGCAGGTGGGGGGTGCTGATTCTAATGGATGGTTACACTCATGACCTAGGCATAAGCAAGGTAGCTCATTAATGTCACCTGAGCATAAAATATTTGATGATTTCAGTTGCAATATACCTTAGAAAGATATGCAGTGATGTTTGTGTAGGTGTCATCACATCACACTAATTAGTTTCGGTACATATACAGTACACTGAACTCATGCTAGGATGATATTCAAACAGCATGCATAAGAACTATGCATTGAGTGAAATATACATAACAGACTTTGCAAGATGTTCTGAAAACTTCATTTCTTACTATTATTGTTGCCTTTTGTATTATATTTTCTAGGCGTAGTTTTACCTGAGCTACTAAGAGAGCAACTCTTGTTTGTTAACATAGCCAACACACTTGTGAAGTCTTTTTGCATCCTACTCAGTGTCCATCTTTGATCCAGTCATCTAGTTCCTGGTCAAAGTATTTGACATGATTTTTTACTTCCTCCATCAGTGCATGCCCTACACCGCTTTACTTTCAGAAATTCCACATTTTTTCCATCAGCAGTGAGCCTTTGGTTTTCCTTGCAGACAAGATTAAGTTTAGGAATTAAATCCAGGGATCTGTGAAAACTAAAATCATAAGTGATAAAACCACACAATATACGTCGAAAAAATATTTGGAGGAAGTTATCGTACCGCAAAAATGCAAGAGAGAAAAAAAATATCTTGACTAAAACGGTATCAGAATATACACAGGTTGATTTCTTAGTGTACTTCAATATTTGGTAACATCCAACACACAATTCTACAATACGTAGCATGCATGTGTGTGTTGGGGGGGGTGTATGTGTGTACATCTGTGTGTCTGTGTGTGCAACCTAATGAAATACACTTTCCTAAAACTCTGTCTTTCAAAGTAAAATACAGTGTTATGAAAGAAAGTGCAAATGCTTTATGTAAGTGTCGTTTGCAGGGGCCAAGTCTACTAACTCTGACATTGTATAATACTGGATAATAGTGAAACTACCTTACTCTGGTATTCGGTGATTTCACCATTGTCAACACTAAGTGAACATACTTCCTCCTCAACCTGCATATCATTCGATTCCTTTAATTTAAATAACACACACTCAAGAGAGTGCACTTGATGACAACTCATTGATATATATATATATATATATATATATATATATATATATATATATATATATATATTTATATATATATATATATATTATATATATATACTTTGAAGCATAGCAGCCCATATCATCATCAAACATCAATTTGCCAAAATGAAAATTGTGAAAACTTTAAAACGCGATTTTCATCTTGAGTAAATGCTGTTTAAAAATATTGGCTGTGATGCTTTAAAGTAGAGCCGTATATACATATATATATATATATATATATATATATATATATATATATATATATATATATATATATATATATATATCATATATAGCTGTATATAGATGTATAGATATAAATGACACACAAACTGCTTGGAGTGAAAAAAAAATAGTGTAGGTGCCTGGAAGGTCCAAACAAGTTATAAAATCCACCAAACAGCAAAGGTAGAAGCATGACTGAGTGTGTTCAAACACTTTTCTAGCTTTATTGTTTGTTTTTTATGACCTACACATAGACAGATAGATGTTATAGATATATATCCATAAACATATATAATAGATATATATATATAAAACATTTATATGTTGTAAAATATATCTAAAAATTTGCTTCTACAGGCATCCATATGAGGAATACAAAAGTAATACAAATAAAGCTGAAAGTCATCTTGTATTAAAGAATAGACCTTATATTTGCATTATTTACATAGCTCAGTTCTAAGTCGCTAAACATTGTTTTGAGAAGAACACATTGATTTCCCATTCCAAACCTACCGACTCACTTCTTGCCTTTGTCATGTACGGGTATTATTACACAGTTGTCCCACAATGTATGTACAGGCCTGTGCTTGTCTGTTTTTATCTACCTGTTTTCATGTACCTGTATCAGTGTTAAGATGTGCTAGAATAGTCTTACCTTTATTGTCAGCAGCGATAAAGCCCAGAATATTTTCATGCCTTAACATAACAGTTTGATAAATTTCTGCTTCTCGAAACCATGATCTTTCATCTCTTGACGAAAAGACCTTCACAGCAACATCTTCGCCCCGCCATTTTCCACGCCACACTTCCCCAAAGCGACCCTTGCCCACGGTTTCTTGAAGGACAATAGTTCTTGCTATTGTCCTCTGAACAAGTAGTGGCAGCCCTAGAGGAGCAACAATTAAATGTGATGAATGTTAACATTTTATTAAAGCTCGATTCTTCTAATAATTATGCACACATATCTGTGTATCTATCGATCTATCTATGCATGCATTTATTGCATAACTTTTATAAGAGCTAGGAACTTTCTTCCAGAATATTTAATTTTAAAAAGCTTGTTGCTGTCCCATTTCCAAGTGAGGAATACTACTATCTCTAACATAAAATATGATCAAAGGCACAACATTTAAAAACCTAGCATTATTTATTCTAGTTACTAATAACTGCATCTGAACTTTAAAACTGTTATCTCAGTACATAATGTAAAATATTTTATTTGTTATCTTTGTTACTTTATTACCATCAACAAAGTAGAGACAAATAGAGAGAGAGACCAAGGGAGACTGATAAAATGTCTGAAAATGTAATACAAAACAAATTATATTGCAGCAAGTGATATTATTATCAGTATAACAGAATAATTGAAAAAGCATAAAAGCCCTTACCATCATCAGCATTGCTATTGAAGGTGGTCTGTATTTCCTGCATAGAATAAAGGTTAAGAACTTCTCTCTGAGGCTGATGTCTGCTGACTAGCCTTGAAACAAAGATTATCATACAGCATCTTATGTGATAAATTATACAACATGGTCACCACAGACAAGGCTGGAAAGTTTTCTAATAGTTTGCAATCAGATGCTTGGCTGCTGCTATAGCCTGGAAAATCTGTACTCTGTCAGACCTAACCAGACTAGGTGAGGGACCTCAAAGAATTAAACAATAACAGCTAGTCAAATTAAACTGGTGCAGAAGGCTCTTCAATTTTGTAGCTGGCAGACTGGTTCTAATCATGTGTTCATACTCTACATCTGAAGGCCAGCACTTCCCACATGCTGAAATTCGTACAACCTCCTTTCTTCAAGAACTGCATAGAAGTCCATAACCAATGCAAAACAGTTTTCAAATTAATAAAATTACAATAATCCAGTGGTCTAATGTCCTTATGGTCTGGAATAGCAGTTTCCAAATTCTCTTGTCCAGTCTTCATATGTACATTGTTAGGCCATTTCTGAATTAGGTTTGCTGTGAAAGTCTATAGCCATATATAGTGTCTTTATTCCCAAAATTCTATAAGTATCTAGATCCATACTTTCTATTGCCCGCATGCATTGTTAATGCATGTGGCAACTTATCTGCCCTATACCCATTCCATAAGTAAATGGGGATTCTACTAGGAATTCTCCTACATGTTAAGCTTAAAATCCTCCAGTGGTCCTGCTGGGGACAAATATATTTATTTGTCAGATTTTGGAATGTCTTCACTATGGCCAGCCAAAAGTCAGGCATTTAAAGTAATGTTACATCTTACCATACATGTAATGTAACACAATTTTCACCTGTCTTGAGGGAAGGAGTTGAATTTCATACCAGGAGGTATTCTATTTACTTAATTCAGAGTCCATCGATAATGGCTAACTTCTGTTCTGTGACTATATATCCAAAAAAATAAAGTAAACCCCTAATACACCTCCCAGTATGCTGAGAAGAAGACATTCGACTCACAACAACCTGGGCAGGGAATTTTCATTATGAGAACTGCATATTCTGGTATAGCTTGCTACTGATGGAATGTCTACCATAATGTAATATGAAAACCAATTGGTCCATCAACATTAGTTGGAAGGTGTAACACCTAGAAACCTACAAACCTCCTACAAAGGATGTTTACCTATACTATATAAACAAGTCACTCAAATAAAAATAATATTGATAAGAACTGCCTAAAGTTTATTGAAACTAGTGGTTTAAATGATTTAACAAGTAATGAGTATAGAAATATAATGTTGAAATCAATTGGTCAGACTTCTAGTCTATAGTGGGAAAATCTGTATGTCGAGGTACTTAAACAAATTCTTTATTACTTCTCATAGAATTTCAAAATATAAGAAGATAGTGTTGGAGATGTTATGAGGATATTAAAGCAGATGGTTACAATTTTTTGTAGCCTGTAAAGAGGTTAAGAGGGGTTGGGAGAGTGGCCTAATGGTTAAGGTGTTTGCCTTACAAACACAAGGTGCAGGGTTTGAGTCTCACAAGGGATAATTGGCTAGGCTTAAAATGGCTCACAAGAGCAGTTAGCTTAGTACTAACCTATGAACCTATACAGTTTTCTGGCAAGAAATTATTTTTTTTAAAGGTCAATGGTCAGATAATTGTGATTTAGAGAGGGTCACAATGTTTATAAATGTTCCCTTTCTGGAATCTGTAACAAATAAATAGAATTCTGTGTCCTAGAGTTGGTTAGTTATTGCCATAAAGACAATAACAAACAAGTGGATCTAATTATTCACATTTGCTTAAATATATTTTTAGAATTAGCAGTGCTTTGTGTGAAAAAGAAAAGGTGATAAAACTGAGATCTAAAAAAATTACTGTGAATTTTGGTTGTTGGGATAACTTACAAACATTAATTGCCAAATATGAATGAATTCATAAATTTAATTGGCTATGTTTCATTGTTAACTTGATTATTTTTGCTAATTCTTTGAAATGTATTATTTTTTCTGTAAATATGTTTTATTAAAAATTAATAAAAATATTTCAAAAGAAAGGATTAGTTGGAAGGCCTAGCCTAGTCTTATGATGTATGGCCAATGGGGTATGACATGGCTTCCATGCTCTGAGAAAATATCTGATTATGTCCTACATTTTTTTTAATACTGCTGAATTTTATGGCAATGAAAGAAGAGAACGTAGGCAACATAGATGAAGGCCATACTTTCTAATTATTGAAACGTATGCTGAAGGAGGCTTTAACAAAGCAGACTTTCCCCTGAAACATCATGTAGATTAATGAATCACAATTTGTTTGATGAAGCCAGTCATAGTGTCCCTTTATTTCCAAGGTAGTGCAATAACGTATTTGATATATTTCATAAGGGAACAAAGAACTGAAGGCCCTACACAGGAGATGCAAAGAGTATAACTCCCAGAAAAGAAAAAAAGAAAAAACAAATGTAATGAAAATAATTACATTTCATATTTAATTTCACTCATATTTTAACCTACAAATAATTAATTTCATTTCAATGATACCAGTCAATTTATAAAAGGAACGTATTCTTCTATTCTGTGCCCTTTTGCACCAATGGTCATGAATTAGCTCAGATAGAATGGAGTACTTTCATACCAGCACATATATTATGATAATTGGTTGTGCTTCTATCAGACCTTATTGAAATAGGCTGTGTGTGTGTGTGTGTGTGTGTGTGTGTGTGTGTGTGTGTGTGTGTGTGTGTGTGTGGTCTAACATTTAACATGCAGCATAGAACAAGAACAACAGAAAGGTAAACAAAAGTGAATAATGAAAACTTGCAAATCTGAAGGGTTCAGTCGGTGCAGCATAGTGCAGAATGCAAAAACACCACTGCTGCTACCTATGATGGATTTCAATTATCATTATTCCAATGAAGTCTAGTAGAAGTGGACAGTGCTTTTTATACAGCTACGGATCAGCAAGACAGCATCCTCTTCTAAAAGCCATTTTTCTCACAACAAAACTGAACAACATATGAAGTGCCATCAAATGGTTTGGAACCTAAAAGCATCAAGATGCCAGACTCATAAATTGGTAGGTTCATATTTAGGATAACATTGAGAAAATTCTACATTACATAATTTCATACCAAAACCTAAATGTTGTTTTTAATTTACTTAAATATCCTAACGGAAATCTTTGAAAATTACTTTTAAAACCATACATTCACCCCTCTAATTCAAGGGAAGAGCAATTGTTTGAACATGCTTGCAAATTATGAATCTGCAGTGTAAGTCTGGTATTATTCGTCAGATGTCCTGTATATCATGTGATTCCACTCTGTATTTGTTTATTTATTTTACATTTGTTTACTGGGATAATTGACAGAACACTAGTGTCCATTTTCAGCAGAGGCTCGAGTAATGCATATTCCTTTCTTCTTTTTCTCAATTTTTTTATAATGTATATGCGCTTGACACTAATTATGATTGTTCCTGCAACTCTGATTTATAACTACACTTAGCTGTAAGTCACTGTACACTTTGGGCCAGATTCCAAAAGAGTTGCAATCAGTATAAGTCTGCACTGATTCTAAAAGACCTACTCTTAGTGTAAGTGACTTATTTTGGTGTAAGACCTGTTATAAACAGACTTACTATGGGCACCAGATTCCAAAACACCTGCTTTCAGTGGTCACTTACACTGAGAGCAAGTCTTCTGGAATTGGGACATTTGTTTATTTTGATATTCTCTTTCTGTGTACTGTTTGTTTAACTGTTAACACATTTTTGCTATGTTTAAACAAATAGTAATTTTAAATAACACTTTGTCAGTTTTTATATACTAAAAAAACATTAATGATAGGGACAAAATAAACAATTGATTAAGTCTCCATTCCTTAAAAATATTAACTCGGCAGTCACTCAGCAGTGGAGAAAAGTGAAAATTCTTTGTATCTGTCTTGCCGAAATTATGATCTGCTTTGCCTAACAAAATACTAAGAACTTTTAACCAAGCAGTCAAACATGATAAATGAAAGGTTACACTCTGATATTGAAGAAAAAAATAAACTAGTTAACACCTTCCCTACTGCGAGATCCAATCCTAACAGTACTTAGGAGGTGCCTAACAACTGTCATGCATACCCCTAAGCATTGCAATGATTGAGTCTCGTACTAGGGACTAACAACTGACAGGCTGGCTGGCAAAAGAGTGGCAGAAGGTAAAATGGTTTCATTTCTGCCTGCTGTCCATGCCTACCACTTGTCGTGAGTTTGTCTCATATTTTCCTGTGCTCTAATAATTTTTTTGATTTTTTTCTGGTAAATCACTGAGGACTGCAGACAATATATAAAGCCAGACACTAGAGTTACATAGCTGTTACATTTTAGAAAATACATATTTATGCAAATCCTGTTCTTCTATACAAATTATCCCTGATTTTCACCCTTGCCACTCCCCTCATTATTTTTTGTATTTGTTCAGAATTCTTAACCAAAGAAGCACAGAGGTGTATAGCTGTCAGTTTGACAGTGTTAATGTTTTACTGTTCCTTTAAAGCCAATAAATCACTTTGTGCTTCTACACTTTTTGTGTGTAACCAGTAGTAAGATTTGTCTCTTGAACTTTACTCTCTATTATTTCTGTGTTCCTTGTAAAACTGAACTGTTTGGTGTGACCAATAGGAACATGCAGTACCTGCTTCTTGCAGAAACAAATTGGTCTGTTTTTGCCCAAGTCTAAGGTATTAATCACCATACAACCACAGACGAGTACCAGTAAGAGTGAAAGGGAAGGTCTACAAAAGGGTAATGAGACCAACTATGTTATATGGGTTGGAGACAGTGGTACTGACAAAAAGGCAGGAGTTAGAGCTGGATGTGGCAGAGTTAAAGATGTTAAGATTTGCACTGGGTGTGATGAGGGTGGACAGGATTAGGAATAAGTATATTAGAGGGTCAGCCCAGGTTTGAAGGTTTGGAGACAAAGCCAGAGAGGCAAGATTATATTGGTTTGGACATGTGCTGAGGAGGGATGCTGAGTATATTGGGAAAAAGATGCTAAGGATGAAGCTACCAGGTAACAGGAAAAGAGGAAGGCCTAACATAAGGTTTATGGATGTGGTGAGAGAGGACATGCAGGTGGTTGGTGTGATAGAGCAAGATGCTGAGGACAGGAAGAAATGGAAACAGATTATCCACTGTGGCGACCCCTAACGGGAACAGCCGAAAGAAGAAGAAGAAGACAACCAGGTATGACAGTGATCTATGATCTGAAATGTGACCTTAGTGGGAACTGAGTTGTGCATATGAAAATGAATAAAGTCTCTTGTTTACCAAAGAAGTACAGCTTGTGGATTCCCCTTTGATTTTTTTCTGTTTCAGATGTGAATTGTAGTGTATACAGGTTCAGTGTATACCCACACAGTGTATACAGGTTCAGTGTACACCCACATAGTGTATACAGGTTCAGTGTATACCCACACAGTGTATACAGGTTCAGTGTATACCCACATAGTGTATACAGGTTCAGTGTATACCCACATAGTGTATACAGGTTCAGTGTATACCCACACAGTGTATACAGGTTCAGTGTATACCCACACAGTGTATACAGGTTCAGTGTATACCCACATAGTGTATACAGGTTCAGTGTATACCCACACAGTGTATACAGGTTCAGTATATACCCACATAGTGTATACAGGTTCAGTGTATACCCACACAGTGTATACAGGTTCAGTATATACCCACACAGTGTATACAGGTTCAGTGTATACCCACACAGTGTATACAGGTTCAGTGTATACCCACATAGTGTATACAGGTTCAGTGTATACCCACATAGTGTATACAGGTTCAGTATATACCCACACAGTGTATACAGGTTCAGTGTATACCCACACAGTGTATACAGGTTCAGTGTATACCCACATAGTGTATACAGGTTCAGTGTATACCCACATAGTGTATACAGGTTCAGTGTATACCCACACAGTGTATACAGGTTCAGTGTATACCCACACAGTGTATACAGGTTCAGTGTACACCCACATCTGTGCAATGCACATGCACAAAACCCTATCCAACACAGCTTACATGTTTCTAAAGGTTCACACGTCATGGCAGCACACACAACTGCAGTACCATCACTAGATACATGCTTCCTGGTATTTATCCTTTCAGTCCTGGGCTAACCAGAGCATACAATCCCACGGCTTTCTCAGTCAGCTGACTGCTTGATGCAAAGAAATATCTAGAAATCAAGGTTTTAAGGTCAAAAATAGGATCGATAGTCTACACCAGACTGAATTACCAGACACAAAGAAAATAAAAACCATTGCAGTGCAAAGTCTAAATACTATTCTTCTTTTCTTCCTTTATCTTTACTAGGTATCTGCAGTTAGCATTGCCTGACACACTTCAATTAGAAAGAAACAGTTTGCACTGTAATAACTATCGGCAACATTCACAGACATGCGCAATACATAGTGCAAAATTGGTGCATGGCAATTATGAGATGAATATATGGTCACTATTCACAGATGAGGTCAGTGGTCATCACTGGCCATCATGTATGTTACTGTGTAGCACAGGCATTTTGGTGCATAGTAAATAGGCAAATAAGCCCCAATACTAATCATGGTGCCTAATTCAGAGATGTCAACATACTGCACATCATGCCCATCTGAAAACCCAAAGGCACTACTCAGATAGTCAGAGCTTCACTCCATATGTAATCTTCTGAGCTGATCAGTCAATATACTGCACATCATGCCCATCTAAAAACCCAAAGGCACCACTCAGATAATCAGAGCTTCACTCCATATGTAATCTTCTGAGCTGATCAGTCAATATACTGCACATCATGCCCGTCTGAAAACCCAAAGGCACTACTCAGATAATCAGAGCTTCACTCCATATGTAATCATCTGAGCTGATCAGTCAATATACTGCACATCATGCCCATCTGAAAACCCAAAGGCACTACTCAGATAATCAGAGCTTCACTCCATATGTAATCTTCTGAGATGATCAGTCAATATACTGCACATCATGCCCGTCTGAAAACCCAAAGGCACTACTCAGATAATCAGAGCTTCACTCCATATGTAATCTTCTGAGCTGATCAGTCAATATACTGCACATCATGCCCGTCTGAAAACCCAAAGGCACTACTCAGATAATCAGAGCTTCACTCCATATGTAATCTTCTGAGCTGATCAGTCAATATATTGCACATCATGCCCATCTGAAAACCCAAAGGCACTACTCAGATAATCAGAGCTTCACTCCATATGTAATCTTCTGAGCTGATCAGTCAATATACTGCACATCATGCCCATCTGAAAACCCAAAGGCACTACTCAGATAATCAGAGCTTCACTCCATATGTAATCTTCTGAGCTGATCAGTCAATATACTGCACATCATGCCCATCTGAAAACCCAAAGGCACTACTCAGATAATCAGAGCTTCACTCCATATGTAATCTTCTGAGCTGATCAGTACAAACACATACAGCATTTACCCATTGTAGCAGTAAGCCCTGATATATCAATAAAACAATGTATGCACACTCCAGGCATCAGAAATTGAATAAAGGCAAACTAAAAATTATTCATAAAGTTCTTCAGGCATATGTATGTATATATTCAAACTTAAATACATACGCAGCCAACTGACTTCCCAAACACTTATTTAAACTTACAGTGGCAAGGTTAAAGTAAAGTACATCTCAGTTGCATATTTTCTCTTCCAATGCTGATATTTTGCCAAGCATAAGGAATCCACCTGCAAGATGCAGAGGCCAATAGTACTTGATGATGCTGACAGCTGCTTACATAAGTGGTGATGCAAACATATATAATGAGATGCAAATGGGAATGGTATACTGATATGCAGAATGAGGTATGCAGCCGAACCTCTCTTACATACCCATACATCATGTGATGGATAATGCTAAATGTACTATTTAAACAGTGATGAACTAGGCTACTATGTCATACTGCCATGTACACTGTCTAGCTCTGGCTAGAAATGTGTTTTATAGTGGGTAGTGCAGCCATTATTTTTGATGAGTTTCCTGTAGTATACAGAATAACATGATATGTACATCAGCCAGTTGGGCAATGTAGATGTAATACAGTCATTGTCTCCTGTATAATACACTGATTGTCGTAACTGTTACAGAGCTACAAATATGGGCAAGGTACAGTTCCAAAATTCTGTATAGCTGGCAGAGCCATAGGGCATGAAATGCTCAGTCAGAGCTTTCCCTCCATGCATACTATTATTGCCTAAAGACAAAAGTTTGGCAACTTCAGTGCAAGGTATATGAAAATATGCATTGTGGGATGTACCAGAATACAGATGACATTGCTCCACAACATTTCACATTGTTACCTTTCAAAAAGCATCAGTGTACATACAGGAACATTTACAGGGGCAGTTAGTTAACACATCTCTTGTACTGCCAGGGTTCATATACCTTGCACTGAAGATACCACAGTTTTTTTTTTCTGTGACACTGCTACTGCAGATGGATGGAACCATCTTGCTGAGCTCATGGTCCTCCATGGTTCTACCTATTGCAGGGCAGTGTTGAAGACATTAGCACACTGCTCATTATGGAACACTATGTACCAAAAAGGTCTACAAAATATATAGCTTCAATGCACTGATTTGGAGTTCTGCGGACAGTATCAGTTTTCTGCATAACTCTATGTTGTGAAACTGCTCATATTTCAGAAAGTGGGTACTATGTACTTTAAAGAACTGTGCAGTTGGCACCATTCATCATTGAAAAGTTACAATGTTTCTTAGTAAAAAATGAATCCTTACAACTCAATCTTGGAGACATGGCTTAACAGAAACTGGTGCAGGAAGGAAAGGACAGGTGAATACATTAAATGTATTAGAATTCAGAAGCTGTACTGTATCACATTTAACTAAAAGGGTTCCAAGGTAATTTTTTTCTTTGTTTCCTGAGCCAAAAATTTTACTACTAGAAATGAAAACTATCCTTTTCCATGAGGTACAACAAACTCAAGAGTTACAGTAGTTAGGGATATGGAAGAAGAGGCATGGCCCTCAGGCTGGGTGAGGGGTAACTCATAAAAACATTGTTAAATGTTTATTTATGTATCTATGTATGTGTTTGTTAATTGGGTAAGTACACTGGTCCAAAAAACATTTTAGACACAATCCATTCCAAGACATACAGAAAAGGAGCATAAAGACTATAAATATCCACCTGAAGAATAACTTAAATGAGTTAACGTGAACCGTAGCAACAAGTGCAACAGGGAATGAAATATGTGCATGAGAAAATAGGGCAATAATGCAACTTGTGAAATGCATCAAGTAAACAATCTGTTTTGCATAGAAGTAAATTTACAATTTGTTTTACATTTACAGTAATAATTCCTTTATGAAAGAGCTACACACAGAATTAAGTCATACAAATAAAGGGACTAGGAGTAAGGACTGCGGGGAATAAAGGTCCATATACTCTGAAATGCACTGGCACTGGCAACAGTAAATAAGGAGGATAGAAGAGATGGAAAACAGAGTAAAAGAAGTAGAGAGAACTGAGAATGTAAGGAGATTAATCAGAAATTTACAATATAGCAATATTATAACAACAGTTTAAAAGTATAGGGTCATGATTGCTGCTGAGCAAGATTAGGCTGAGATTCAAACATGGAATGATATGCTCTTTGCCTGAAGTGGTTTCTCTGAGGTGTAGCTAAGGAGTGGGGAAAGGGCAGCCAACCCAGGTGCAAGATGTTAAGAGTGCAAACTGTACTACCGGCATTTAGACCTGAATGTTGATGCTACATTTGCAGTCATCAAGGCTGAAGTACATTAGTTCACTTTGTATTGCACTGTGCTACACTGGCATAAAAAATTGAATGCTAGTCAGGGCTTGAACTGCTCCATATGTGGCATTTGTTACATTCATAGCAAGAAAGTAACTCAGAAGTGGAAGCCATTTTTTTACAACACTGAGGTTTTATTTTATTTATTTATTTTATTTTACATTTGTTGACCGAGATAGTCTAACTGGATACATGTGCATTTTCAGTAGAGTCCCGGGGAGATAAGCTCCAAGAGATTACCATACTACAAACATTCTGGTACTAGTTGTACAGATAAATACTACAAATGTCAACAGTTCAGAAATTTTCACAGTTTATACAAAATCTTGTTGCAAGCATTAGATAAGATATTTTAGACTTTATATACAAAAGACTTTATTAGTAACTAGTAGGGTTTCAGAGTAGTTTTATAAAAGTTAGTTTTGGCTCCAATATTTTTGGGAATTGTGCCCTCTAAGTTGTGGGTGCTAGTTTAGTGAACAAGCTTTCTGCTTTTGCTAGTGTTTTAGTTCAAATCCTGTGTCATCTATTCAGATACACATGAGATGACAATCTGACTAATCACTTTTTATTTACAGTCCTAAAGCTGCAAAATACTGAAAAGCCTTGATGCAGAATTAACTTTTATGCTATTTAAATAATTCACCTTAGCACAAATTAAGCCTGTGCCAGTGCAGAATATTATATATCTAGAGCCATAAACAGGATGTTAGTAAATTAAAATGAATTACTAATGTATTTCTTAGCATAGCCATTCTGTGCACTCTATCAAGTGTTGTTTAATGTGTACTATGACTAAATATTAGTCATAAATTATTGTGCAAGGTGTTTATTGCTTTTTACAGGAAAACAAATATTTGACTAAGGAAAGCACAGCAGAATCTTTCTACAAAAACATTTCTAAGTAATCTTTGCCTATGAGAAAAGTCCAGGAAGATGTTTCTAGTAACAAATTTCACTTGAGGTTTGAGAAGCATTAAAGTCTGTTAAAAATCTAATAATGTTTAGAAGCTGTGAGATCAAGCTGCATTAGAAGAATTAAAAACAAGTTTTAAATGTCTATTTGCATTATAATATAATCTGAATATCCTGAAGGTATCGCAAATCTGGGCTGCTTAATAGAAATGCATCTCACTTTTGAGCAAGACTAAAAAGGATAGTCATAAAATTAGTTTGCTGTCCTACATACGCAAATATTTTTTTTTCTTATTGAGCTAAAGTATTTGATGATTGTTTTTATTTGATTTTTATTTGAACCTTCCTCAGGTTGTAATTTAATGATATAAGTGAAGCTGGTACTCTCCATTCAGTTAACAGTCTAAACTCTTGACCAGTATTTATGTGTTTCTTTACCAATTAATCTCAACTGGGATCATTCATTTAAGACTGATGCATTAAATTTGCTTTAGTAAAGATGTTTATAACTTAGTTCTGAGGTTTGACAATCTCAGAGTTAATTATACTAGTTAAGAGATGCAGGGGGCAACACTTCCTGCATGGGGACTTCAGGGCTTTGCCTTCATTGTAAGATATTTTTGATGTATCAATCTAATTAAAACAGGCTTTAAGGAGATAGTGTGCAAGATAATGAATCATAAATATTTTAGCCAGCATAATTAGCATTATTTATGATTTTCTCAAACCTGTGGGACAAAAAGAATGGTTAATGATTTTTCTTATATTGTTGCCTTCTATCTTTCCAAAACTTACTTACTTTGAGGCTTATGTAACAAGTGAGCTTTGATAAAAGGCCTCCACCTTATTCATGTGTTAACCTTAAATCAGTCTCTGGCTCTTACTTCAGCCTGATGTAGTATATAACAATTTGTAAAAGCTATTTTGTTTTGTTTTCTTTGGCTCTCTGATCCCAAAAGGAAAGTGTCTGTTTTCCTTTTGAGATTGCTTTCTTTTATGTGTTTATTTTCATTGTTTTCAATTTAGGTAGTTTTCAGTGTGCAGTCAATGTCTGAATGCTAGTGTTTATGCATGTATATTGTGGATAGCACACGCATGCACACATATGTGCACACACACATTTATTTATTACTTGTCTCCTGTATGATACACTAACTGTCATTAACTATCACAGAGCTACAAATATGGGCAAGTTATACTTCCAAAATAACATTATACAATAGACAGAACCATGGGGCACCAAAACTCAGACAGAGCTTTCCCTCATTTACTGTATTTCTGGCTAAAATCAAAATCATGGCATCTTCAGTGCAGTGTATATGAAAATGTGCATTATGTGATGTATCAGTGATGGCATGTCTCCACACCATTTCATGTTACCTTTCAAAATGAATTTTTTGTTTGTTTTTTAAACATGAAACATATTTATTAAACCATCACTTATAACATAAACAATCTTACATTTATATTAATGAAAACAAACTACACCAACACCATTTACAGTGGCAGTCAGCATTAATAAACGGACGTCTCTAGTACTGACAACCTTACACTGAAGATACCATAGTTTTGTTCTGTGGCACCACCACCGAAGATTGATGGAACTCTCCCGCTTGAACTCATGGTGCCCCATGGTTCCACCTACTGCAGTGCAATGTTGAGGAGTATTTCTTCTTTTTTTGGTAGTGTTTCTATTCCTTTTGTCTTGCCAAATCTCTATAAAATTTTTTGGGTCATCAATAAATTGCTTATTTTGTACTTTTCCTTTATATTTGAAATAGAAACAAATGTAAAAAATGAAAAATAAAAACTGAAGAAGCACAGGAATCTGTCTAGTTCCAACCTCACCACCATGAGTAGGTTCATAGTTCATAGGTTGGTAGTAATCTATCAGTCCTAGGGCCTTACAAGCCTAGCCATAACAATTCCCTGGCTATTTCTTCCCACAGTATTTACTTCCCTGGACCCTGTCTAGCAGGGAGACTGATGTGATCCCTGAGGTGAATTTCCTATCTCCCATCCCATTATCAAGGTTCCTTTTGACGATAGCCAAAGAGGCGCTCTGCTTGACATGTATGGGCAGTCTATTCCAGAGTCTGGGAGTCTCTGGGTCAGGAACCTATCCCTCTAGCATGTTTTGAATGACAAGGTTTAGATCCCTGGAGCATGTGTCTCTGAGGGATTGGGATTTCTTTAAGTGTAGCATGTCCAACAGCTCTGGGTTTGACATGGCCTTGTATGTTAAGCAGAGATCGCCTCTGAGTAGATGATATGCAACAGAGTAGAGGTGGAGTTTTTTTAGATGGTCAGCATAGGGCATTTGCTTTAGGCCTGTGATTCTTTTAGTGAGGTATTTCTGTGGCCTTTCCAGTTGTTGCAGATGTCTTGAGAGGTACATACCAAACAGGGCATTGTATTCTATAATGGGTCTAATGAGGGATGAGTACAGTGGCACAATGACCTCCTTTTTTCTGGATGAAAAGCCCATAGTGATGAGGTGTGCCACATAGAATGATTTCCTTCTGTTGTGGCAATGTGGTTATCGAAGGTGAGACCACTGCCCACCTGTATCCCTAAGTCTCTTATAACACTTTCAGTGTTTAGTGTACTGCCAGCTATGTGGTAATTCATGGGTACATGTTTTTTTCCCAAAGGGGATAACTTTACATTTCTTGGCATTGAGCTTGAGCCCATGGCTCTGGCACCAAGCATGTTTCTGTAAGGCCCTTTTGTAGAATATCCACATCATTTGGGGATTCAATAATGGCTCCCAGTTTGCAATAATCTGTGAACATTGTTAGCCAGAGTCCCTTAGTGTTGGCCTGTACTTCAGAGAAGTAGATGCCAAACAAGAGCGGTCCCAGGACTGAACCCTGAGGTACTCCATTTGTCACTTGTCTGGAGCTGGATTTGGAGTTGGCTACTTTTACAGTGTGGGTTCTGTCAGTAAGCCAGTTGGCAACCCATTGAGTGATGTAGGGATTAATGCCCAGCTTAGTAAGTTTATCTATGATTCCAGAGTGGGGGATGGTGTCAAAGGCATTGACGAGGTCCAGATAGGCTGTGTGGACCACCTTACCCTTGTCCACAACCCTGGAGACTGATTCAAAGAAGTCAGTCAGGTTCAGGAGACAAGATTGGCCCTTCACAAACCCAAACTGCATGGGGTCCAGTGATTGAAGGTTGCCAATGTCTTTGTTTATAAGTTCCATGATAATACAGTCCATTGCTTTGCAGATCAGGCTCATCAGACTGATGGGGCAGTAGTCCCTGGGATCCAAGGTGGATCCCCTCTTGTGGAGTGGGATAACTATAGCTGTGCGCCACTCAGTGGGCATGAAGTTTGAGGTTCCAAAGTAACAAACTTTTATTTATCACCGACAAGCCATCTTCAGTAACAAAGAAATCAGAAAAATCTGCATTTATCTGAGTATCATCTAAGTTTTTCTGCCTGTGCTGATATCTTTAGTTTATTATTTGCAATAGTGTACACTAGATCCTTGTCTGTTCTGATACTGTACATTGCTTTTATCATGTCTATCTTTCTAAGTATTTTTGTTGATCTGTTCCTCCTTCTGTATGCATCTAACACAGACACTTCTTTTCTTAATTGCTTTACAGATTTCTCCATTAGATACTTCAGTGATGGCATTTGATTTCGCCCCTTCCTTTACCTTACTGCACTGAGTTTTTGTAGCAAGACTTCGTCTGTTATTAATTTAGCTGCACAGTAATAATATATTTTATTTAATTCTGTTATATCATATAAATTTCCATGAACATTGTTAATTACTGTGTTCATTTGTTTTATCAAACTTCTAACATTTTGGGTCTTGCTGACTTTCTGTAGTCTGTTTCTTTCATTGATCTTAATATGTCTATCCATCTCTATTAAATCAAGCAACTCTTCCTTTAGATCTTCTAAAGTCACATTCTTTGTTCTCGGTTTCCTGCGGGCATTCTACAGAATATGTGCCAGATTCTGTTCAGTTTCATCCTGTGTCATCCATTGCTCTTTCTTATGGGAACCTCACTGGCCTATCACTGCACAGCATTGCCACAGTTTCCTGTTCCTTCCCTTGATGTAGAACTCTCACTGGTCTTTTTTACTGGTTTACTGCTGAAGGTTCCAAAGTATCTTCATATGGCAAATGATCAGATAATTCGCACTTTATCCTGCTGTGGTGTTATCAGAGATAGATTTTCTACACTAAATCCTTCAATTCACAGGTAATTCATGACCTCAGTTTCTGTTTCTTAACTACTCCATTACTAATCCTCTTTTCTATTTTCCCATTTGCTTTCTTAATTTTTGTATTGTAAACTGTTTAATATTTGGATACCTTTGCCTGTATTCATCTTCAGATATCTTTGGTGCTGTTTCCCTGTACTAATTATTTTTGCTTTCTTATTTGCTTAAATATTGTACGATATTAAATCTCTTTTTCTTTCCCATTCCATATTTCTTATACAGATGTTTCCTGCTCCCCCCGTTTCTCCTTACTTAGGGGACTTGCTGTTCCATCATGCTGTGATATAACCTGTTAGACTTTCTACAGTCACCCCTTCATTTTGCAGGTATCCCATGATATAACCTGTTAGACTTTCTACAGTCACCCTTCATTTTGCAGGTATCCCATGATATAACCTGTTAGACTTTCTACAGTCACCCCTTCATTTTGCAGGTATCCCATGATATAACCTGTTAGACTTTCTACAGTCACCCCTTCATTTTGCAGGTATCCCATGATATAACCTGTTAGACTTTCTACAGTAAACCCTTCATTTTGCAGGTATCCCGTAACTTCAGCTTCTATTTTTTTTAACTTCTGCTTCACTAATCTTTTGCTCTATTTCCCCCTTTGTGATGTTATTTTTTTATATTGCAAAATGTTCCATATCAGGGTGTCTTTGCCTGTATTTCTCTTAAAATATTTTTGGAGCTACTTTTTTCTGTATTGTTTCATTTGGCTTCCGCCTTTGCATAAATATTGCACCATATCAGATGTTCTTCATGTTTCACTGTTGCAGTCATTACATGTGGGTTATCTGCTTGCAGTAGCCCTCAGTCGGCCTGATTAACAAAGTCTTGGGTCCTGCATTGGCTGCTGTCCCTTCCTCCATGACGTCAGGTCATCAGGGATGTAAAACATGCAGCCGACGCCATTACATCAATCTTTCTTGCTGTGCAGTACCTGAAGCAGAAGCAATTCACAAGTGCCAGTTGACCGACTCCTGAAATTTTCATTTTCGAGTTTCAGAACCGAAGTCTACAACTAAAGCTAAGTACCCCGTTGGGGAAACTTTTTCTTGCTCCTTACTGATGTCAGTAAAAGTTAATAATTGCATTACTTGTGGAAAGCAAATACCTCACAAAGATTTTCATTCGTACTGTATTCCTTGCCTAGGCCCTAACCACAATGTACCTTGCTGTTGGTTTTGTGCTTTATTTAAACAGCGCACTATCCGTCGTTGGTATATTTTTGCTTCTAAATATTTAAGTTCTTGGTTTAATTATCCAGAAATGTCATTGGTTAGCCATCAGACCATTGGGATTCTGAAAAAATGCAAAGATAAAGACAGAGACAGGCCGCCGAAGTCCAAAGTTGCCGACGACGCTTCTCCTAAGCCAATCACCAGTTTGCCGGTACTCAGTGAGGCGCTTTCACAGCCCCTGAAACCCGCTACTTCTGACTCGCAGGCCTCTACTGAGACCCATTCAGAGTCCAGTATGCCGCAAGATGCTTCAACTGTGGAACCTATGGATGTCTCTACCTTAGATTGGTCCGGAGCCGCTGTGCAGGCACCAGCTTCTGATGGTGTATTCAGGCCTATTGACTTGCATATTAAACCAACGCCTCCTTCTTCATTTAGGCCAAAATCTCAAACCATGCCTAAGAAGCCAATGCCTAGGCCACATGCTCAGGCCTCTATGCCTAAAAAACAAATGATAAGAATGGCTGAAGATCTTATAACTCTAATCAGGGGAAGCCAACCTCCCCCTTCTAAGAGACCTAGGACTGAAGTTGTGTATGAATCTTCTGAACAGGATTCTGATTTTTCTGATTCTTCTGATGATCTGGATTTGCCCTTATCTATTTATGAGGATTCTGATGCAGAGGACTCCATTCCCTCTGCTTCCCCTCCAGAGGATTTTTTTTTTGGTGAAACCTTACATACTCTAAGGGAGCATTTCCACCGGGAAAGCCAGGATATTTCTGATTCAAAAAGAGGCTTATAGATTTCTTACTCCTGCCCTAACACAGGCCTTTAGCTATCCCTCCTGTGCTGGACATTGTTGACGATGCCTTTTCAGAATCTAGTTTGGTCCCTGATTCTTTGCCCCCTGCTCCCAGAAAACCTGACAGATATTACAGGGTTCCTGATTCTCACAAGTTCCTTTTTAAAAATCCTATTGCAGATCCAGAGACTATTTCACAGGGACCCAAAGGCTTCTACTGCTAAAAATCCTGCCCGTTCTGATAGACACTCCAGGGCACTGGATAGATGGGGTAGGAAGGTTTACACTTCTGCAACCTTGGCCATTAGGGCTTTAAGCTGCCAGTTTCATATGTTAAAGTATCAACAACATGTTATTGGATTGCTTAAACAGAAAATTATGTTAATTCCTGACTGCGCTGAAAATAAAGAATTACAGGATTTAATGCATTCTGCTGAACAGGTTGGAAAACATACTTTGCAATGTGGATTTGATTCATTAGAGGCCTCTTGCAGGGCTGCTGTTACTAGCTCTGTGCTCAGGAGGCATGTTTGGCTTAAGGAGCAATATTTGCCTGATCATGTTAAAGCTAAATTGTTGGATGCTCCCTTATATCAGGACAGCCTGTTTGGCAACAAGGCTGAGGAAGTTCTTAAAAAGATAAGCTAAATCTATGCAGACTGTTAAAGATTTCTTACAAGTTCAGCCTCCTAGATTTAGTAGACACTGGCCCTCTAAAAATTGGTCCTTTCCAGTCCCCTCCAGGTCTACTCAAGCCAAACCCAGACACAGCAGAAACCCCAGGTTTCAGTCCCAAGGGACACACAAGACTAGGCAGTGGGGGGTTTCCGCACCCAAACCTGGGAGCAGTAAGACTCCCCCCTATGGAAAACCATCTCAATGACTTGCTTTTAAAACTTCCAAGCACTTCCCAACTGAATGCTCCTTTAGGCGGAAAGATTGGTCTGTAGGCCAAAAATTGGGAACTCATTACCCAGGACAAATGGGTTTTAAATATAGTGTCCCAAGGACACAGATTTCATTTCCACACATTACCAACACCAAGCAGGTGGCCAGATCTACCTCCAAAATCAGTGGGCAGAGGCCCAAAATCAGGTACTCTCTCTCTTAAACATGGGGGCTATTCAGTTGGTACCAGAATAGGAAAAGGGACAAGGTTTCTCTTTGAGACTTTTCCTGGTACCCAAAAAAGGCAATACATGGCATCCTATCCTGGACCTTTTTATTCTAAATACCTTTCTGGTGATTCCAAAATTCAAAATGCTGACTCTTCACCAGCTGCTTCCTATGCTAGGCAAGGATGCATGGTTGGCAACACTAGACTTAAAAGAAGCATACCTGCACATCCCTATCAGGGAATCTTGCACAAGATATTTACACTTCAAAGCAGGCTACATACACTATCAGTTCTCTGCACTGCCCTTTGGCTTATCTACTGCACCCAGGGTATTCACAAAGTGCCTAGCTCCAGTCAATGCATTTTGCAGGCAAAGAAATATTCAAATATACCCATACCTGGACGACTGCCTAATTCAGGCAGAGAGCAAGGACATTATTTTCAATCATCTAGCCTTTGTTCAAAGGGTACTGACTTGTCTGGAGTTCACCATAAATGAAAAGAAATCCCACCTAGTACCCTGTCAGCAAATTATATTCCTGGGAGCAAGCTTGAATACAATTTCCCAGATGGCTTTCCTCATGCCAGAGAAATGGATACATTTGACAACTTACTTTAAACAAGTGGCCACAAAAACCCAGTTATCTGCAAGGCAAATACTGCAAGCCTTGGGGTTCATGGCCTCCTGCATTCTTCTAATTCCATATGCAAGGCTGCATATGAGGAAACTACAATGGTATCTCAAAAGCCTATGGTGTCAACATTCACAGGATCTGGAAGCAAGGATTCCTATCATACCTTGCCTATGCCTAGAGTTCCTTTGGTGGGCAGAGGCCTGCCACCAAAACAGGGGACTACCATTCACATTACCCCCTGCCGCACAAATCTTAACAACAAATGCATCAGACTATGCATGGGGGGGGGGGGGCTCATCTGGCAGGGAAGTGCATTCAGGGCAAATGGAACCCTAGTCAAATGCACCTGTACATAAATCAAAAGGAAATGTTAGCTGTACAGAATACTCTGACAGCCTTCAAGGACCACATTCTTCCAGGACAAGTAATGGTAAAGATAGACAACACCACTGTCATGTGGTACATAAACAAGCAGGGGGGTACACATTCATATCCCCTCTGCAGACTAGCCATGGCATTGTGGAACACAGCCTTGAGCTACCAAGTGAATCTACAAGCTCAATTCCTGCCAGGAAAACTAAATACACTGGCAGACGGACTAAGCAGAAACCTCATGGACCCACACAAGTGGACACTGGAACCAAGGATTTTCAACATGTTTACAAGCAAATGGGGGAGCCTAGATATAGACCTGTTTGTCTCCCCCCAGAACCATCAACTGGGCAAATTTTGCATAAGGATTCCCTACAAGTAAGCTTGGAAAGTGGATGTTCTATCCTTCAGCTGGAAAAAACTATCAGTTTATGCCTTCCCTCCTCTGCCTCTTATCTCCAAGGTATTACTAAAGATCAAACAGGACAAGCCAAGGACGATTTTAATTGCACCAGACTGGCCTCGCCAACACTGGTACCCACTCTTGCGCAGTGTCATGCTTGGCTCCATGGCACCTGCCTCAGACTCTTTCCCTGTTGTCTCAGAAGGAGAACCAGATTCTGCACCCTCAGTTGCAAACTTTGAACCTAGCAGCCTGGCTAATTACCTAATCTCTCCTTTACCATCCCTCAGTAAATCAGTGATGGATATCATTTTAGAGGCAAGGAGGCCTAGTACTAGAAAATCTTATGCTGGAAAATGGAAAAGATTCTGTGTTGGAACCAATCTCAAGGAATGAATGCAGCAGTGCCCAATTTACCTCAGATTCTACAATACTTGACTGAGATGCTTCATAAAGGTTTGTTTTTTTCCTCCATCAAAATTCATGCCTCAGCCATTTCAACTCATTATAGCACAGAGCCTCCCCTCTTCTTTCACCCACTGCTCAAGCAGTTCCTCAGAGGGGCCAAATATTTAAGGCCACCCAGGAGAGCTCCAACTCCAGCCTGAAATCTTAACTTTGTCTTGGAGAAACTCACTCTTCCTCCTTCTGAGCCAGCTACTACTGAAGAATTAAAATTTCTTTCCTGGAAAACAGCTTTCCTTTTGGCAATCACTTCTGCAAGAAAGGTATCTGAATTACAGGCCCTTATGGCAGTGGAACCTTTCATCATCTTTCATGCGGACAGGGTGTCCCTCAGAATCAATCCCTCCTTCATGCCAAAGGTGGTATCCAATGTGGCTCTTAATCAGTCCATTCATTTGCCTACCTTCTTTCCTAACCCACAGAACAAAGGAGAATGCATACTGCACTCTTTAGATGTGCACAGACAGCTTAGATTCTACTTGGACAGGAATAAACCTCAAAGGAAATGTGAACAACTGCTGGTGGCATTTGCTGCAGGGATAGAGGAGAAAGCTATTTCAAAACAAACCATTTCAAAATGGATAGGCCACTGCATTCATTTCTGCTATAAGCACCATGGAAAACCTATCCCACAGGGCATAAGATCCCATTCAACCAGGGCTGCATCTACCTCTACAGCCTTTCTCAGGGGCGTCCCTACTAGGGACATCCTAGAAGCTGCTACCTGGAGTTCTGTACATACTTTCACCAAGCATTATTGTTTGCCAATTTTCTCTAAATCCAGAGCTGATTTTGCCACTGCAGTCTTGCAGGGCCTTATAGCTGGTCCTAATTCTATTTAAATTCCTCCTCCCAACCTTAGCTTTGGGAATCTACTCAAATGTAGTGACTGCAACAGTGAAACACTTAGAACATAGTACAGTTGTGTACATTTACCATAAATGTAGATGTTCGAGTGTATTCACTGTTGCAGTCCTGGTTACCCTCCCTCCAGCCCCCTTTTCTTCCTTTGGCTATACCTCTACTCTCACTTACTATGCTCTAAAAGCTTTTTGGTGTATTTGCTTTTCTGTTGGAGGTATATCCTTGTATTTATAGATTTAATTGCTTCCCATTAGGGGGGGCACCTGACATCTGGGGCAAGAAAGACTGATGTAATGGCGTCGGCTGCATGTTTTATACCCCTGATGACCTGACGTCATGGGGGAAGGGACAGCAGCCAATGCAAGACCCAAGACTTTGTTAATCAGGCCAACTGAGGGCTACTGCAAGCAGATAACCCAAATGTAATGACTGCAACAGTGAATACACTCAAACATCTACATTTATGGCAAGTGTACACCACTGTACTATTTTTCTTTCCAATGTCCAATTTCTTTTTTATACCTTTCTAGATTTTTTTCTTTGTATTTTCATACTTCATCTGTTTTTTTTTCCCAGATGGCCCGAGGTTTCTTGATCTAAATAATGTTTGTTATGAATCTGTTGTATTAGTGAACCCAAATTTGCATTTGAAGCTTTTGACAGTTTTCTTGTGCAAGTATCTTTCTTATTAATTTTCTTATTTATTTTATTTATGTTTGTTTACCAGGAAAGTCCAACTGGGTAATGTTCTTTTTCAACGAAGGTCCGCGGAGAAAATCTTCATTTGCTTACATTGCATTATGCAAAGTTCCAGTCAAACACAAAGTAGTTAAATTTCTATTTCCATTTATACACAAACAGTAGTTACATTTCAACGTATATATTCTACGATTTTACAGAGGTGGAAGTTACTAAACAGAAAGCACATGTGCACCTTAATGGTTTGTAAAGGCAGCGTTATGAATAAAAATTGTTTTGTCATTTCAAAGTCATTCAGACTATACAACTTGTGCATCACTGAAGAAAATTTCTTCACTCCGTCTCAAGGTGGAGGCATTTCCACATATAGACAATCTACAGTACAACAGGTACTACTAACATGACATACATTGTTTTCTTAAAAGTGTAACATACATACTGATTGCAAATACAGGAGACTTTTTTTTGTCTACAGATTTTTTTGTCTACAGACTTGTAAGAGCTTATTAGCAGCAAATGTTTATTTCATGTAGAAAAAATGAATGTTCATTTTATGCAAAAAAATTGAAAATAAAGTCAGCACAGCGAGTGATGCTGCCAGTTTATAGATGTTAAAGTTGCATTTCATGCAGAAAAAATGTAAATAAAGTTAGGGCAATAAGCAATACTATCAGAAATTGTTAAAGATGCAAATGTTATTTTAAGGACCTGATACTAAATACAATCAAAAACTTTGGCTAACCAGCCTTGCACAAGAAATGAAAAGAAGGTTTAAAAGGCCTAACTATAAAGAGGACACCAACATTAAAGCAGGCATTCCTTTACTTCAACAGAGACTGGAACAATGCAGAGCAAAATTTGGCAACTGTTTATGCATTTTGGTTATTTCTTCAATGCTTGTTTAAAGTTAAAACAAGTATGTATGTTTTCAGACAATGTTCTCATGTTTTCAGGTTCATGGTAATTGTACAGCAATAGTAGTTTTCAATCTATGTGTTCAGATGGATTCCAGTTTATTTGTGTTCAGGTAACACTGTCAAAATGGTCTCATGTTTTCAGACAATTGTACGATATTATTAGTTAGGATATAACATGTACCAGTTTCAGTTATACTTTTATCAAAATATATTCCTTTAGTTTAATTAGCTTCCAGAATATACACAGCTATGTTTAAATGTTCAGTAGATGCTAATGTAAATTTCTGACAAGTTTCAGAATATGACTTTCATACTCAGTTATGGTGTTCAGTATAGTACATTTCAGTCAAATCTCAAAATACTTATTCAGTCATTAGTTAAGGGTAAAGAAACAGAATGATTTTTGACAGGCTTGTTATTTAAATAATAGGTAGTGATAGTTATTCAAGGCACTCAATGTATAACATGGCAGGCTTAATTTGGTAATTAGTTTATAGATTACAGTGCACGTTTACAGACTGCAGTGCACTTTATATAATTATTGTACAGTAGTCAGGAATTAAGGAACTAACACGGCAATGCAAAGGTATAGACTTAAAATACAGAAAGTATAAGTTTTAGTAAACTATTATAGCTCATAAATATTCATAAAAGTTAAAAAAGGTAAGTAGCATTATAAAACAAATGTAAACAAAATGTATAGACACAAGTTAACACAGAATATGGTAATTATGCTTCAAGACTACTTATAAAGTTATCTTTTAAGTGCAAATTTCAATTAGTCTTCAGAAAATAGCCATCATGCTTGATAGGCTATACAATATGTGGCAGAAAAAGCTGCCAAGGAGGGGATTTCCTCTATATCCAATGCAGTAAAAGAAAATTAAGGTAAAAGGTATAACCAAGGTGAGCCAAGTGGGCTCAACGGTTGAGACAAATCTAGTAAAGATCCAAGACACGCAGGGGAATGCTAATAAAAGGGCATAATGCAAAGTTGCCAGTCTAATCCTAGGAGTAAGGTTATAAGCAGCTAATAAAGTACAACCATCAGCTAATAAGTTATGTAAGTTATGTAGGTTCTCAGGAATTTTGGCCTATCATAAAGTATAAGTTTTGGAATCCTCAGCTGAAAAAAAAATTCAGGAGGAGTGTATAATATATCTGCAGACTAACCTTACGTTAAAAAATATTCAGCTGCTGAGAGTACCAGTTTAAGGAAAGGCATGGTACAGTATACAAATACATTTTGTAGGACCTCTTCCTCCAGCAAAAAGGGGTTAAATAATGTGCAAGTTTAAATGTATCACTCATATATCAAAATGTAGACTTAAATACTCTAAAAACTATAAATCTAGGTAATATAAATCAAATCATATAGTTGTGTGGCCAGAGGTAGTTTCTTTACTCACCAGTGGGAATGGGGAGTACTGAGCTGCTTGTTTGTCCTCAGAGGAGTGGTTAGAGACAGCAACTAGTAATTCGTTGGCCATTTTGGGTCATTTCCTGTTTTTTCCAGCCCCCTGCTATAAAGCACGCTTTGGCGGGCTTTTCTGGCATTAGAGAACTTGTTATAGCTCCTCGTGGTCCCCTGCAGAGTTCCTAAGCCAGCAGAGAGCAGAAAAAGCAACTTTCTTGATTATAAGTATTATTTAAACATTTTATTTTGCATTTTTCGATCTTTTGAGCTTTTCGACTACTGTTTGTGCCTATATTACTGTTTTATTACCTGATTTTCCTGTTTTTCTGTGCTTAAATTGTTGATTGCTCTTGTTGGCTAAAATTTTGCTTAAAAGTAAAAAACAGGCTAATACACTCAAGTGTACCAGCCTTTGATAGCAATTTAGTCGAAAAACAAAGCATTTACTGTATTTTTTCTGTCTGTTTGCAAAAAAACTAAAAAAAAAAAAAATATTTCTCCTTTCCTAAACTTTCCTAGCTAGTTGTTCCAGTGATCAGATTTTGCTGATCCCTGGGCTTTGTATTTGGTTTCTGTGTTCCTCCATTTTCTTGTGTGGCCAGAGGTAGTTTCTTTACTCACCAGTGGGGGTGGGGAGTACTGAGCTGCTTGTTTGTCCTCAGAGGAGTGGTTAGAGACAGCAACTAGTAATTTGTCGGCCATTTTGGGTCATTTCCTGTTTTTTCCAGCCCCCTGCTATAAAGCACGCTTTGGCGGGCTTTTCTGGCATTAGAGAACTTGGTATAGCTCCTCGTGGTCCCCTGCAGAGTTCCTAAGCCAGTAGAGAGCAGAAAAAGCAACTTTCTTGATTATAAGTATTATTTAAACTTTTTATTTTTCATTTTTCGATCTTTTGAGCTTTTCGACTACTGTTTGTGCCTATATTACTGTTTTATTACCTTATTTTCCTGTTTTTCTGTGCTTAAATTGTTGATTGCACTTGTTGGCTAAAGTTTTGCTTAAAAGTAACAAACATGCTAATACACTCAAGTGTACCAGCCTCTGATAGCAATTTAGTCGAAAAACAAAGCATTTACTGTATTTTTTCTGTCTGTTTGCAAAAAAACTAAAAAAAAAACAAAAAAATATTTCTCCTTTCCTAAACTTTCCTAGCTAGTTGTTCCAGTGATCAGATTTTGCTGATCCCTGGGCTTTGTATTTGGTTCCTGTGTTCCTCCATTTTCTTGTGTGGCCAGAGACAGTTTCTTTACTCACCAGTGGGAGTGGGGAGTACTGAGCTGCTTGTTTGTCCTCAGAGGAGTGGTTAGAGACGGCAACTAGTAATTCGTTGGCCATTTTGGGTCATTTCCTGTTTTTTCCAGCCCCCTGCTATAAAGCACGCTTTGGCGGGCTTTTCTGGCATTAGAGAACTTGGTATAGCTCCTCGTGGTCCCCTGCAGAGTTCCTAAGCCAGCAGAGAGCAGAAAAAGCAACTTTCTTGATTATGAGTATTATTTAAACTTTTTATTTTGAATTTTTCAATCTTTTGAGCTTTTTGACTACTGTTTGTGCCTATATTACTGTTTTATTACCTTATTTTCCTGTTTTTCTGTGCTTAAATTGTTGATTGCACTTGTTGGCTAAAGTTTTGCTTAAAAGTAACAAACGGGCTAATACACTCAAGTGTACCAGCCTTTGATAGCAATTTAGTCGAAAAACAAAGCATTTACTGTATTTTTTCTGTCTGTTTGCAAAAAAACTAAAAAAAACCAAAAAAATATTTATCCTTTCCTAAACTTTCCTAGCTAGTTGTTCCAGTGATCAGATTTTGCTGATCCCTGGGCTTTGTATTTGGTTCCTGTGTTCCTCCATTTTCTTGTGTGGCCAGAGGTAGTTTCTTTACTCACCAGTGGGAGTGGGGAGTACTGAGCTCCTTGTTTGTCCTCAGAGGAGTGGTTAGAGACAGCAACTAGTAATTCATTGGCCATTTTGGGTCATTTCCTGTTTTTTCCAGCCCCCTGCTATCAAGCACGCTTTGGCGGGCTTTTCTGGCATTAGAGAAGTTGGTATAGCTCCTCGTGGTCCCCTGCAGAGTTCCTAAGGCAGCAGAGAGCAGAAAAAGCGACTTTCTTGATTATAAGTATTATTTAAACTTTTTATTTTGCATTTTTCGATCTTTTGAGCTTTTCGACTACTGTTTGTGCCTATATTACTGTTTTATTACCTTATTTTCCTGTTTTTCTGTGCTTAAATTGTTGATTGCACTTGTTGGCTAAAGTTTTGCTTAAAAGTAACAAACAGGCTAATACACTCAAGTGTACCAGCCTTTGATAGCAATTTAGTTGAAAAACAAAGCATTTACTGTATTTTTTCTGTCTGTTTGCAAAAAAACTAAAAAAAAAAAAATATTTCTCCTTTCCTAAACTTTCCTAGCTAGTTGTTCCAGTGATCAGATTTTGCTGATCCCTGGGCTTTGTATTTGGTTCCTGTGTTCCTCCATTTTCTTGTGTGGCCAGAGGTAGTTTCTTTACTCACCAGTGGGAGTGGGGAGTACTGAGCTGCTTGTTTGTCCTCAGAGGAGTGGTTAGAGACAGCAACTAGTAATTCGTTGGCCATTTTGGGTCATTTCCTGTTTTTTCCAGCCCCCTGCTATAAAGCACGTGTTAGCTCGCTTTAGCGCGATTTAGCGTGAGTTAGCGCGGAGTTGCCACTGTTGCACACAAGAGCAGCGGCGGTTAAACAAGGTTAAACTATTCGGGCTACCTAAATTCCACTCTTCAAATTTTCTCTTATAACTACCTTCCTCGAACTGTACTGCTGATCTAACCAGCATATCCTATAACTAAAAAGTTCATCTCTACTTGATTCCCAAGTAGACTATTCTCTATCTGTAAAGCCTAGCACTTGCTCCTACAGTACTTGCACCTTGATAAAGCACTTTTATTATAGATAGTACCCCACCAGCCTAGAACCCACATCCCCCGGAGTCATTTGTAAGTTTTTTTTTACCTATTACTTCTAGCATGTCGAGGGATCAGTTGCTAGTGTCCTCTCCTGCTCAACTGGTGAACCTGGGAATATTGAGGCAATGTTACAATTGCCTCATGTACACAGACAATCCTCTCCTTCTCCCACAAAACACAAATACATGTGAGAGATGCAACTATACGGCCAAACTGGAGGCTGAGCTCTCTCAACATAGGACTGGCAAGACCAGACAGGAGGAGAAGGTAACCACACACACTACATACCCAGTCACACATAGTACCATCACAACTTCAAATTATACACATAATCACACAAAAACATACTCGGAGGCTCTGATCAAAAATCTACCAAAACAGCAGAGGCCACCAAAGCAGACACCCAAACAACTACCACCTCAGGACCAAACACATGCAACACATAGACCACACAGTCAGAGTGTCAAACAGTCACAGCCCTTAAGGCCAAACACAATGCCAGACACACTCGTCATTGGTGACTCCATAGTCAGAAACACTGATGTCCCGCTCACCAGACTGAATAAGGAGAAGGTCACAGTAACCTGCCTGTCAGGAGCTAGAATCCGCCACATAACGCAAGCACTCAGGTCTCTCAACAGCAGGTACAAGTACGACTCAGTCATTGTCCACGCTGGTGTCAACGACCTGAGACGTACCTCCTTGGACTACATGAAAAGAGACATTGAGGAGCTCTCTGATTATGTAGCCCAAGCAGGTATGACCCTGACCTTGAGAAGTATCCTACCTTCACCTAGAATGATGCCACAATACAGTGATAAGATGATCAGCTTTAATAATTGGCTTAAATTCTGGTGTCATTCAAAGGGGATCCAATGTCTGTCTGCCTGGGATGACATGCTCGACAAGCCACGCTGCTTCGCAAGGGACGGCTTGCACCTGTCACCCCTGGGCTTCCGGATATTGGCAAAGGCTCTTGCCACCCCCATAGTGCCTTTTTTAGGCAAGGCTCATATTCTAAACCTACCACCCTAGAACACAAAAAAGGAAAAAAACTAAGGGTAATGCTGCTCAACGCCAGACGTCTCAATCTCAAGATGCACGCACTCGAGGCCCTTCTCAGTATGGAGAACATCGATGTCTGTGCTGTGACAGAAACCTGGTTCAAGGCTCCTGAGAGCACCCCAGCACTATCAGGTTTCACCTCATATCATGCGTTCCGGCCCCAAAATCCGGACAACACCAAAAAAGGAGGGGGTGTGTCCATATTCATAAAGGACACCCACACCTCAAGGTTGGTGGCAACGCACAATGCATCGGAGACCATCCAGGTGCAATTAACCATAGGTAAGACTGCTCTGCAATTTGTAGCATGTTACAGGCCACCCTCTCAAACTCAGGAACCTCACATGGCCTTCCTGAAAACACTGGAGGGGATAAATGTATCTCCAAACACCATCATACTAAGTGACTTCAACTACCCTAATATAGACTGGGAACACTACTCAAGCCCAAACACTCTAGCCCAAAGGTTCCTGGAGTTCATAAACTTAAATGCCATGGAACAACTAGTCACCATCCCCACAAGAGGAGAAAACATACTTGATCTCATCATCACGAACATGGGATCACAATGTTCAACACCCGCAGTATACCCCTCACTGGTGAGATCAGATCATAAACTAATCTCGCTGGAGGTCCTCATCCCGCCCCCACCTGAAATAAAAAAGACCACAGTGAAAAACTTCTCAAAAGCCGACTTCACACTTCTAAAACTAGTGTGGTCTCCTTTAAGGCCCCTGAGCCAGTGGTAAACATTACTCAAACTGCTGAATCACTTACAAATGCCTTCTAGCAGCACCTACAGGACTGCATGGATCAGGCAATCCCAAACAAAACTAAGACTCTTTGTACCAAAGGCAAGCGTCCAGGCTGGTGGACCCCAGCCATAAACAAGCTCTACAACAAAAGGAGGAAGCTACTACAAGATAGAGCAAAATCCTTGAAAGGTAAGACACCTTTGATCATTATAAGTAAAAAACTAAGAGCTCTCATAAAATCATCCAAGGCAAATTTTGAGAGAAAAATCGCCAAGGACACAAAAGACAATCATAAGGCCTTCTTTAGCTATGTTAGAAACCTAGGAGGAAACTCCCAGATATGCTCAGAATTAGTTCAAAATGATGTGAAGATTACTGAACCTACACACATTGCCAACATACTGGCTGACAGGTTCAGTGCAAACTTCTCCCCAAAAGGAGAGATATCTATACCAGAGGATTGTAGCCCCCCAAACATCTCCAACGCCCAGGTGAGAACTGCTCTCTCCAAGGCAAAAAACACAGCATCCATGGGACCGGATGGTGTCCCCGGCTGTGTGCTCCACGAACTCAATGAGGAATTAAACCCGCAGTTAGGACAGCTGTTTAATCTTAGCATCACCTCAGGATATGTACCCAAGGAGTGGCGCACGGCGACTGTGGTCCCACTTCACAAGGGCGGTGCCTCCACCGACCCTGGAAATTACCATCCCATTAGCTTGACAAGCCTTATCTGCAAAGCCATGGAGAGGATCATAATGGAACTCATAAATAAAGACATAGGGAACTTGCAGACTTTGGATCCAACCCAGTTTGGCTTTGTCAAAGGCAGATCATGCCTTTTAAACTTGGTTGACTTTTTTGAAACAGTCACCAAGGCCATTGATGAGGGAAAGGCAGTCCATACAGCCTACCTCAACCTGGCAAAGGCCTTCGACACAATACCCCACTCAGGTATCATCGAAAAACTCATCAGCTTGAATGTAAACCCATACATCACAAGATGGGTTGCAAACTGGCTAAGTGACAGAACCCACAGGGTCAGAGTTGCTGGAGCCATGTCAGACGCTAAGCCTGTCACAAGTGGTGTCCCACAGGGCTCAGTCCTGGGTCCACTCTTGTTCGGCTTCTACTTTTCTGAAGTACAAGCAAACACAGGAGGGTTATGGCTGACAAAGTTTGCTGATGACTGCAAACTGGGCGCCATAGTCGAAAACACTTCTGACACAGATATCCTTCAGAAGGGCCTCACAGAAACGGATAACTGGTGCCAGAGCCATGGCCTAAAGTTAAATGCCAAGAAATGCATAGTCATACCCTTCAGGAAAAACAAGGTTACCCCTAGCTACCATATAGGTGGCAATCCACTGAGCACAGAAGAAGTCATCAGGGACCTGGGGACCCAGGTTGACACTAGCCTTTCGTTTGACACTCATGTTGCTAAAGTAGTCAGGAAAACCTTCTACATTGCCCACCTGATCATGAAGGGATTCACATCTAGATCAAGGGAGGTCATCGTCCCCCTGTATTCATCACTCATTAGACCTATGATTGAGTACAATGCCCCATTCGGAATGTATCTGACCCGACACCTGCAGCAGCTGGAAAGGCCCCAAAAGTTCCTCACCAAAAGGATAAAGGGTCTCAAAAATATGTCTTATGCTGCCCGACTGAAAGAACTCCAGCTCTATTCAGTCTCATACCGCTTGCTCAGAGGTGACCTGTGCCTGACATATAAGGCCATGTCAAACCCAGATTTGATGAATATACTTCACCTCAAAAAATCTAGATCCCTCAGAACCACAAGGGCGGGAGACTTAAACCTTGACACGGTTATTAATAGAACATGCTGGAGGTACAGATTCATCACCCAGAGACTCCCTATGCTGTGGAACAAAATCCCGGTGCATGTGAGGCAGAGCACCTCGCTGGCCTTGTTCAAGAGGAATCTTGACCAATGGATGGGAGATTGCAGATATACCCCAGGGATTACTTCAGTGTCACTGCTTGACAGAGGCACAGCAAAATAATAGGCATAGTTTTATTCAAACTAAAGGGGTGGCGAAAGCCACATAACTATGGGCTAGGCTTATAAATGCCCTTGGGCAGATAGCCTAGTATGAACCTATGAACCTATAAACCTAAAAGACTTCAATCCAAACAGACCATAAATGCTTAAGTGACACCTAGTGGTCAAAATTAAAAATGCAAGTTTAAACATTTCAATCCAAACAGGACATAAATGCTCAAGTAACACCCAGTGGTCAAAATTAAAATTGCAGGTTTACCAAATTTTTTTTATTTTTTATTTTCAAATTATGAGTCAGGTAGTATAAAGCTGAATACAATAGTCAGCAATATAAATGTAAAGTAACTACAGAAGTAGGTCCCAGTAGTCTTTTGTCAGTGACCTCAAGGGCAACTGTTAGATTAGGGATTTCCATTTTAAAGTAGTTATTAGACATTAGACAGGCTAAAGGATAAAATAAATTGTTTCATTTATGCATAAAAGACAGTTAAGCAGAAAGGGAAATAATCTTGCTGGCCAAGCATGGAAGACAGTTTACTAAAAAGGAAAGATAAGCATAAAGTGTACAGACAGAATGTTCTTTTCTCAAGGAAAAGATATAATCTTGTCAGCTGCAGAATGTTACTAATGCAATGTTCAAATAAGCACATACAAAGCCTGAGACCAAGGTGGACTAAAGCAATATAATATGTTGTGTTCAGGATAGCAGTCAGTTAAGGTTAGTAAGTTCATTTGACCTGTCACTTCAGAGAAGATGTCAAACACTTGAGCCTGAGTACAGAAAACAGGTCATCTAAAGACTGTCAGTTTACATTGTTCAGGACAATCAGAATATGATGTGTAGCAACTTGAATTGTTTATCAGTGCTGTTAATGAAGACAGTATTCGGATATTGTGAATATCTAATAAAGCCTTATTAAATGGACTACAGTGTTTGGAGAATTCATTCTGAAAAGTGCACAAGACTTGGTACATAAAGAAGAGACTGACACCTGTTCAGCACGAGCTTGGGTAATTAAGACTTTTGTTTCCCAGTCTCATTGCATACAGTGTTTCCAGCTATTTACGGTACAGTACTTTTGTGGGGAGACATGCGTGAATGGGCGTACCTTCATTGAAGGTTGTGCATCAGGGCTGGCAACTCGGTATGTAAAAATCTACTGCTAATCATTAGCAGACCAGAGTTCCGCAGTGGCGACCCCTAACCAGGAAAAGCCGAAAGATACAACAACAATATTATCAATTCTTACAGCAATCATTATTCCACAGTTGCTTTACAGCTTTGATTAGTACACAACAATATGAATTTAAGATTCTCAGTGGAGTTACTGCACAGAAATATTGTTGCACAAAAAATATAAGGTATTGTCATTGGAATTTTCAGCAACCTTTTTGCAGAATTCAGAGTTCAACATAGTGTGGAGTTAGTGTGAGTTTAGTAGTCTAATGGCCTGTGGGAAGAAATTCTTATTGAATCTGGCTGTTTTGCATCTCATACTGCGGTAGCATTTACCAGAAGATACATAGGTGAACTGCCCATGGCAAGGGTGAGTAGTATATCTGGTTATCTTGCTGGCTCTGCTGAGACACCATGACAGGTATATTTCTTGGAGGGCTAGGACTGTGGTCCCAATGATTTTCTCTGCCACCCTAACCAGTTTCTGGAGGGCCATTTTTCTAAGGTGGAGCATTTATACTCTCTATGGTGTCTCTGTAGAAGGTAGGGGGGATTGGCAAGGGGAGGTTTACCTTCCTTATCTTTCACAAGAAATGAAGGCATTGCTGCACTTTCTTTACAATGGCAGTAGTATTAATGCTCTACGATAGGTCATCTGTGATTTGTACCCCCAGGAATGTTATGCTTTCCTCTCTCTCCACTAGTTCATTATGGATTGTTAGTGGAGAGTGTGATTTATGCCTTCTTCTGAAATTGACAATGATCTCTTTGTTCTTGTTCATGTTTAGTGCGAGGTTGTTGTTGTCGAACCAGATGATGAGTTGACTAACTTCCTCCCTGTAGGCTGATTCGTCTTCATTGCTAATGAGACCAATGACAATCATGTTGTCTGCAAACATGATAATGCAGTTTGATCTAAGCTTGGCAGAGCTGTCTTGAGTTAACAAGGTGAACCACAGAGGGCTCAGAACATAGCCCTGAGGAACACCGCATGCTCATAGTGATGTTTTCAGAGATATTATTGCCAAGTGTACTATTTGTTGTCTGTTGTGAGGAACTCCGGTATCCAATTGCATAGGGGAGTGTTTATTTCCAGTCGGTCAAGTTTCTTTAGGAGATGTTGGGAGATCACTGTGTTGAAGGCAGAGCTAAGGTCTATGAACAGTATTTACACATAACCGTTCTTATATTCCAGGTGGGCCATGGATAAGTGAAGCACCATACTGTGTTGAAGGCAGAGCTAAGGTCTATGAACAGTATTTACACATAGCCGTTCTTATCTTCCAGGTGGGCCATGGATAAGTGAAGCACCATACTGTGTTGAAGGCAGAGCTAAGGTCTATGAACAGTATTTACACATAACCGTTCTTATATTCCAGGTGGGCCATGGATAAGTGAAGCACCATACTGTGTTGAAGGCAGAGCTAAGGTCTATGAACAGTATTTACACATAGCCGTTCTTATCTTCCAGGTGGGCCATGGATAAGTGAAGCACCATACTGTGTTGAAGGCAGAGCTAAGGTCTATGAACAGTATTTACACATAACCGTTCTTATCTTCCAGGTGCGCCATGGATAAGTGAAGCACCATACTGTGTTGAAGGCAGAGCTAAGGTCTATGAACAGTATTTACACATAGCCGTTCTTATCTTCCAGGTGGGCCATGGATAAGTGAAGCACCATACTGTGTTGAAGGCAGAGCTAAGGTCTATGAACAGTATTTACACATAGCCGTTCTTATCTTCCAGGTGGGCCATGGATAAGTGAAGCACCATACTGTGTTGAAGGCAGAGCTAAGGTCTATGAACAGTATTTACACATAGCCGTTCTTATCTTCCAGGTGGGCCATGGATAAGTGAAGCACCATACTGTGTTGAAGGCAGAGCTAAGGTCTATGAACAGTATTTACACATAACCGTTCTTATCTTCCAGGTGGGCCATGGATAAGTGAAGCACCATTGATGTAACATCTTCTGTGGAAAAGTAATTTCAGTAAGAGGTTGAGAATATTATGTTTAAAGAGAGTATTTGGATAATATTATACAGTGAAAACGTTTTAACCCTGTGATGAGCATGTACAGGACCAGGATTGGTTATGATCTTCTTTAAACAGTGATTTAAAACCACTGAGTTTGTCAGAGAGTTTTATTTGCATGGGGATACTACTCCAGAGTTTAACAATGCACTGGGAGTAGAGTGAGTCTCCTGCAACATTATTTGATTTATTTTTAAGTAATAAGAATTTGTTATTAGAATGGAGGCCCTTTGCTGGACAGTAAGGTAGTAATAAATTTTGTAGTTCGGGGCATTTTTCTGGATGATAAATGAGTTTGTGTGCTGTAGTCAGTTGAGAATTTGTTAGACAGTTGTGCAGTTCAAGCCAATTTAATTGCTTTAAGCAAATACTGTGATCAGTCCTATGAGGGAGACTGGTGGAAAATTTAGTTATTTTATTGTAGCAGGATACAAGTTTCTTTCTTATTATTTATGTGTGTTAGGATAGAAGTGGTGTATAAGAGAGTTGGCAGTAATAAGGTGGTGGCTAGAGTTTTTCTTGCAATATCTGTAAAAAATCCACTGATCCTCTAAAGGAAGCCAGTTTCTGGTGTGTAGATTTAATGGTGTAAAATATATGGTGGTCATATTTGAGATTGACATCTATTATAATGCCTTGAAGTTTACTGTCAGTTATAGTTTCAATGACAGTATTATTTACTGACTTTATGGTAAAAGATTGTTTTTGATTTTGGCAACATTTTGAGGTGAAAAGCATTAACTTAGTTTTCTTGCAGTTGAGTGGGAGGTTTGATTCTGTAAGCCAGGTTTCTACAGAGGAGAAAGATTTTAGGGTAATGTCTTGGAGCTTATTCCTTGCTGAGGCTACACACATTAATATTGAGTCATCTGCATACTGAACTAGACTAGCATGGTGAGTTGAGGTGGGGAGGTCATTAATAAATATATTAAATAGTACAGGACTCAGGATAGAGCCCTGAGGGGCACCTGTAGTAACTGGTTGAAAGGATGAGTAGGTTTGTTGCCATTTAATTGCTTGTTGCTTTCCGGATATTAAACTAATGAACTGCAACAAGGAGTATTGTGAAAGTCCTATTGAGGAGAGTTGAATGCACAGTTACTGGTGCGAGACAGTGTCAAATGCTATGACAAGTCTAAGAACATGCTGAACACAAGCAGACCATGGTTTCTATGTCGGTTTATTATACTGGTAAAATGTAGTAGAGCAGTAGCGGTGCTGTGCTGGGCCTAAAGCCATGTAGTGTTTCTGACAGCAGGTTATTTGAGGTTAAGTACTGCATCAGCTACATATGGGTGCATTTCTCTAATATTTTGGAAAGTGGGAGAGAATCGCTATTGGTCTGTAGTTATTAAATTCTGTAGATGTGCTGCCTTTGTGCAGTGGTATGATGTATGATTTTTCCACAGTGATGGACATATCTTTCTGCTATAGACCTATTGATTAGTATGAACACAGGAAAGGTTATGACATCTGCAGCCATTATTACGTGGTCTGATGGTGGTTGGTCTAGAGTTACAGAAGTAGATTTTAGTTTAAGGAACAACTTCCTTACAAGTGAGGTAGGTACTGGACTAAAACTGAAGAGCTGTGTGTGATTCTCATTGGACAAGGATAGAGTAAGGGGGGCAGATGTGTTAGTGTCTAAGAGAAATAATATTGATTGTTTATAGTAGGAATTAAACTGTGTAGAGATAGAGTCTGTCATATCATCTGTTTTTGAAAAGGGACTAGTGGTCTTGCCAGGGTGGAGTAGTTTATTTAGTGATGACCAAAAAAGTTTTGGTATGTTGATATGTTTGTCTTTATAGGTTGGTATAATCTGTTTGCTTATCCTGTCTGACATGGAGCTTTGCAAGGTTTCTAAGATCTCTAAATTGCTGGAGGGCATTTTGAGTTCTATTTTTATACTAGTTTTTCCAGGCTTTATCCCTTTACATCATGATTTTTTTCCCTTTGTCAGCCGTGGTGCAGGGTTGCACTTTACTCTTTTATTATGTACTGCTGCTAGATTATTTAAGGTCTGTAAGAATACGTTATTAAAGTGTTCTACAGCACTATCTAGTGGCATTGTTCTAAGTACATTCCAGTTATAATGTTTTAGTGTTTCATTTACTGAAATTGGTTGTATTCCATATTTGATTATAGTTAATATGTTTATCTAGGTTATGGTGAGTTCTAATAGCATATGTTGGTATGTGGTCTCTTATGCTATTTGAGAAGCAGCCTAGTTTTGTCAGTTTGTCTGGTTTGTTTGTAAGAATCCAATCCAATCCCGATTGTGTCCGGAAGTTTTATTGATCCTACTAGGTGTGGTTATTAATTGTCTGAAGTTGTACAAGTTTATATATTCAGTGGGTTATTGGAATGTATGAGTTGCCAGTTTATATTTAAGTCTCCAAGTATTATAGTTTCATGATTAATTTGTTGGGCTATCCAATTCAGGATGCTTTCAGCAGTATCAGCATTATTCCCTGGTGGTATGTAAGTTGCTGTTAAATACAGAGTTTTCCTGTTGTTGATTTTTAGGATGTCATTAGTAGTTCAGCATTGTTAAATTTGACAAGTAAGGTAATGGTTAAGGAATGTCTACACATGATTGCTACACTATCTGCATGCTTGTTTTGTTGCCGGTCATGCCTGAGTATATTGTATCTTGTGGAGGATGATCTCATTGTTCTTTATTTCCTTTTTAACCTAGTTTTGGTAGTTATGACTATATCCAGAGTGTATGTGGCAATTTAAGCATGTATGTCTGCATTTTACTGCACATACTTATTGGGTTCATATTTAGTAAGGTGAGTTTGAATTCTGTATTTTACTGAGATATAGTAGGTGACTGGTTAATTTTGGGCTTAGAAGTGATGGTTTTATGAATAGTGGGACCAGGGCTCGGGTGAATATCTCCTCTAATTTTTTGAATTGATATTTTACAGAGGGAAGAGTGTGGCCAGTTATATTTTGGTTTTGATTTGGTATTTGATTGTAAATTTGGATGCTTAGTTTTAGGATACTTATAGAAAAATAAATCAGATGTAGTTTGTTTGTAGAGATAGAGTGTTATGGAAAAATATACTAATATTCTTTTTGAGGATTGGTTGAAGTCCTAAGTATTTGAAGAAGATGGATTTGATAACTGGTGATAAAGTCTAGTAGAGTGAGGAGGAACAGTAAAATAATCTAACTTAGGGACATGTTATTTAACTTTGGTTTTATCTGTGTTGTAAATTAGCATAGCAAATGTTAGTAGGGTAGTAGGTTGGTTGTAGAGATGTAATTTGATAGTTATAGGAGGCAAGGATTAAGTCAATTTGTGACAGAGTCATGGATGGTAAACTAGAGTGGGTGTTACTATTGGTAGTAAATGTACTGATTGTTTTCCTACTGGAAGGAAGTAATAGTATTGGTTAGAGGAATATGTGGATGGTGCTGCGGAGGTATAACTGTAGAGTAAGGGGGGGTGGGATTTGGGTGTAGGGTAGAAGAGTGGAGTGAGCCTGAGCATTAGCAAGGGCAAATAAAGTGGATTGAAACCTTGTCAAGAGACAGTGAAAACAGTGACTTAACATAAACAGCCACAAATCTGCTAATAAATAAGTAAAAGTAACGATGCAATTTTAAAAGCCTCTGTGCTAGTACATGAAATGTCTTGGTTTTGTTGCTCTAGGACACAGTTTTAGTAGGAGTGTTAGTCCAATATCACCTTGACCTGACTAATGGTGATAACAATAAAAATTGCACTTGACTGTTTGAACAATTGCATAATGTAAGGAGGTTTCTATGGACTTTGAAATGCAAAGTGCAAAAGCCTACCTCAAGCCCCAAAGACACTCAAAACAATGCAAAAATGTAAGCCAGAATGCATTAGTTCAGCTCTGCCAAAATACTGGCTGAGAACTCAAAAGTGGTTACACAATAAGAGAAATAAACTTAAGGAAGGGAGACAGTGGACTGCTAAAAGCAATGAATTGAGCAAGTTAAAGTTGAAAGTACCAAAGGGGCTTCTATGGTCTAAGGAAATGGAGATATTACAGTAGACAAAGTTTTTTGTTTTAGGCTGCCATGATATTTATAGTTTACATACAAATATAGTCCACAGACTGGTGTTCAAACTGCAGACTTTGCTGATACATGCATATCTATTTGCTTGCAGGGACTTTTCTACAGAAAAATAAAAACACATTAAGAGACAGTTGAGTGCACTGAATCGATATCAACTGTGCACAAATACTAGCTCAAAGCTGAAAATGCTTTAGTAACTGTCTCAGGCAAGGAGAAATAAGAAAGGAAGGGGGAGACCAAGGGTGACTTCCTTGAAGGCATGCAGTTCCACAGGAGGATATAAATAATCGGAGTAACACGTCTAGAAGAAGTGAAGAAAAATATAAGAGAAAGAAATAGTTTGAGTACTGGGAGTAAATGTCAGTGTCTATTAGGAAAGAGAGAGAAAAGGCTGACCAGCAGGATGTCAGTGGAGGAGGGTTTAGAGACTATAAGGCTATTGCTTACAAACAAGGACACTGAAGGACTTGTCTTCAGACTAGTCACTGTGCAGGCTAAAATATACGCAGAAGACTGAATGCCTCTAACACTTACTTAAAGCACAAGGCCAGACGTCGTACAGAGTTTCTCCTAATTAAATTGTGGTTGGATTGAATGGACTCAGACTGCCTATTTGGAAGAATGCTGTGTGTATATTTAAGTTTCCAGTGAACCCTGTAACTCCCCTGTACCTTTCTAAACATTTCTCTCTTAATCTTTTTGTATATCCTCTGTCTAGAAATTCTGGGCTTCTAGCATGAAAGTAACAATACATAATCTCTTACTTATCCTCAGTAGTCCACTCTATCATCTTTATGGCTCTTTTTTCGCCTCTCAGTTTTTTTTTTTTTTTGTTGACTACTTCTTTCTATAATGGCGGGGGGAGGGGCTAAACTCATTGCAGACGTGTCTTGGAGATTCTACACTGTCATTTTTTCCAGTCCTGGCACAAGTGTGCCTACCAGGACTGGGCACTTTTTTTGTCCTGGGACATCTGCACCCAGCTGTTTTTTTTTTTTTTTTTTTAATTTTTTAACCTACTTCTATCTTCTGTCCATGGTATATGCTATGTAAATACAGTCTGTATATCTGTCTCATTTTGGTGAGATTTTGTAAAAACAGGGTCTACCTCATGAAGGTACACACCAACAATTAAGCATGAATTAAATTCCTGCAATGCTGCTCTCCTTTGCTTGCTGTTTTTATCATCTGTCCACTCTCCATTTGGACCCCTATCATCTCTCCATTCAGACCCCCCAGTGTACCTCAGTATAGAATCACCAAAGACCAGGAAATCTGGCTGTGCACTGGTTTGCTTTAAAGGCTAAGCAGTAGATGCACTAGATACAGTGTTACTATGTGTGGATGTGAGTAGTATTTTAACAGAATGTTTACATGATGGCTGAGGGCCCTTTTTTGAATGTGCTGTGCAGGAAGTTTTAGTGTTTTAGAAAGGTTACCTGCAAGTGCCTCAGCATAAGTAGTTTTATGTGCAGTATCTTTATCCTGTGCAATAGGCAAGGTGTAAGTGTCACTGACAACCTCTATAGCATTAATTTTTGGTTGTATGGGAGAGTTTTGCCTCCTCTGTTAAAGCGCACTTACTCCTCTTGTGCACTTTATCTGTTTTATTAAAAATAAGTGGGTTGTCAGTGTACATGACGCAATTGCTATAATGCCTCAGTATACCCATCTCAACCAGAATAGCTACACAGAGAGGGTTGGAAAGTGCATATCCATGGCTACTGACCTACTAGGGAGGAGTGAGAGAAATTTAAATATTGAATAGGTCAATAAAACAAGGAACTTGATAAGCAACGCTCAGCTATGCTCAAACTAGATGTTCTAATAGTTACAAAATCTGTCTAGACAAGAAGGGCATTTGAAGGCAAACTTACACTGCAAGAGAGCGGTGTCTACACAGACTACAAGGGAGAATTACACTGCAAGATATCTGCAACTGTACAGACACTGCTAGGCCATCACTGTGTCGAGAGCAAAAGTTCTAACTAAATACTGCAAAAAAGATTTTTCAACACATAAACATTCAATGCAGCTGTGACAAAAAAATGCAAAAATGAAAAAAACAAGTTCTGAAACAATGGAATGGTAATATAAGCCTTAGTGTACTCGTAGGCTGTGAGCCAAGCATTGTGCAACAGTGGCTCTTAAATACCAGAGGAGAGTCAATAAAAAAAACCCACAAACATGACCCTGTGGCCAATCAAAAACAGAACACTCTTGTTTTCTTTATGCAGTCGTAGGTCAGAAAATTACTCAGGTCTATTCTACTCTCACTAAAGTGGAACCAAGTCATTTCTAACTAAAAACTGTAAAAAAGGTCAAAAGGTGCAGATATTCAAAACAGAAACAATTACTGGATTGTTACAGCTGGATTTCTAATGTACAAGTTAGGGATTTGCAAAGCTGGACAAGCAATTTGGATGTAAAGTTAATATGTTCCAGTTATTAGGAAATGTTCTAATGGTAAAAATATCATTTAGGGAATTTTTTGGAGGGAAAAAGGGTTCTTGTCATTTGAACCAGAAGAGTATTCTAGGGTTTTGATACGTATTTTACTATAAAATGTTTGCATTTTATATGTGAATGTAGTTGAACCAGGAACAAGTTTAATAGTGGATATAGAAAATGGAAGTAACGAATGGAGAATATTTAATGTGTATGCTTATATAACTTCAATCAAAAGGAAACAATCGTGGAATAAAACTGTGGAATACACTGCTATATGGAGGGGGGTATTAATTCCAGTTTGACAGATGCAAGAAAAGGAAAAGAAACCAGAAGACGGTTATGTTACATCGGGCAATAAAAACAGAGTATGTCCTAGGAGGTCTGAAGGGCCTACTTACTTCAAGGATAATTGAGCTACTAGAGTAGATTATCCTGAAAAATCAGAAAGAATTGCAGCACTTGAGATAAGGGCTGTGGTAAAAAGAGTCGGTTTCCATGATGCTGTAATTTGTGATTCAGAGGCACATAAGTCAAAGTTAGGGACAACCTCATTATTGGCTGAGTACAGTAGTAAACAATGGTACCCAACAAACTGAATCAGCACTGGTACCCACATTCACTCACACACACACACACACACACACACACACACACACACACACACACACACACACACACACACACACACGCACACACACACACACACACACACGCACACACTCACATATCCTGTTCCTATTTCTGAGTTCGCAGAATGTTCCAATGTCTCCATTTATTGCTTTTCTGCCTTTGTAAATCATGAATGATTGCAGTCAATTACTTATGTCAGATATTAGAGTTTCAGAGTTCATATCATTCAGTAAATGCTTGCTAATGCAAAAGCTGTTATTCTAGTGATTTTCTGTGTTTATAAGAGGAATAATTAAAATCCATCCTGATTGTATGTCTATGTCCCCTCAATATTTTTGACTTTATCTAGATTTCCTGCATTACAAGATTGAAAGGTATGATTATATGTGCCCTGGCCCTCTCCCTCATTAATCATGGAGTGTTGCAGGCCTTGAATAATGCCTGAGAACATCATTATATTGTAAAAAAGCTTACTAGACTACTTATCAGTTTGCATAGCGTACAGGGTTCAAAGTCTTTCACCCTCATTTTTAGATTTACTTGTTATTCCATTTTATTCCCCTGGTGTCTGGTGGTGGTGGTGTAGAGGACTAATATCTTCAGTGGAATGGCACAGAGTTCGAATTCTTTATAGGGCCTTTAAGGCATGCTATTTAATGCACCCCTGGTGCCTAGTGGTTCCCCGACCTACATTGTCTTTCTTTCTTTAATAAGTCCCTTAAAACAGATTCACTATACAATCTTGAAATACTGAAATGTCAAATTTTAGTATTTCAAGACTCAATAGTCGAAAAACCACATACACGAAAATCCACAATCACAACTACTACAATCGCGACCATTCACACACACACACACACACACACACACACACACACACACACACACACACACACACACACACACACACACACACACAAACCAGGACATAATCACACACACACATACACCTACCTAACTAAACAAACATAACAACACACACAAACACACTTAACCTCTATAAGCAGGGGGTCAAGCCCCCCTGCACCCCCACACCCCCCTACTTATATATTCTAACTCCGAGGTCGCACTAAACACACAAACACACAACAAACACCACCGCACACACTCACAAACACTAAAATCCCTACCCATTATCCTCAAAGACACAACACTTACCTGAAACCCCAGATAAATCCACAAACCGCACCACATGTCACAAACGTGACACCATGATAGGGGCGGATTCAACATTTGCAGATTCGGCATAGTGTAGTTTCGGTTAACTGCCCTTTCCACTATTCGGTCACGACTTACTGAATTTCGACATTTCAGTACGTCGAGATTGTCTAGTGTATCCCCTTAAAACACATTATTAGAGTTAGCTACAGTGTCCAGTGTTTCCTCCTGACCAATATTTTATTTATTTTATTTGCAGTTTGTTTGCTAGGATGGTCCATTGGGCCACAAAGGAGCCCATTTTCAATAGAGTCCTGGGGAGAAAAGCTCCAGAAAAATACAAATACATACTACGCATTTCACATAAACATTTCAGATTACATCATAGTAAATATGGTACGAGTAAAAAAAATAACATTTATAAAATATATTAGATTAATTCAGTAAAAACAGCAACAAAATGCATTTTTTTGGAAGAAATAACAGCATAGGTAACTGTTTTAGTAGTTAGTCAATATCTTTGTTAAATGCCTTTTAGACACAATGCACCTATTATCCATGATGTACAGTGTCCCCATCCTGACCCACACCTTTGATAAGTGCTCCCTTCAATGCTGTAGGATTTCCTTGTTAGTCTAGGGGTGTGCAAAGGTATGACAGCCTCCATCTCATAGACACATTCACACATACATTACACACACACATCCTGTCTCCCTCACTAACCCACATAACACACAGTCACAGATGCAGCCCATCAAACACAAACACACACACACACACACCCACAGCACTGTCTGTCTGCTAGACACCCTGACACTCCTACTGTAAAGGGTGAACACAATCATTTGGCCATGTTTATTAACATGAGCAGCTGTGTTAATTCATGCAGCTGACTGATTGCTGAATAAATGCTTTACCACTGGCAGTTCTGGGGTAGAGCACATGGCTATTTAGCATATGGCTCCCCCCATAATGCATCATTAGTGTTTTAGAATGGGTACCGAGACAGCCCAGCAGACACTATATATCTTCATGCTGCAGCACTATGACAGGGCTGTGTCTCTGAATCAGAAATGTTTTCCAAGAACTATACACTTTGTTTTCAATTCACAGTAACCTTTGTGAATTAAACCTTATATCTTTACTTAAGTCATTTACTTGAACAAAATAAGAAAATAGTGAGAAATGTGTTCTCAGACCGCTTTACTGACAAACTTGGACAATAACAAAAAATATATCAGCAGGATTATCCCGAGATATTTAAGCTCAAGGAAAACCTATGTGGGAAATATAAAGTATCCCTTTATTTAACCTCGGCTTTGACAAGATCATGTACAGTTGTGGTTTGCCTATAAAACCTGGATGGAATGGTGTTGCTCGCTTAAAAGGAACAACATTATAGAATATAAGCAGAGGAAGCATAAAGAGAAAAGGAAAGAGTTTGAAGACTACGGCTTGTTAATGCATGAATATAAACAAGTCATCTTAGAAACGAAGGATGGTAGTTGTATTAGTAAGGACTTTAGAAATTGTGAGCAGAATACAAGTCTATAGTTTAATCAGCGAAAAGTACTGGAAACAGGGTAAAACACATCAAGTACTGCAAGTGAAGTTAAAGAAAGTAAAAATGACAGTCACATGGACAGTCTGCGAATGACCGCTGGACAGTATGTGAGTCCTGCTAGTGATATAATGCAACAAGTGCAAACTTTTTTAATTAAGTAAAAGACAGAATATGGATATGGAAAATTATGATGATAAGTGGGATATAAAGTGGTAGAAGTGATTAAACCTTTTACTTTACTAGATGTAAAAATGGTGTCTAATGGAAAAGGCCAGGAAAATGTGATTGGATACCATGACAACCATTTTAAAATAGTCTGTTTTGACACAGGTAGTCCCTTCTTCTTACCTTCACAAGAAATGAACAATTGATCTGAAAGATTTAGTTCTGTCAGGATAGTACTCAAGTTCTCTGTGGACACCCAAGGTATGGTCTATCCTGTCTCCCTCACTTTCTGGTCCAGGAAAGAAAACAGGGAGATGGATAGTTTGACAAAGTAATCTCAGATGCCACTTTAGGCATAAAAGAAGGATTAGTTATCAAAAAAATGCTATTCCTGTGGAAAATGGTGTAGGGTTAACTCACCTTACTAGCTTGCAACTCAGATACTCTTCTTGTAGAGGTCAGAACAATCAGTAAAACTATTTTCCATGTTAAGAACCTCAAGTTAGCCAGGTTTGCTGGTTCAAATGGATCAAGTGTTAGCTTCTTTAACACAAAATTAAGATCCCAAGGTGGTGCCACTAGTTTTTGTGTAGGCCTTGTATGCAAAACCACTTTCAAAACATTTTGGAATGAGACTGGGTTGAAAAAGGAGGACCATGGGCAGACATGCTGATAACTGACCCTTGGTAGAAGAGTAAGAAAAGCCATAAAGCAGTAACTTTTCAAACCAGAGAACAACTAGCCCTGAATGTGTGCTAGTTATGTTGTTGGCACCAACTAGAAAACCTTTTTCCATTTGTTAATAAATGATTTTCTAGTAGCAGGTTCCCTTGCCTCTATTAGTGACCACTGCATGTCCTCAGTAAACAGGTGCTTAAAAGGAATTAAGACCCTATCATCTAGGCAGACGATTAAAGTTGATGGGTGTTGGGGTGTATCAAACATCCCTGCTCTTCTGTGAGTAGATCCAATCTGTAAGAAAGCTTGTGGTAATTGCCCCTAGTCATTTCCAAAAGGGAGAGCCAGTGTTGCCTGGGCCAGAAGGAGTCACCATAATGATCTTGGGGGATTCCTTCTGAATCTTCAGAAGAACCATGGATATCAATGGAAAGGGTAGGAAGGCATACAGGAACATTCCTTTCTAAGGAAAAGAAAATATAACTATCTTCCAGGCCTTCTTCAATGGAGTCCTGGAGCATAATCTTGACAGCTGATTAGTGAGGAGGCAAAGATGTTGACTTGAGAAACTCCCCACAGATAGATCAAATCTTGGAATACCCCCTCATCTAGTTTCCATTTGGGGGGTCTGTCCTTGTTCTTCCCAGGTTGTCTGCCATACAGTTTATAAGCAAGTCATCAAAATTTCGAAAATGTAGATACCCTATAGCCTGCAATTGGTGCAGTGCATAGTCCAAAGGGTAAGGCAGAGAACTGATAATGTGATCCGGACACACAAAACCTGCCTGCATGAATATGGATGTGATGATTAGCATCTTTTAAGTCTAGTGCCATCAGGAAATTTGAATGAGGAAGAGGTAACAGGTTGTGAAGTATCATCATTTTGAAGTTGGGGGTTATCACAAAACAGGTTTAGGAAAGAAAGATCCAGAACTGGTCTCCAAGCATTTTCTTTCTTCCTTTGGCACTAAAATATCCTTGTTTATAGTTTATTAATTATATTTTATATATTTCATAGATACATTACAGATTAACAAGAGAATAATATCACAGATAACAAAAAATAATGATCATTAATGTTTGACCACTAGCGACTGACTATGTTGAAACATCCAATGTGGAATTAAGTTCATAGATTCATAGGCTGTTACTAGGCTATTGGCCCTAGGGCCTATACAAGCTTAGGCATAACAATTCCGTAGCTATTTCTTCCCACAATATTTACTTCCCAAATCCCTGTCTAGCAGGGTGACTGACGTGATCCCTGGGGTGAATTTCCTATCTCCCATCCAATCGTCAAGGTTCCATTCTGTTGTAGCTCAGAGCAGATCTGAGCATTGCCATTTAGATTCTTGACATAGCTGTAGAATGCCTTGTGGTTGTCTTTGGAATATTTGGCAATTTTATTTTCGTAACTAGCTTTGAATGATTTTATGAGGGATCTCAGCTTCTTACTGAGGCTGGTAAGGGAGTTTTTTGCATCCTGGGATTTTCCTCTTTTCTGCAACAGTTTCTTCCTTTTGTTGCAAAGTTTGTTTATGGCAGGTGACCACCAGATTGGCTTCCTTTTTTTGGAGAAGAGCATTTTGGTTCTATTTCTATTTGGGATGGCACAATTCATGCATGAGTGGATGTGCTCATACAGTGCCTTAGTGTAGGATTCAGCAGTCGAACTTTCAGTTCCCATCTGCATGGGTGTCATGAAGTTTGTCACTTCTGACTTGAGTAGCATGCAGTTGGCTTTGGAGAAGTTTTTTACGGAGGTTTCCTTACTTGGGGGTGGGGGAGGGATGTGGATGTCAAGGGTGATTAGTTTATGGTCAGACCTGACCAACGAGGGGGTGACCATAGGTTTGGAGCATCGATTTCCCATGTTGGTAATGACCAGGTCTAGGATATTGGAGCCCGTGGTAGGGCTATGGATTAGTTGATCCAGGGCATTGGAATTTATGAATTCCAAGAACTGTTGAGCAAAGGTGTTGTACATGAGTAGTTTCCCAGTTAATGGCAGGGTAGTTGAAATCACCCAGTATTAGGGTGTTTGGCTGTATCTTAATATTTTCCAGTATGTTTAGAAATATGTAGTGAGAATCTTAGGGCATGGTGGGGGATTTGTAGCAAGCTACAATTTGGATTGCAGTCTTACCTAGTGTTAGTTGCACCTGGAAAATTTCAGATGTGTTGTGTTGAACAACTAGCTTGGTGATGTGAATATCATTGGTGAATATGGACACTCCTCCACCTTTAGTGTTTTGGTCCTGGTTTGGTGGCCGAAAAGTGTGGTAAGTGTCGTAGCCTGGTATTGCAGGGGTGCTCTCTGGAGCCTTGAACCAGGTCTCAGTTACTGCACAAATATTGATGTTCGACATTTTTAGGAGTGCCTTGAGAAAGTGCATTTTGAGGTTTAGAATTCTAGCATTGAGTAGCATTACCTTCAGATTTTGCATGCTTGTCCCTGTTATGGTGGTGGTTTTGTCCTTTGAACTTTGCCTAAAAAGGCACTATAGGGGTGGAAAAAGCCTTAGCCAGTAACCTGAATCCCAGGGGTGACAGGTGCAGACCATCTCTGGCAAAGCATCGTGGTCTGTCGATCATGTTCTCTCAGGCATACAGATACTGGATTCCCTTTGAATGACACCAGAAGCTTAGCCAATTGTTGAAGTCAGTCATTTTGTCCTTATACTGTGGTATCATTTTGGACAAAGACAGGATGCTACTCAGGGCTAGGGTCCTGCCTGGGCCACATGATCCGAGAGCTCTTCCATGTCTCTTTTCATGTAGTCCAGGGAGGTACATCTCAAATTATTCACTCCAACATGGACAATGACAGAGTCATATTTGTACTTGTTGTGGAGTGACTTGAGTGCATGCGTTATGTGGTGGATCCTGGCACCCAACAAGCAGCTGACTGTAATTTTCTCCTTGTTCAGCCTGGCGAGTGGGACATCAGTGTGCCTGACAATAGAGTCACCTATGACTAAAGTGTTGGTTACGTTGTCTTGCCTTAGAGGCTGTTGTTGGGTAGCACACTGGTGTTGTGAGCTATGTGACACTTTGGTTGTGAATGGTGTTTATTTGCGTTTCAGCTTTGGAGGTCCTTGTTGCTTGGGCAGGTTACTGTTAAGGGCTTCCGCATATCAGGGTTTAGTGTTGCTAGGTGAGGGTGGTGGTGGTGTGGATTTAGAAGGGCTATGTTGCTTGAGATGTAGTGTGGGTGTTAACCTTCTCCTTTTGACTGTCTAGCACAATCTTGGATGGAGAGAGCTTTGCTTCCAGTTTGTCTATGTAAGTGCATCTCTCGCAGGTTGTAGCATTGGGTGGTAGGAGGAAAGGGTTGTCTGTGTACATGAGGTGATTGCTGTATTGCCCCAGTATGCCCAGATTCACCAGGAAAAATCATCAGAAGCTGACCCTTGGACATACCTGGTTTGGTGTTTTTTTTTTATAAAGCACAAGAGCCATTTTTCCCTTACCTTAGCAAGGTACTTTGCAATTATAGGCTGTTTAGTACCTACGATTAGTTTCTCCTTATTGGCAAGCATTGTGTGCTTATATCAATTTAAAGATTCCTAGTGCTTTCCAACAGGCTTTAGAGCAAGAGATAGTAACAGGGATGCTTAAAGATAAGATGAAACATAATGGTTTATCATAAACACTGCAGTGTGCACTAGAGGAGTTAGATGTCCAAGTAGGTAACTTAAGTTTTACCTGTCTAAAAAGTTAAGTTTTAGTGGAGAGTTAAGTTTTAGTGGAGAGTCACTATTTTTAAAACAGCAAGATAGATTGAAAGGGGGTGGTCACTTTTGTATTCTGGTACTATGGAATACAGTAGGATGGCCAATAAATTTAAATAGTTAAAGGGAAGTGATTTCACAAAATGATAATTGTATGCTTACTCACACAAGCCAGTAAAAGCAGAGAGGAAATGAGATATATGGTCAAATTAACATAAGGGGCAGGCAACTAGAAAGACAGTGGTGTTTAAGAACACAACACTAACCGGGTAGGAGGGTGGGGAAAAAAATTTCTGCCTGACTCACAAGAGAAGAGCTGTGGTCTCTTTTCATGTTTTAATATGCAGTTAAAAGCAGAATACAAGTAAAATACAGTATAAGGAAAACAAATCACAGTATTCAAAATAGAAAAAGGCAATAAAGTAATACAAAATACAGCAAATAAAAAGCAAACTAAACCTTTCCCTCACAGCAAGGCGTAGCAGAGTCTGGGAGAGCCTTTCTAGTAAAGCAATTCAGTGGGAGGGTCCTCTATGTACATTATTTTTGGATTGAATGTGTATTTCGTTATATAATATAAAACACTAAAATGGCTATCACAATTGAGATTTGTATTAGTTTTATTTACACAGATGATATGCAGAAGACTTGGTTTTATTTACTGACAGTGTAGAAAGATCCAAATAGACCACCATAGTAGTATAAGATATATTAATGAAGATGGGACTGAGAATCAGTCCAGGTAAGAAATGAAGGCGATGGACTTAATAGCATTTTAAAATGATTGCCTTTCTGTTTGAACAAGTTTTGAATTTCAGGAATTGTTTTTCGGATGAAGCACTAGTTAAAAGTCAGAGGGAAGGTGTTTCAGTTAAGTTGCAAGCTACAGTACAAAAATGGAAAATGTTTCCTATGTCACATGAAAAAAAAAACATGTTAGGCATGTCTTCAGTACGAAACAAAGAATATACCATAATGAGAAAAACTGACTGTGGATTAAGAATGCTAAAAGTGGTTCTATATTATGCTATTTTCTGAAATGCATTTGTGAAAGCCAATAACAAAATTTTGTTTCAGTAATACATAAGAGACTTTTATGGACAGTTAATGGCAATATGGTGAAAGGGTATTTTTTAATGGGAAAATTATTCAGAAATGTGTAATTTCAATAAAAAAGTAAAACATAGGGAAAAGTTTCCTTGTTTCCTCTAAGGATTTTAAAGTGAGTGCAATAAATGTTCTGTAAATATTTTTGAGCCAGAATGGAATGTTAAAACATCCATATCTAAATCCACTGAAGCCAGTACAATGGAGTTCAAAGATTCCAGACACAAAAATCTCACCAAATTCTATGATGAAGTCTGAAAATTAATTTATAGCAAAATTGCCCTAGATATTGCTTCAGCATATAGGTTTACATAGGAGTTTTATACCCAGATAGATAAATGTACCATCCAGATTGAAATATAATGAAACATTTAAAAGCAAAACACACTGATGGTCTACCGAAGTAAATAAAATCTACAGTGAAAGGAAACAACCTTATTAAAGTAGATTGCATAGGAAAAGACCCCGAGGTTAAGGAGAAAATCATTTAACCAAAAAAATGTAAACAAATATTATTAAATCTGCTAAAGCAACCCAATAAATTACATCATCATAAGCTAAAGGCAGCTTAAATCCTTCTTTAGATATGTTCAGAAATTAAGAAAAACATACAACAAACTCATACAAAATGGCACTACAAACTCAGATCGATATTCTAGGAAGTAAATTCAGTGCAAAATGTATTCCTGAGATGACTATCCAAAGCCCTTTCTTACCTGAATCTCTCAAACCTCCCATCATTACTAAAGAACATGTACTGAAAGTGCTGTCCAAAACCAAAAATAACTTAAATAATATACCCTGGTGTTTGATAAACAGTATTAAATATGACCTGTGGAGCTATTCCATAAACTATTCAACCTGAACCTGTCAATGGGATTTATCCTGGAAGTATGGTGTACACCAGTGGTGATGTCCCTCCATAAGGGTGGTCCTTAGGAATTATAGGCCCATCATTCTCAAGGCCATGACACATATTATAACTGACCTGATAAACAACTACAAACTCCTATCAGATTCTCAAGCTGTCTAGCAAAAAAATCACACTCATAAAATATCTGGTGTACTGAAAATGTGCTCAAATTAAATGCTAAAAATGCAATATAATTGTATTTGGTAGATAACCCCTCCCCCAAAATACATCACAGATAATATCTCACATCAAAATGAAGATGTAGATAAAGATTGTGGAAGCTAGGCTGATACTTCCCCCTCCTTTCATCAACAAATCCTTCTGTATGGTGTAGCTAATCACCAAAGGAATATCCTACAGATGAAAAGAGATCATTGTTCCATCAGATTTAGCACTGATCAGGCCAGTTGTAAAATACAATGCCCCCTTTGGGATTTATATTATTGAATACAGCAAACAGCTGGAAAGACCACAGGCATTTGTAAATAAGGGAATGATGAACATAAAAAGACTAGAAGCACTGCCCCTTTTTGTCTGTATAATATAGATTCTTCACAGGGGCCTATGCCTTTCCTTCCATGCAGTTTAGGAAACCAGTGGTCGTGGATCTGTTATACCTTCACAAGTCAAACAGACCTCCAAATCCCAGAAGCACAGACATAAATCTTCTTCATTAAATTAATAACAAAAGTGCCAGACAGATTCATTACTCAACAACTCCCCCACCTCTGTAATAGACCCCCCTCTGCAGTATGTTAAGCTGTCTTCCTTTAAACATTATCTGGATAATTGGATGGGTATTCAAAATCCATGCATGGCTTGACTGTGTTAGCCCCCCTTCAGAGGAGAGGTACAACCAGGAGGTGGGAATCAGCATTAGACGCAATTGCCTTGTATTTTCCTTTGATTCCAGTAAGATGATCAACAGCCCAACTTGCTTCACCAAAAATGACCTTCACCTTTCATTTCCTGTATTCCACTTACAAGCCAAAGCACTTGCTGCCCTCATAGTGCCTTTTTTTAGGTAAAGTCCAATGGATGGATATTCCAACATCAAAAGAAAGGTTTGCAGTAAATTCATATCTGGACTTTTATCAGGTCTGCTCTTCTCAGTGTCAGGAGTCTTAATAATAAATAGCCAGATCTCAATATTGTCCATCAAGTTAAAAACATGTACATCTGTGTTATAACAGAGGCTTGGTGTTGATGTAAAGACAGATCTGCCTCTTTTCATGTTTAAGTCCCTATAAGGCATTCAGACTTGTTGGAAATATTGGGGTACTATCAATATTTGACAGATATCCAATTATCTGTAGATAAATTTCCTGATCCACAAGAATAACTTACTAAAGTTCAAAGTACCCTAAACAAGAAAATGTATTCATTTATATTTGTGTCTAGGTCACATTCCCTGTCCTTGTAGGGCCATAATAGATTTCTAAATATGCTTACCTAACTACCCATAAACAAAATACTTTTCTGGTGGGTGATTTCTGCTTGCCATTGATTAACAAGAACATGTATACCACAAAGGCAAGGAACACCCAAATATTCCAAGACTTATTATATGATTTTCTTGTACAAAATAGTTAACCTGCCCATGCATCCTGACAATCATCTCACCAACTTGAACAACTCACATAATAATGGACACTTTCCTCTCAAGGAGGGTCACATAATAATGGATACTTTCCTCTCAAGGAGGATTAACCTTGTCAAGCCTGAGGCAAATTTATGAATACTCAACCAAGACAAAGATCTCTAGAAATTGCAATAGAATGACCTTTCCCAAGCCTCAGACTACTAATCCTAGACCAAGTTTTGCAAAGCTTTGATAGGTCCCCTTTATATCTTATAAACAACTCAACAAATGCACTGACTTAGTTTACCAATATCCTCATCTTCATACAAGACTCACTGTTCCTCTGTTCACAGATGATACTGAGGGGTCAAAAATGCCATTGATCACTAGTGATATTAAAACCTTCATGTAACAGGGGGATAAGTCATATTCTGCCTAGAAACAAAACCCAAATAATGATAACTTCCACCAACCCATCAAACCTTAAGAAAACAAAGTTTAATACCAAGTAATTTGTCCAAATCCTACACTTCAGAAATAAGCAAATGGCTGCTTCCACTAATCCAAAAATATTTGAAGGATATAAAGGAATTAGGAGAAATCACAAACCCTAAACGCTCTCTCCACAACTTTAAAATATAACAACAAGCCTCTCCTTCCGAAGACTACCAAAATATTGTCACTACCAGTATAGAAGAAGTAACTAATTCTTTTCAACCCTCCCTCTGCATCTCAGCCCAACCCTCCCAACTTCTTTGTACCAGCACTTTACCTGTTAGCTGAATTCCATTTTAAACAGATCTCAGTAAAAGAAACCATCACACTCCAGACAAACCTTTAAAAATCCTCCTCCAGTTTCATCCAGTTACAACACAGTTTCCAAAAAACTGCAACAGATAAAACCTCCAAACATTTAACATATGTATATGTGTGTGTGAGTATATATATATATATATATATATATATATATATATATATATATATATATGTGTGTGTGTGTGTGTGTATACATAATCTCTCATTTCTAACAAGAATATTACCTCCAGACTTAAAACAGTCCATTGAAATTGCCCTGCCTAATATACCCTCTCCCAAAAGTATCAAGGACTTTAGACCTATTTCTACTCTCTAGCCACTGGCAAAAAACATTTTTGAGAAATTATGTACAAACACATAATGAAGCAAATTAATATCTATGGCTTGCTATAAGACAAATATAGTTACAAAAATGTTTTCAGTATCACCACTGCCTTACTCACTGAAAATGATTCCACTTTTGTAACTGGCCATTTCTGGGATATTTGTAGATATGATCAGGACATCTGAAACTGTTAACCACAGTATTCTTCTTATAAAATTGAACAAGCTTAAGTTTGGTCACAACATTATTAAGTGGTTTCAAATTTACCTGGAGTATAGAACTTTCTAAGCTCACACTAACTCCTATCATCACTTGGCACACAAAATACCAGAGTGCCACAAACGTCAGCTCTGGGTCCTTATTATATTTTCATTATTTACTAATGACCTTAGAGATGACCTCTCGTCCCTTGATGTCATATGGTATGGAGATGACATCCTTTTATTACAAGCCAGTAAATGCCACTATGATCTCCAGAACACACACAACAGTCTTGCTCTAAGCTATGTTACTGGACTGATTTTAATTAATCAAAAGAAACTAGCCTTATGTTATTAACAACCCCTTAAAACCTGTCACTGACCTCTTATTAATACCATTGATAACCACAACATCATTCCCCTAATTTCTGAATAAAAAATACTTTGGAATTAACCCTGATCTGTCTCTAATGTTTTCAAATCATATAGACAAAAATTACTAACACAGTACTATCTCAACCTATATGCTGCAATAGAATCTCTCATTTACTCTCCCCTTCAGCCCATTTTTCCTTAGCCATAAATGTTCTTCTCCCTAAATTAGAATACAGTCTTCCTTTGATTGACTTTTATTCAGCACAAATTTCCCAAACACTTAAGATCATAGAAAATAAAATTTGCAGATTTACCCTACTTTCAAACAGCAGATCTCACTACTGTAATCTCCTACAACATCTAAAATGGCTTCCAGTCACTGAAAGGTCAACATATTTCCTAGCTACTCTTAATTACAAAATACTAAACTGTGACTATTTCATAATTTTGAAACTGCAACTACCCATCAAAGACCAGGTTTACTCCCTCCAAAGTACCCAGGAGAGAGCTTTCATGTTGAGCAGGCCTCCATATAAAACACCTACTAGAGAACGTGCCTTCTCCAGACTAGGTCTGTCATTATAGAACAGATGCCCACCTGAATTAAAGGGCCTGGAATTTCTGACTGAGTTCAAAAATGCCTTCTCTAAACATCTGTAAAAGAAATTGAGTGTAACTGCTTTAGAGGTACTGATTAGACCCTCAATTTGCTATCAAACAGCCTATTACCACCGGCATGATAATCTTTCCCTGCTTGTTATCCCATCAGTGTAGCTAGGGTGGGGTGAGGGGGCAGCTGTCCAAGATATAGAGTGTTGCAGGGTGCAATCTGCCATACCCGATCTCTTTAATGTAATAACAGCTTTTAAAACCAGATATTGCATTTGTGGTCAAACCTGACTGGTGTAGCTCACAGTATATGATGTCACAACTGCTTCTACACTGTATTGCACAATGCAGTTTTCTACAGTTTTAAAAGTAAACAAAAAAAAAAACTATTTTTTTTTTTTTTTTAGTAAAACCTGAGTACTGTAAAGCTCCATGCAGATAGGGTTTAAACTGTAGCAACTGTTTGTTACATTTATAGCAAGCAGTTTGCTACAATTTAAAAAGAAGATGTTTTTAACTGAATCATGACCACTGTAATTCTCTGTGCAGCCAAGATATAAACTATAGCAACTGTTTGCTACATTTGTATCAAGCAGTTTGCTACAGTTTAAAAAAAGAGGATTTTTTTAAACTGTAACATGAGCACTGTAATACTCTAAGCAAGCAGTGTATAAACTATAGCAACTGTTTGCTACATTTGTAGCAAGCTGTTTCCTACAGTTTAAAAAGAAGAAGAAAAAGAAAATAACTGAAACATGAGAACTGTAGTGCTCCATGCAGGTAGGGTATAACATGTAGCAACTGTTGGCTACAGTTTAAAAGAAGAACATTTTTTTGTTATTTTTTCATTTACTTAAATATGTTGAAGGTGGGTTTTGGGCAGGGCAAAGAAACGGGACCTATATGGCTGAGGCAGGTGTCAGGGTGTGTGTCGTGCATCTGGCCAGCATATTGCTAATACAATTGCATATAAATTTAGTGCCAACTTCACACCGGAAATAGTTGCTGAAGTTCCATAAATTTCTAAATCTATTCATCTTCCAAGATCATTATGGAACATGTCCTAACCCAGAGGCATAACTAGCAGAGAACAAAGGATTGGCTGCTAATGGTGCAAGCTGTTAAGGATGTGATCAGTGGGAGCCAATAGTGAACAAATTCAGTAACAGCATTGATTTATGACACTGCAATGATATGCACAGTGTGCAAAATGCAATGTTAAATAGACCTTCTCTGAATCCTCCTAAATCTGCTCAGTTTAAGTCCAGCCACAGGTTATATTCCTAAGGTATGGAAAGCATGTATTATTATGTCATTTTTTAAAGAAGACCCAACCTTAGATCCTGAAAACTATAGCTTCACCAGTAGAACAAGCTTAGTTTTGAAAGACATAGAATGTATTATATCTGATTTGGTAAGGTCTGATATATAAAAATAATACTTGATGTTCTTCATGTTTCACTGTTGCAGTCATTACATTTGGGTTATCTACTTGCAGGTAGCCCTCAGCCGGCCTAATTATCAAAGTCTTGGGTCCTACGTCGGTTGCTGTCTCTTCCTCCATGACGTCAGGCAGTCAGGGGTATAAAGCATGCAGCCGATGCCATTACATCAGTCTGTCTTGCTGTGTGGTGCCTGAAGCAGAAGCAGTTTGCAAGTGCCGGACAGCCGACTCCTGAAATTTTTGTTTTTTGAGTTATAGAACCAAAGTCTTCTAAAAAGCTAAGTACCCCGTTGAGGATCCTTTTTCTTGCTCTAAACCAATGTCAGTAAAAGTTAACAATTGTAGTTCTTGTGGAAAGCAAATATCTCATAAAGATTTTCATTCGTACTGCATTCCTTGCTTAGGCCCAGACCACGAAATCCCTCGCTGTCAGTTTTGTGCCTTATTCAATCCTCGTACTATTCGTCATCGGTTCATTTTCGCATCTAACTATTTCAGTACTCGGTTCAATTATCCAAAAATGGCTTCGGTAAGCCATCTGACTACCGACATTCTGAAAAAACATAAAGATAAAGACAGAGACAAACTGCATTGGTCCAAAGCTGCTGACGACGCTTCCGTAAAGCTAGTCGTCAGTTCACCGGTACTCAATGAAGCGCTTTCACAGCCCCTGATACCCGCTACTTCAGATTTGCAGGCCTCTACTGAGACCCATTCAGAGTCTGGTATGCCGCAAGATGCTTCTTCGACTATGGAACCTGCGGATGTCTCTACCTTGGATGGGTCCAGAGCCACTGTGCAGGCACTGGCTTCTGAGGGTGTATTCAGGCCTACTGACTTGCATATCAAACTGATGCCATCTTCTTTTTCAAGGCCTAAGACTCAATCCACGACTAGAAAAGCGATGTCCAAACCGCATGGTCAGGCCCATATGCCTGAAAAACAAATGATACAAATGGCTGAAGACCTTATTACTCTAATTAGGGGAAGCCACCCTTCTCCCTCTAAGAGACCTAGAACTGATTTTCCTTCTGATTCTTCTTCATAGGTTCATAGGTTCATAGGTAGATACTAGGCTATCTGCCCTAGAGCATTTATAAGCCTAGCCAGAGTGTATTTGGCTATTAGATTAGCCTACTGTGCTTCTGTAAAGTAGAAGATTAGTTTACTGTGCCTCTGTCTAGCAGGGACACAGAAGAGATCGATTTCCCATCCAAATTTCGCTTGAAGAGGGTCAGCAAGAGGCTATGTCTAACATGAATTGGGATTCTATTCCAGAGTGAGAGCCTCTGGGAAATGAATCTGTCCAGCATGTCCTATTTATTTTGGTTTAGGTCCCTGGAGCGTGTAGCTGAGGTTTAGGGGTCCCTGGAGCGTGTAGCTCTAAGGGACTTGGATTTTTGAGGTGGAGCATGTCCATTAATTCTGGGTTGGACATGGCTGGTAAGCAACTGAGTAGAGCTGGAGTTTCTTTAATCGAGGCTGCATAGGACATCTGTTTGTAGCCCATGATCCTCTTGGTGAGGTACTTTTGGGGTCTCTCCAGTTGCTGCAGGTGTCGGGTAAGGTACATCTCAAAGGGCATTGTATTCAATTATGGGCCTGATGAGTGATGAGTGGAGGGGCACAATGACCTCTCTTGATCTAGAAACCCTTTTGTGATAAGGTGGGCTATATAGAAGGTCTTTCTAACCACTTTGGCAGCGTGATTATCAAAGGAGATTTGCTATCTACGTTGGTCCCAAAATCTCTAATACTTTTTTCGTACTTAATGGATTACTATGTTTTTCCCAAAGGGGTGACTATGCACTTTTTAGCATTTAGCCATCCATCTCTGTGAGACCCTTTTGGAGGATGCTTGTGTCAGCTGCTGAACCTCAGAGAAGTATATACACTTGTAACTGGTTGGACATGGCATTCTAACCATGTGGGTTTTATCTCTGAGCCAGTTTGTAACCCATCTTGTGATAGGGGGGTTGATATTTAAGCTGGTAAGCTTATTTATGATGCCAGTGGGGGTCCAGGTAGGCTGTGTGGACTACCTTGCCCTCATCTATGGCTTTGGTAACTGTTTCAAAGAAATCAACTAGGTTTAAGAGGCAAGATCTGCCCTTAACAAAAGGGTCCAGTGTCTGGAGGCTCCCAATGTCTTGCTTTACAGACCAGACTAGTCAGGCTTATGGGGGCACCACCTTTGTGGAGTGGGACTACTGGCTGCTGCTGCCATTCTTTGGGTACATATCCTGTAGTAAGGCTAAATTTGAAGAGTGACTTAATGTGAGGGTTCAGTTCTTCTTGGAGCTCATGTAAGACACAGCCTGGGACATCTCATAGATGCTGTGTTTTTTGCTTTGGAGAGGGCAGCTTTCTCATGTGCATCTGTGATGTCAGGGAGGTTACATTCAGTTGGGATAGGCATTTGCTCCTTAAGTTTGCATTGAATCTGTCTGCCAGGATGTTGGCTATGTCTGTAGGTTCGGTATATTTTGTACCATTATGCAACAATTCAGAGCATATCTGGGAGTTTCTGCCCATGCTCCTGATATAACTAAAGAAGGCCTTGTGATTATCTTTAGTGTCTAGGGCAATTTTTCTTTCGAAACTGGCCTTTGATGATTTTATGAGGGATCAAAGTTTCTTACTAATACTGATCTGAGATGCCTTCCCTTTTTGGGATTTTGCTCTGTCATGTAGTAGCTTCCTTTCTGTTGTATAACTTATTTATGTCCAGGGTCCACCAGACTGGTCTCCTGTTTTTGGAGGAGTGAGTCTTGGTTTTATTTGGGATAGCACGATCCATGCATTCCTGCAGGTGCTCATAGAATGCATTTGTAAAGGATTCGACGGATTGGGCTGTATTATCCTTTGGCCCAGGGGCTTTGAAGGATTCCACCTCAGTCTTGAGAAGTGCAAAGTTGGCTTTTGAGAAATTCTTTACAGTGATTTCCTTGGCTGGGGGTGGGGACGGGATATGGATGTACAGGGAAATTTGTTTATGGTCTGATCTTACCAATGAGGGGTTTACCTCTGGTGTGGAACAGAGTCCCCATGTTGGTGATGACCAGGTCCAATATGTTGTTCCCTCTTGTGGGAGTGGTGACCAATGTTCCATTGCATTAGAGTTTATAAATTCAAGGAACCTGTTTGGGCTTGAGTAGTTTTCCCAGTCAATGTTTGGGTAGTTGAAGTCACCCAATAACATAGTGTTTGGAGAGACCTTCATATTCTCCAGTGTTCTCAGGAATGTCAAGTGGGGTTCCTGTAATAGGGAGGGTGTTCTGTAGCAGGCTACAAACTGAAAGGCAGTTTACCTGCTGTTAGTTGCACATGGATGGTTTCCGATGCTTCGTGCAGTGCCACTAACCTGGAGGTGTAGGTATCTTTGATGAATATAGATACTCCCCCTCCTTTTGTGCTTTGGTCCGAGTTTTGGGGACAAAACGCATGGTATGAGTTATAACCTGGTAGTGCTGGGGTGCTCTCAGGAGCACTCTGATCAGGATTCTGAAATTTCTGTTTCTTCTGATGACCAGGATTTGCCCTTATCTACCTATGAGGATTCTGATGCAGAGGACTCCATTCCCTCTGCTTCCCCTCCAGAAGATTTCTCTTTTGGTGAAACTTTGCACACTCTTAGGGAGCATTTCCACTGGGAAACCCAGGATTACTCTGACTCCAAAAAGAGACTTAGGGAATTCTTACTCCTACCTCAACACAGACCTTTAGCTATCCCCCCTGTATTGGACATTGTAGATGATGCCTTCTTGGAATCTAGCCTGTCCCCAGACACCTTACCTCCAGCTCCCAGGAAACCTGACAGGTATTACAGAGCACCTGATTCTCACATGTTCCTCTTTAAGAATCCTACTGCAGACCCAGAGACCATTTCACAGGGACCCAAAGGCATTAAGGCTACTACTGCCAAAAATCCTACCCGCTCTGATAGAGATTCCAGGGCCCTGGGCAGATGGGATAAGAAGGTATACACTTCTGCTACATTGGCCATTAGGGCCTTAAACTACTAGTTTCATATGTTAAAGTACCAGCAGCATCTTATTGGATTACTAAAACAGAAATTGATGTTGATTCCTGACTGTGCTGAAAATAAAGAATTACAGGATTTAATGCATTCTGCTGAACAAGTTGGTAAACATACTTTGCAATGTGGCTTTGAATCCTTAGAGGCATCTTGTAGGGCTGCTGTTACTGGGTCTGTTCTTAGAAGGCATGCTTGGCTTAGGGGTAAAAACTTTGCCAAATCATGTTAAAGACAAATTACTGGATGCTCCCTTAAACCAAGAACGCCTGTTTGGCAACAAAGCAGAAGAAGTTCTTAAAAAGATGGAGGAAAAAGCTAAACCTATGCAAACTGTTAAAGATTTCCTGCAAGTACAGCCTCACAGATTTAGTAGACATTAGCCTTCTAAGAACTGGTCCTTTCCTGTCTTTTCCAGACCTTCTCAGTCGAAATCCAGGAACAGCAGATCACCTAGGCCACAGTCTCAATGTACTCACAGGCCTAAGCATTGGGGGGCTCCCACTTCCAAGGCTGGAAGTAGTAAGACACCCCCTATGGTAAACTGTCACAATGTTTTAACCTTAAACCTTCCAAGCCCTGCTCATCTGACTGCGCCTTTAGGGGGAAAGATCGCCCGGCATGCAAAAACTGGGAACTCATTACCCAAGACAAATGGGTTTTAAATATTGTTTCCCAAGGATACAGATTCCACTTCCACACCTTACCAACCCCAAAAGGTTGGCCAGATCTACCTCCAAATCAGTGGGCAGAGGCTCAACAGCAGGTCTTCTCTCTGCTAAGTATCAGGGCTATTCAACCTGTCCCAGCAGAAGAATGGGGACAAGGTTTTCACCCCAGACTTTTCCTGGTACCCAGAAAAGACAACTCCTGGCATCCTATCCTGGACCTATCTATCCTAAACACCTTTTTGGTAATTTCAAAATTCAAAATGCTAACTCTTCACCAGCTGCTTCCCATGCTGGGCAAAAATGCCTGGTTGACAACATTGGATTTAAAGGAAGCTTACCTGCACATCCCAATAAGGGATTCTTGCAGAAAATACCTATGCTTCAGAGCAGGTTACATGCACTATCAGTTCTCTGCACTGCCATTTGGCTTATCTACTGCACCCAGGGTATTCACAAAATGCCTAGCTCCAGTCATTGCATTTTGCAGGCAAAGAAGTATTCAAATATACCCATACTTGGACGATTGTCTAATTCAGGCAGAAAGCCAGGACATGCTATTGAATCATCTGGCATTTATAAAGAAACTTCTAACCTCACTGGGTTACACCATAAATGAAAAGAAATCTCATCTAGTACCCTGCCAACAAATTCTATTCCTGGGAGCAAGCTTGAACACACCTTCCCAGATGGCTTACCTCACACCAGAGAAACAAGTTTATCTGACAGCCATCTTCAAATTACTGGCAACAAAGACCCAGCTAACTGCAAGAAAAATACTGCAAGCTCTGGGGTTCATGGCCTCTTGCATCCTACTAATTCCATATGCAAGACTGCATATGAGGAAACTACAATGGTATCTAAAAACCCTATGGTGTCAACATTCTCAGGACCTGGAAGCAGTGATTCCTATCATCCCTTATATAAAGACAGAATTCCTTTGGTGGGCAGAGGCCTGCTACTTCAACAAGGGACTGCCATTCACTCTACCCCCTGCCACCCAAACCCTAACAACAGATGCATCAGACTATGCATGGGGGGGCTCACTTGGCAGGGCAGTGCATTCTGGGCAAATGGAACCCAAGACAAATGCACCTGCATATCAATCAAAAAGAAATGTTAGCTGTACAGAATGCTCTGACAGCCTTAAAGGACCACATCCTTCCAGGACAATTATTGGTAAAAACAGACAACACCACTGTTATGTTTTACATAAACAAGCAGGGGGGAACCCACTCATACCCCCTCTGCAGACTAGCCATGGCTCTGTGGGACACAGCCTTGAGCTACCAAGTGCACCTACAGGCTCAATTCCTGCCAGGCAAGCTAAACTCACTGGCAGGTGACCTAAGCAGAAATCTCACGGACCCACACGAGTGGAAACTGGAACCAAAGATATTCAATGTGTTGAGAAACAAATGGGGGAGCCCAGAGACAGACTTGTTTGCCTCCACTCAGAACTACCAATTGGACAAATTCTGCACATGGACACCCCACAGACAAGCTTGGAAAGTGGATGCCCTGTCCTTCACCTGGGAAAACCTCTCAGTTTATGCCTTTCCCCCCTGCCTCTCCTCTCTAAAGTTCTACTAAAGATCAAACAGGACAAACCAAGGACAATACTCCTTGCACCAGACTGGCCATGCCAACACTGGTACCGCCTCTTGCACAGTATGTCACTGCTGGAACCATGGCACTTGCCTCCGACTCCTTCCCTGCTGTCCCAGCAGGAGAGCCAGATTCTTCACCCCTAGCTTCAAACCCTGAACCTTGCAGCCTGGCTAATTACCTGAGCTCTCCATTACCATCCCTCAGTAAGCAAGTGCTGGATGTCATTCTAGAGGCAAGGAGGCCTAGTACTAGAAAATCCTATGCTGAAAAGTGGAAAAGATTCTGTTACGGGAACCAAACTCAGGGGATGGGCACAACAGTGCCCAGTTTACCACGTATTCTTCAATACTTAACAAAGATGCTCCACAAGGGCCTTTCCTTCTCTTCTATTAAAATTCATGCCTCAGCCATTTCAGCACATTATAACACGGAGCCACCCCTCTTCTCTCATCCCCTGCTGAAGCAATTCCTCAAAGGGGCAAAAAAAAATAATAAATTTAAGACCGCCCAGGAGAGCCCCTACTCCAGCCTGGGTCCTTACCTTTGTATTGGAAAAATTCACTCTACCTCCCTCTGAGCCAGCTGCAACTGCAGAGTTGAAATTCCTTTCTTGGAAGACAGCCTTCCTTCTAGCCATCACCTGAGCAAGAAGAGTATCTGAATTACAGGCCCTCATGGCAGTGGACCCTTCATCATCTTCCATGCAGACAGGGTATCCCTCAGGACCAATCCTTCCTTTATGCCTAAGGTGGTATCCAGTGTGACCCTTAATCAGTCCATTCATTTGCCAACCTTCTTTTCTAATCCACAGAACAAAGAAGAACAAATACTGCACTCTTTGGACATGCACAGACAGCTAAGAATTTATTTGGACAGGACTAAGCCTTTCAGAAAAACTGAACAGCTGTTGCCTTTGTTGCAGGGGCAGAGGGGAAGGCCATTTCAGAGAAAACCATTTCTAAATGGATAGGCCATTGCATTCATTTCTGTTATAAGCACCATGGAAAACCTACTCCACAGGGGATAAGATCACATCCCACCAGGGCTGCATCTACTTCAACAGCCTTTCTCAGAGGTGTTCCTACCAGGGACATCCTAGAAGCTGCTACCTGGAGTTCTGTTCATACCTTCTCCAAGCATTACCACTTGCCTATTTTCTCTAAATCCAGAGCTGGTTTTGCCACTGCAGTCTTGCAGCACCTAATAGATGGTCCTAATGCTCTCTAATTGCCTCCTCCCTTCCTTAGCTTTGGGAATCTACCCAAATGTAATGACTGCAACAGTGAAACATGAAGAACATAGTACAGTTGTGTACACTTACCATAAATGTAGATGTTCGAGTGTATTCACTGTTGCAGTCCTGGTTACCCTCCCTCCAGCCCCGTGACTTCTATTTGCTATACCTCTCTTCTTGTTTATGGTATTTAAGCTTTCTGATGTATTTGCTTAAAACTGGAGGTGTAATCTTGTATGTAATTGCTTCCCATTATGGGGGCACCTGACATCTGGGGCAAGAAAAACTGATGTAATGGCATCGGCTGCATGCTTTATACCCCTGACTGCCTGACGTCATGGAAGAAGAGACAGCAACTGATGCAGGACCCAAGACTTTGATAATCAGGCCGACTGAGGGCTACCTGCAAGCAGATAACCCAAATGTAATGACTGCAACAGTGGATACACTCGAACATCTACCTTTATGGTAAGTGTACACAACTGTACTTTGCATATCCCCAGCAATATGATTTTGTCAAAAATAGATAATGTCCAATTAATTTAGTAAACTCCTTTGAGAAAGTCACGAAGCTGTAGATAATGGTCGCACAGTTCATATTATGTACTTACACCTGGCCAAGGCCTTTAATACTATCCACATGGTGGAAAGGTAAATAAGCAGGAGAAAATATAAACTCCTTATGGTTTAAGATGCACAGCAAACTAACTGACCAATAAAATCCACATAATTAAATTAGTAGCCACCACCTCAGAAAATCTAATTGTGATTTAATTCTAATTGCATGAATTTGCAAACACAGCATAAATGGTTATATAGTTAATGTTTTAACAGTATTTGATGCTTTCCTGCTAGATCTGTAACAAAGATGGGAGCAACATAGTCTGGCATGGTCACCAAACATAAACATAAATAAATAAATAACAAATAAATATGCATTCTCTGTCCTACAATTAATTATTTTACCATAGAATATGAGGCAGTATTGACAACGCCTCTTTTTTAGATTCTTTTATCCAGCCACTTAGAATGGCAGTACATGGATTTTGATTACTCACAAAGTCTCTGCACAGTGTGGCTAGATAAGTATCACTGTTTGGTTTGCATTCTTGTTATGTTTTAAATATGTTAGAATTAGCCCTTTCTTTTTCAGCTGCAAATACTTATTAAATTAGATATTTTTTTGTAAAACTAAAAATCCTTAAACTACAGGAATGCTTGCACACTCATCTTTCTATCAACAGTATCAGTTTTGCTGATGTTCCATTCTGAACTGATATCTGACTGTATGGAACTCAGTAGGTTCATTATTATCTTCAATGGTGAGGAGGTCGCTTTGCATGTTGCCTTTTCCTGAACCAGAAAATCTTAAAATGGGATGTTGAATATGGTGCAAGAGTGAGGGATGATAAATTATTAAAAAGAGTTTTGACATTTTATCCAAATACAGTATCTGTACAGAGGAAAATGATTAGCATAGGAATGACACAGAAGGGCAGAGTCAGCTAAACCATGCTTTATTTATATTTGGCAGTGTTATGATAGTTTTGTATGGATAAAAATATACTCTAGCAAGAGGAAACAGTGTATTTGGAATGTCATCCTTAATACCCTGTGCTAAACTCCAAGATTTACTATATACTGGAAGCTTCTTTAATACATACTTATAATAGCACCACTCATACAGATGGTCACTAAACTTGTATAATGCACAGCAGTGGCTAAATCTGTACTGATAAGAATACAGTGTTACAGATGAGTTCTAGAATGAAATAAAAAATTCACAAGTAGGATCTAAACACCTAGTGAACACAGTGCTTAATTATGCGGAGTAGGAGCTGAGAAAATGTTATACTAAAAATGATTAAATTGGTGTCACATAAAAAGAGCAAATTTTGAATATTCTAAATTCTTCATGAGTACTTTTAGAGTATTTAGAGCACTCTACACATAGGCAGGCATCATTAATAACAAATCAAGTGACATAATCAGATAATTATATAATCAGTTAATTTAAAGTACCTTGATGTATTTTAATTACTGATTAACGAATGAATGAATGACAATTTATTGACTACTGCCCTCTGGTGGAGTGAACATTTTTCAGTAAACTTTTTAACTTAAATTTAAAAAGATATTCTTGTACAAAACTCACACACACACGCACACGAACACACACACTCACACACTGACACAAATCAATTACTTAATGAGTCAGATTGATATTATAATATCATAAAAGCTGCATTTGTACTGTGATCCCAGTTTAGAAATACAAAGAATACGATGTAACACAAAAAGCTCATAAATGTTTGCTGCCTCTTCCATCTGAAAAGTTTTTCTAGTTTGTTCTTCCCATCAGCTTTAGCATATTGTATGATGTGAAAGTTCCATAGCCCAATATGCTTTATTTTTTTTTTTTTGTACTGTCACTACTTTGAGTCTGTTTGAGGTAGGAAACCCTGGCGCTAAAAGGACACAGTAAACTACACCCTAAAATATCCTTTTCTTGGTTTAGTATTGAAAAAAGGAGGATCTTAACACAAAACGTCCTTCTGGGTTTTCTTAATACACTGGACACACACACACACACACACACACACACACACACACACACACACACACATTCACGAGCATGCACGCACTAATCTGTATTATGCATCTCTCTCTCTTTCCATATATATATATATATATATATATATATATATATAAATAATAAATGCACACAGTGTGTGTGTGTGTGTGTGTGTGTGTGTGTGTGTGTGTGTGTGTGTGTGTGTGTGTGTGTGTGTCTGTGTGTGTGTGTGTGTGTGTGTGTGTGTGTGTGTGTGTGTGTGTATGGTTGAAAATGGCATCTATTTTGTTGACACACTTTGGAAGACAAAGCAGATGGTCGATAGTGCAAGACTGTTACATTATTGAGGTTGAGAAATATGCTCTTTCCCCATTATGGTGTGAGTTAGAATAAATAAGTAGCAGTAGTTCTGGGGGCTGCAAGGGGGTTGCAACCCCCTGCACAAAATGCTAATTATTTTTAGTATATGTATGTATGCATGTATCATATATATATATATATATATATATATATATATATATATATATATATATATATATATATATATATATATATATATATATAATATTTATATATATATATATATATATATATATATATATATATATATATATATATATATATATATATATATATATATATATATATATATATATACACATATACACACATATATATATATATATATATATATATATATATATATATATATATATATATATATTTTTTTTTTTTTTTTTTTTTGCAGTTTGTTGACTGGGGAAATCCACTGGGCCATGTTGAGCCCATTTTCAGTGGAGGCCCGGGGAGAAAAGCTCCATAGTGATATATACGTTACACAAGCAGAAAACAGTAGAATCATAAAAAAGAGTTACACAGTTACAGTTTGGGGTATTTTAACACATTGTAACATGCATAGAATTTAGAAAACATATGGAAAGTAATATCATGCATTGGCATTTACAAATCAAGTGTTACAAATTAGCCATTTATAAACGTTGTTTTCATAAGCATACAGACTGTTTTTTCTTCTTTTTTTTTCTGGATGCTAGACAGGAGTTAAGGCATATATACTGATTAATGAGGCAAGTATAAGGAAGACTTAAGAAGGTTGGTGGGAAGTTAGTAGAGGATTGGGAACTGGGTGTTATGTGATTTACTGTTGCATGCATTTCATTGTATGCTGAAATGCTGGTGTTTTTCATCAGTGGTACAAGTGGACAGATTATGGAATGGCCAAAGTTCATTAGTTCGACCATTACATAATTCAAGGGCTTCCTCCTTTTCTTCAAGATTGTGTGAGCCTTAAGTTAGTATATTTAATTTCTGGAGGTGTGGGTGCAAAGCCACCATCTTGGGTAAAGCAACTTAAAAGTTTTCTGCTTTACTTTTGGCAACTGCAAATATAACCTATTTGTTTATGTTTCTGATTACTTTTTCTTCTGCTGATTTTGGTGGAGATTAATAATAATCAGTGATGTGTTTGTTGATGTTTAGTGTTTTTATACCCTTATTGGCGATTATTCATTAGAAACTTATATCTAACATATTGGACCTGGTACTCACAAATGTGGGAGAACACTGCACCCCAGTCAGTGTCATGACTTCTCTGGTAAGGTCAGATCACAAAGTGGTCTTCTTTGAAATAAAAAAAAAATCAGTTTTAAAACCCCAGTAAAGTCTGCAACAATCAGAAACTTTTTCAAGGCAAACTACCTTTTATTAAGTGATAACCTCCCAAAATTCCAATCCCCCTCCAAATCCAGATAGCACAGCAGCCTGTGCGAAATTGTTTACAGAAACTGTGTATAACCATGTAAATGGCAGCATAGAGGCTGCTGTACCTACCAGAAGTAAGCCCAAGACAAATTCTAAAAAAAAAAAATATCCTAGAAAAATGCAAAATTAAACAGGTTGCACAACAAAAGAAAAATGCCATAGCTAAAATTAGGAATAGTAACAGAGCTTTGATGGCTCCCTGACAATATCCTGGGATGTGTCCTAAACAGCCTGACATATGATCTATCAGGGCCATTGGAGTAACTATTCAACTATAGCCACTGAACAGACTTTGTGCCATGCAAATGTAGGACTGCAATGGTCATCCATCTGCACAGGGGCTGAGTATCAACAGATCCCAGGAACTACAGATCCATTAGTCTGACCAGTCTCATATGCAAAACCATGGAAAGAATTATCATAGAAATGATTAACAATGACATAGGACACCTTCAGATACTGGACCCCCTTCAGTTTAGTTTCATCAAAGGAAGGTCATGCCTACTAAACCTGGTGGACTTCTTTGAGAAGGTCACCAAAGCAAAGGACGATGGTAAAACAGTACATATGCCTACCTGGCTATACCCCATTTGGACATTATAAACAAGCTCAAAGAATTAAGCATAACTCACAGATAGGACCCAGGAAGTTAGGATCAGAAAGACCTCTTCTACAATGAGGTCGATTACTAGAGGTGTCACTCAGGGCTCTGCTAGGTCTGCTGATCTTTGTCATCTACTTTTTGGAAGTCTAGGTGAACATCGGAGGCCTCTGGTTGACCAAGTTTGCAGATGTCTGCAAACTAGGAGCAGTCATAAAATCACCCTAAGATACTAACATATTACAGGAATATCTAACACAAAGAAGTGACTGGTGCCAAACCATGGCTTAAAACTAAATGCCAAGAAATGCATGGCAGTACCTTTTGAGAAGTCTGCCACTCTAGGAAACGACCTCTTCATTAAAACACCCCTAAGGGTAGACCCAGTATTGAGGGACTTGGACATGCATATAGATAGTAACTTTGCCTTTCACCAACATGTGTCTAAGGTAGTAAGAAAGTCACTCTATATTGCTCAACTTATAAGTAAGGGCACAGCATCAAGGTCCAGTGTGGTCATCTTGCCACTGTATTTCATCATTGAATATAATGCTCCCTTTAGCATGTACCTGACCAGTCACATGCAACAACTGGAATGTCCATAGAGGTTCCAAAAAATTACATAGCATAAAAACAATGTCCTATACAGATTGCCTCAAACAAAGCCTTATCTCTATACTCTGTTTACTATGTACTGCTAACAGATGAGCTTTGTCTAGCATTCAAGGCATCCTTGGACCTTTAGCCTAGCTGCAGAATGAACTGCATCAGAACTATAAGATATAAGGACCTAAAGTTTGCTAATCAGATAAATAGGACACATTGGAGGGACAGGTATGTATCTCAAAGAATTCCCATTCTCTGTAATAGACTTCCCTTCCATGTAAAGCAGAACTCTTAGCTAACCCTCTGCAATTCCTTTTTTTCAGTTTTTGGTTTTATGGAATTTTGGCGATCTCATCTCAGCAATATGGGTTTTGTTTATATGAGCTTTCATCATTCAAATTACATATATATATATATATATATATATATATATATATATATATATATATATATATATATATATATAAAATACACACACATATCTATATATATATATATATATATATATATATATATATATATGTATATATATATATATATATATATATATATATATATATACACACACACACACACACACACACCTATATAAAGTGCATTGCAATTGTGTTATTTTCACTACTTGCACAAATAACTGCTAGATGTATATATTTTCTCACTAGATTTAAACAGGCACAGTATCCATAAACTGCCCAGCAAAATTTCCTTTTGAGAAATTTCTGTTAAAACTGTATTGTCTTAAACTGCATGCAGATTAAACAGTTAATTTATTTACCACCATATACAATATTGCAAATGCAATTTTCATTAATATACAGAAAGGAGTACTTTCAGCTGATATCTTTTGGTCTCTGAAAATGATTTCATTAGAGCAGGGATTATGTATCGGGGCTCTTACTATTTCTTTTATTTAGAAATAGTGGGTCAGGAGAGCTTCTTTGTTTCTGTATTTATACACCAAAAGCATTATTCTAATCTGAAGCACTGAATCTTTATGTGCTGTTATCATTTAACAGATGTCGATTTACACAAACTCTCTCGGGTTAAATAAAATTAAACTTATTCACAATATGGGCAAAACTGATCTAATACATTCCAGTACAAGTCAATGCTATGTGAAGCCTGTATACTTGAGTTGTTTCTCATGTCAGCCGTGAACTTAAATTTACATATCTCTGAGTTTAATTGGATGAAAGTCTGTCCTTAACCTACCATATAGAATTGACTGTAGCCATTGACTTGAGAGAGTGGAAGTTCTAAGTTGGCTCATATCCTGACTCCACAGGCAAGGTAAGCTATCCAGGTCAGTGTCCGGATTCCTGGACGTGAGTACTTCCTTCCTTCAGGAGCACTTATTTCCTGCCATAAGAACCTGCTGCTTTCCACACTCAGAATGAACATTATGAACATTATGACTTAGTGGGTTTAGATCTGTACAGTATGAATCTGATTGAAAGAGGCATATATGAATCAGTCTGGAAATGACTTCTATGAAATTCATTATGGAATTAGATACAGGAATGGATTTCTATAAAAGAACATTATAAACTATTGCCACGTGTACCACTGTTTCATTTAAAGCATTAATAAAGACATATGGAGATGAAAAATCAGATAAATTAATGGTACCCATCTTATACAAATGTAAAACACAGTACTCAAACCATACCTGTCAACTTTCCAGATTTTCGTGGAATGTCCAGATTGTTGGCTCATATTTTCTGGTGTGTTCCTCATACAGTTTGTGGTTTTCTGGCAAATTATTGAGGATTGAAGTCACTAAATAATGACATGCCTTTGAGTTTCAGTCTTCATATCCTTCAGAAAACGCATGATAATGCAACCCCTCTTATTCTAGCAACTTTCTAAGTTTGTAAGAGCAATATTTAAAATCTGTCCCTATTTTTGGACCTTTGTCCCCCCATAATTTTAGGCTTTGTCCAGAGGTTGAGCGGTATGACTCAAACATACATCTCGTATATGTTATGTGGGGGAACAGAACTATGTATCAGAAAATGGATAGTTTCATTTAAAATGATGCTGTACAGAGAAGTTACAGTTGGCAGATAAAGACACTAGCAAAGGTACTACATGCAATAAAGTTGTCATGTTTGCTTGGGATAGTCATGCAAAAAAAGCAAATGATGGGAGAAAATTAAAAGTTGAAACAACAAGAAATGAAATCAGCTCAAATGCTAATTCAAACACCATTGAGGCAAGAGAAGTACTTCATATTTCTGTATCTAGAAGAGAAAATGAATTTAAAAAGCTTAAAATGATGGTGTGTTATATAAGAATAGCGGTGAATGATTTGCACCTGTACTGCCAAAACTACAGAAATACGGATTTGAAGGAAGATTGGATATATGGAGATTTCACAGTCGCTATAAGTCCATTACTAAATGTTGTGCAGTATTCACAGCCAACAGACATTTTTCATTGGTTCTTAGAAGATTACTAGGCTAACAGCTTATGAACCTTTGCGAGCCTAGCCACTATTACCCACATTTTTGATTCCTAAGGGCTAGAGGATGGCTTAGGTTTGTGCCTATGCCTTTGAGTATTTTACAGACTGCTCCTGTCCATAATGGAAATGGGCAACACCCCAGGAGTGAATTTACAATTCCCCATCCATTGATCCAAACTGTGTTTGGCGAGGGTCAAGGAAGTGTTCTGCTTTATATGAATAGGAAGCCTGTTCCATAGAAGGGGTAATCACTGAGACATCTTAATTATTATTTTATTTATTTGAATTTGTTTACTGGGAGGTCTACTCGGCCAGGGTGAGCCTGTTTTCAGTACAGGCTCGGGGAGAAAAGCTGCAAAAAACAAAACATGATAAAACTACAAAATCAAAATACAGAAACCAAGCAGCGATGGTACAGAACACTACATTACAGAATAGGTGATACAATAAAATAAATACTATTTATACAGATGTTAGATTTTAAGTATGCAAGCCAAACAAGAATACAAATGATGACATGGCATAATAGTGAATGTGTAAACAATACAGTATTGCAGTTTTGCAGTACAAAGGGAAAGATAGAGAGCAGCATATTAAAGAATCTGAAAGTAAGATATGACCTTCGCCTATTGGTATATAGGCATGAAGAATGAACTGATGTAGTAGATTATGTGTGGCACATTTTGGACTTAGTAAGTTGGAAGCACTGAATGTATGTATGAGGAGTCTGATCCTTACGTGAGTTGGGGAGGAAAAGTAGGAAGGCTAGGAATATTGGGATTTTTTATAGTCAGTGGTGGTACATGTACATAGCCAATGGGAGAACAGGTGTTGCTTCAGAGAAGTCTTAAAAGCATTCAGGGTTGTTAGTAGACCTAACTGAAGGAGGGAGAACATTCCATAGTTTTGCTATAGCATATGGGCTATGCATTTGACTGGCAGAAAGGTTAGGTTTTGCTACATTAAGGAGCATTTGATAGACTGATTGCAGAGGTCTATTTTGGTGATACATGGTGAACAGAGAGGAGAGGGCAGGACAACTAGAAAGCTTATAGATTAGTGTATGAGCTGTTGTTTGTTGCAGGTATGTTAGATGTTGGGGAAGTTCTAGCCAGTTTAGATGTTGGAGTGATACGCAGTGGTGGGAGGAGTGTTTGGCACTGGTTACAAATTTTGTGATTTTATTGTAGCATAAGTCCAGTTTGGATATAAGAGAGGACTGTATATTAGTAAAGAGAGGTGAACCATAGAGCAAGGATGGAAGTAGAAAGGAAGAGGCAAGGGATAGTCTTGCTGCATAGGTGAGGAAATGTTTGTGCCTGTACAGGATGCCTAGTTTCTGATGGTTTTTTTGATGTCTGTGTTAATATGATGGTCAAAAGTTAGGTGTTCATCTATGATGACCCCTAGAAGTTTGTTATAAGGGACTACTTCAAGGCAAGTGTTGTTGACTGCGTTAATGGTAAATTCATTTTTGGTGAAAGCTGGTATTTTTTTGGGGGGTGAATAACTTGAGTTTGGTTTTATTAGCATTTAGGGCTAAATAGTTATTACACATCCAGGTTTCAGTGGAGGTGAAGGCATTTTGGGTAAGTGCAAGTAGTTCTGAAGTAGACTTGGCCATGCAGATGATGGTGGAGTCATCGGCATATTGGATGACATTAGCATGGGGTATGCTGCTATGGAAATCATTAATGAAAATGCTGAAGAGCAGTGGACCTAGTATGGACCCTTGTGGGACTCCAGTATTGATACTGAGGAAAGGGAAGAGGGATTGGTGATATCTGGTTGCTTGTTGTCTATCTGTAAGGGAGTTGGAAAACCAGCCTAGGGTCAGGAGAGATATGCCTAAATTGGAGAGTTTGGTCAGAAGAAGTGGGTGAGAGATGGTATCGAATGCCTTGGAAAGGTCAAGAAATTGTGAGGAAACAAGGTATCCTGAGTCTCAAGCCTGGTTGACTGTGTCCAAGAAAGATATAAGAGCAGTGGTGGTGCTATGACTTGGGCCTAAACCCATGTTGGGTTGGGGAGAGGGGGTTGTGGTGTAGTAGGTAGTTAAGTAATTGGCTACGGATAATTTTTTCCAGAATTTTGGAGAAGGGAAAGAGGATGGCAATTGGACAGAAGTTAGATATATCCTTATTGTTTCCACCTTTGTGGAGAGGAAGGATAAATGCCTTTTTTTCCAGATGGTGGGAATGAATGACTCTTGAATGGCTCTATTTACTAATGGGATAGGCTATAGCATCTACTGATTTTTGGAAGAATTCTGGTGGTAAGTTATCTGGAGTATTTGATCCAGGTTTAAGTTTAAGCAGGAGTATTTTTATGGTGGAGGTAGGTATGAGTATGAGAGAGAAGTATGGTCTTGTAGCAGATGGGTCTGGGGGCAGTGGGTTGATTAGTTCGAAGTTGGCAGTGAGGTTGACTATACTGTTTTTAGAAAATGAGTTAAAAGTGAGGCAGTTTCAACTGTGGCCATGTCTGGATCAGGAGGGGGATTATCACTTTTGCCTGGGTATAAGAGATAGTTTATGGACCTCCAGACCTTTTTAGGATTTTATATATGGTCATTTTACAGAGTAATGTAGTAGTCTTGTTTGTTTTTGGTGACAAGTCGCTTTACCTGATTAGGCAGTTGTTTGTATTGTTTGTATTGTATTGAGCATGTATCTGTCTCTCCAGCATGTTTTGTTCATGCTGCAGACCAGGTTTAGATCCCTAGGTCAGATGGCCCTTGTGCAGTTTATCTTGTGAATGTGTAACAGTTCCATCAGGGTTGGATATGTGAGTGCCTTGTAGATTAGGTATATATCACTCCTTAATAGTTGGTAGGAGTTAGAGTAAAGGGATAGAACTTTTAGTCTATCCGCATTGGGCACTTCATTTACACCTGGCATTTTTTCTGAAAGTAACCTCTGATGTCACCCCAGCTGTTTTCAAGTGCCTGGTCAAGTACATGCCAAAAAGTACACTGTATTCAGTTATTGGTCTAATGAGGGCAGCGTATAGTGAGATTATAACTTCTTTGGATCTGGATGCTATGTCTTTCCTTGTAACCTGTGCCACATAGAAAGACTTCCTCACCACTGTGGACACATGGCAGTCAAATTTCAGGCTGCTATCTATCTGTGATCCTAGATCTCTCACCTCTGATTCAACACTTAGAGGTGTGCTATTAATGCTGTAATTTACAGGGGTGTTTGATTTTTTGAATGGCATAACTATGCATTTTTTTTTTCATTTAGTTTTAGGCCGTGGCTCTGCATCAATCATTTGTCCAAATCAGACCCATCTGAGGGATATCTACATCATGGAGGATTCATTGATTGGCTCCAACTTGCAGTCATCAGCAGACTTAGTCAGCCAAAGGCCTTCCACACTAACCATGACTACAGAAAAGTATATTCCAAAAAGAATAGGTCCCAGCTCTGTGCCTTCTGGCACACCACTAGTAATTGGCCACTTGCAGGATCTAGATTCACCCACTCTAACAATGCGTTTCCTGTCCATGAGACATTTGGCTGTCCATCTGGTGACATAGGGATTTATGCCCATTTTTGTGACTTTATCTAAATTACCCACCTGTTCATGAGACATTTGGCTGTCCATCTGGTGACATAGGGATTTATACCCATTTTTTGTGAGTTTATCTTAATGGAGAATTATGTTGAATGCCTTGGCCAGGTTAAGGTAGGCAGTATGCACTGTTTTACCCCCATCCATGACCCTAGTACTTTCTCAAAAAAGTCCACCAAATTGATCAGGCATGACCTGCCCTTGATAAAGCTCTGGGTTGGATACAGTGTTTGCAGGATTCCTATGTCGTTATTTATCAGGGTCATGTTTATCCTTTCTATGGTGGATTCCTATGTCGTTATTTATCAGGGTCATGATTATTCTTTCTATGACCTTGCATATAAAGCTAGCCAAACTTATAGGTCTGTAATTTCCCAGGTCTTTTGATGGTCCTCCTTTATGCAGAGGGATGACTGTTGCTATCCTTCACTCCACAGGGGTAAAACCAGTCTGGAGGCTGTGTTTAAATAAGAGATCTTATTTGCCTGATAGGTCCTGTTGCAAGCTATTTAAGAGGCATCCTGGGATACTGTTGGTACCCACTGTAGCTCTGTTTTTTAGCTTTAGAGAGTGCAGTGGTGACCCGTTCTCTGGTGATAACTGGTAGAGAAATGGTGGAAAGTATTTCTTGAGGGGTAACCAGAGCTTACCATGAGGTGAAATTTTAGCTGAATTTAACAGCCAGTAGATTAGTTAAAATTCTTGCCAAACATATGTGATGCCATCTACAACTAATTCTGCTAATTTTTAGGAAGTGCTCTTAAGATTGGGAACATAACTGAAAACTGCCTGAAGGTTATCCTTAGGCTGGGAGGCTAATTTTGTCTCAAAATTTGCTTTTGAAGACTTGACTAGTCCCCTGATATGAATTTTTGGACTAATAAGGGAGTTTTTGCTCTGTTGTGTACATTTCTCTTACTTCTAGACAGGATTTTTCTTTTTTTTTTGTGCAACCTATTTCTACCACGAGTCCACCAAGGTGACTTGTTTTTGCATTTTTTTCCTAGAATTATTTTGGTCTGGTACTGCCACTTATATGCAGTTGTTTATATGGTAGTACTGGATTTTTCTGTATTCTTTCACATAGGCTTCTGTGTTTTCTAGGTTTGGGAGATCTTGGAAATTAGCTAAGCCATCAGTTAATAGGAAGTAGTTTCTCTTAGAAAAGTTCTTAAAAGTTTTGGGGTTAGATGGGGATTCTAGTTTTATATTTATTTCAAGAATGTCTGCTTTGTGATTTAATTTGATCTAACCAGTGAAGACATCACACCTAGATGTTTCAATGTTCTCCAATATTTGTGAGTGCCAGGTCTAGGATATTTGTACCCTTAGTAGGAGTACAGAATAGCTGCTCCGGGGCTTTTGCATTGACAAAGTCTAGAAATCTTTGAGCCTGCATGTTTGTGGTCATGTATAATTCACTGTTAATGGAGGTGTAGCTGAAATCACCCATGAGTATGGTGTTGAGCTGAATGGTAAGTGATTCTTGTAAATTCAGATATGATGTATGGTCTTCCTGGTCCATGGTAGGTGATCTGTATCTAGCAAGGATAGGGTAATGTTTTTATTGCATTATTAGTTGGACATGGTGTAGCTCAAGCATGTCATATTGCTTGACAAGTCTTGAGGCATGTTTATCCTTTATATAGATTGATACATCTCCACCTTGTGCCCTTTCATGTGCAGTGGGAGTTCGAAACTTGGGAGAGGCATTACAGCCATGCACTGCCACAGGGTTTTCCATGGCTTTGACCCATATTTCAGTAACTGCATAGACATCAGCATTCTCCAGAGTGAGGAGTGCTTCCAGGGAGTGTAGTTTCTTGTTGAAACTCCTAGCATTGAGCAGTAACACCTTTAGCTCATCATGAGTAGATTTTGCTGTGTGGGAAGGTTTTGTCTGTTTGGCGATTCCTAAAAAAGGCATTATAGGGGCAGATAATATTTTGGCTGATATCCAAAAGAATAGTGATGACAGGTGAAGACCATCCCTGGCAAAGCAGCGTGGCCTGTCAATCAGTATTGTGACATCATCCTTGGAGACCATAGAATGCTGCTTAATGCTAGGCACATACATGATTGTGACACATATTTTAAGGGCTCAATCATATCTCTTCATATTGACCAGGAAGGCACTTCTCAGATCATTTATGCCCATGTGGACTATAACTGATTCATGCTGGTACTTGGTGTTTTGTGATCTGAATGCTTGCATGATCTGGCAAATCCTGGGCCCCTGACAGGCAGCAAATTGTAATGTTTTACTTATCCAGTGTAGTGAGAGAGACATCAGTGTGTTTCACAATGGAGTCTCCTATGGCCAAAATATCAGGCTGTGTGGTGTTATACCTTATGGGCTTGGTAGTTTATGTAGTTTTATGTGTTGTGGTGGAGTCAACTTGTTTGAGTGCACACAGAGTTTGTGAAGAGTGCATCTGACATGCCTCTGAGGTTTCGGTAAGTTACATGCAAACACCTCCGCATACGTGGGCCTACGTGTCTGGTTCTTTGTAAGTGCAGGGAGTGTTGTGTGTGTGTGTGTGTGTGTGTGTGTGTGTGTATATGTGTGTGTGTGTGTGTGTGTGTGTGTGTGTGTGTGTGTGTGTGTGTGTGTGTGTGTGTGTGTGTGTGCATGCGTGCGTGCGTGTGTGTGTGTGTACATGCGTGCATGCGTGGTGCGTGTGTGTGTGTGTGTGTGTGTGTGTGTGTGTGTGTGTGTGTGTGTGTGTGTGTGTGTGTGTGTGTCCGTTTGGCATTTTTTGTGTTTGTAAGTCAGAGTCTTGCCTCCAGTGACATTGTGTAACTTCATCTCGCACATACTGTATTCATCTATTTAAGAATTAAGTAGTCAGTGTACATGAGGCAATTGCTACATTGCCTCAGGATGCCCATGTCTACCAAGCTAAATGCAGCGTTAGCAGGAAATGACTGTCCTTGGTTGTAGGCCCTTAATATGTACATTACAATGAAAAAGAATGAGGGGTGTTTGCAAACGGACAACTGATGGGTGCTTACTTAAGGTAATCTACAGCTAGCCTATACAGCAATGTTGCCCAGTGCACAAACCAGTTGCTCTTTGAGTAGCACGGGATGGTGGAAAACCACAGGCCCATCAGGTAAGCACATAATAAGCTGCCCTTCAGCAATTCCAAGCTTAAATAGGTGAAATCAACCATATCCTACCACAAGAGTGCAGAATTTAACCCTCTTAATATAAAATGATTGTTTTGGAGCCCAGATGTTAGGAAACCACAAAAAGAGACACATCAAAGACTGAAAACAGCAGATACAATGTATTTAGGGTACTACAAACTGAAAACAGCAGATACAATGTATTTAAGGTACAACAAACTGAAAACAGCAGATACAATGTATTTAGGGTACTTCTTCTTCTTTCGGCTTTTTCCCGGTTAGGGGTCGCCACAGCAGATCACCTTGTCCGCTCATGATTGGCAGTGGAGTTTTACGGTGTCGAGTTGCCAGCCCGGCACCCAACCTTCCACAGAAGGTACACACATGCACACACTCACACCTAGGGCCAATTTAGAGTGTCCAATCCACCTGCAGCATGTCTTTGGGATGTGGGAGGAAACCGGAGCAGCTGGAGGAAACCCACGCAACCACAGGGAGGACATGCAGACTCTGCACAGAAGGCACCCCAGCCAAGGATCGAATCGGAGAACCTCTTCCTGTGAGGCGGCAATGCTAGCCACTGCACCACTGTGGCCACCCCCACAATGTATTTAGGGTACTACAAACTGAAAACAGCAGATACAATGTATTTAGGGTACTACAAACTGAAAACAGCAGATACAATATATTTAAGGCACTACAAATGCAGACAGCAGCTCTTACAGCAGTGGAAAATTGCAATTTAAAACTCTAAGCTAGTGCAGGAAAAAAATAAATAGCACAGAGATATTTGAGAATGCAATAAGAACAGCCAATACAATTGTAAAATAATACTTTCCAACCGCTGTTGGGGAGGGTGGAAAGCTTTTTAATATACACTATAATGCAGACATTTATAAAATAAGATTCATAGGCAGTTACTAATCATGTGGTCCAAGAGACAACTGAAGAGCTTAGCATAGTTTCCCAATTGTCCCTGAGCACTGTCTGGGTAAGTGACTTGCTCAGGGTCAAACAGTAAGCAAACAAAAGCTGAGGGAATCAAACCCAGGACTACAGGAAGCAGATAATTAATACCTCCTAGCACCAATCCCCTGTGCTTTGAAGTTGAAGAGCTGTCTAACAAGTGCTTTTACAACAGATATGCATAAAGTATAATGCACTGACTTTTTCCAGTCATATTTGCACCTAGTATTTGGTAGCAGGCAGTTGACCAAGTTTTCCAGAAAACTCCAAATACACAGCGTTAACAAGACTGTTGACAACAGGATGACAAAAAAACTGTTGACAGAATTTAAGGAACATCTTATGTCTTACAAATGTTAAAACGATTTGAGTGTATAGTATGCAGAGGCAAACATACGCTTTTCAAAGTCTATGAGTGTATATTATGTGGAGTTTTTCAAAGTCTAACTTGCATATATATAATTGTAAAAAAGTGCACTGCACAAGTCATAGAACATAGTGAAAGCCATGTGACATAAATACTGACCTGAGATTGTGGACCAGCTATAGTCTTGCGCAGGACCAGTTAATTCATTTTGCAAGTTTCTTAGGAACTTCTAATCTGTGCTGCAAATCCTAGAGATGTTACCTCAGAACAAGTCTACATGGAAGCGGATACATATCTGCAAATGCACTAATAAGGAGTTAAGGAAATTATTAAAGTAGGCCTGGTGAGTAACTATTCTGATTCATTTTTGCCCATTAGTCTAGTAAGTGATGTTTCCCCTTATAGTTTTTTATCTCATGAAAATCAAAAGGGTACATAAACACTCAAATCAATTGCTTTGAAGCAACTATCTGAAACTAAACATGAAATTTAACCAATACATGTCCAGAAGGTACATGATTAAATAACCAGTAGATATCTGGCAGTCATATGAATAACCAGTACATATCCAGAAGGTGTGCAGTTAACAGGTACCGGCATATCCAGAAGGTACATCATTAAATAACCAGTAGATATCTGGTAGTCAAATGAATAACCAGTACATATCCAGCAGGTACATGATTAAATAACCAGTAGATATCTGGCAGTCATATGAATAGCCAGTACATATCCAGAAGGTGTACAATTAACCGGTGCATATCCAGAAGGTACATGATTAAATAAACAGTAGATATCTGGCAGTCATATGAATAACCAGTACATATCCAGAAGGTGTGCAATTAACCAGTGCATATCCAGAAAGTACATGATTAAATAACCAGTAGATATCTGGCAGTCATATGAATAATCAGTACATATCCAGAAGGTGTGCAATTAACTGGCGCATATCCAGAAGGTATATGATTAACCAGTACATATCCAGAAGGTAGACAAATAACCAGTACAAATCTACAGGAACACTGATTTTAATTTTTTTTCTAAAAAAATACTGGCAAATTATGAATTTGGACTGTCTGAAAATTGAAAAAAATCACATAATTTCCATGGAATGTGGCAATATAGGGCAAAGAAACACTTCATTATAAGATGTATTCCTGCTCATATTTATTATTTACAGTATTCCCTATTTGCATTATGCAGTGTTTTGTGCCTGGAATCTGTTTTCATTTTTAATACATGATGTAGATTAAAGTTAAAATGAAATCAGCATAATGACTGGAAATTACATTTAGAAATCACGGGTATAATTTCCAGATTTCATATAGTGAAAACAGAATTTCATTTTTCTGAGAACCCAAAATCAGTCTCCCTCTAGATCCATAAGGTAAATGATTAACCAGTACATATCCAGAAGGCCTATATTAACCAGCATATATATATCCATAAGGTATATTATTAACCATTATATGTGAGTAGCCAGTATATATGCAAAAGGTATATGATAGGAGTCAGCATGCAACCTGACTTGCCAAGTTGCCACTGTAGTCCCTTAACCTCAAGTAAATTATTACTGTCACCAAAAGGCACAACAACTTTCTCAAGAACAGGAAACAACAGCTGACTCACTCCCTGGACTGAATGGTAATTTAAACGTAAAATGTTTACTCATATGGATTTATTCAGCTGCTTACTTTAATCAGCTGCTCTTACTTAACTGTCTTCTACCTTATTACCTTAGTTCGCTGTTCTGTGTGCTCATACATGTTCAAGTGCTCTTATTCTGCACTTATTTCTGCTTGTTAGTAGCCTGATTAAATGATTAAATGTGTCTGCTATTCAAAGCATCTTAGTTTTGGTTTTAGCACTTGTGCTTCATGCCAGTTATTTTACATTTAGGGTTTTTGTGGACAAACCCTCATCAAATCCTGCTCTCCCTAAGTCCACCAAGTATTCAGAGCACTATGTCTGGACAATTTCCATCAGTTTCTCCTGCTAGCATGGTCGAAATGGGCATAATGAGACAGTGTAGCAACGGCCTCTTGTTCATGGACAAGCCCCTTCTCCTAGCACATGATTCTTCTACTTGTGAGAAACGCATCTACATCAGTGAGCTGGAATCCATGCTCTTTCACACCACAGTCAGTACTTCTGACAAAGAAAAGATTGGCAGTACAAGCACCACATCACCCACATCATACAGCCACACACCCACCTATGCAGGGGTCCTCAACAAAAGCTTACCTAAACAACAGATACTCCCCCAAAACACAAACACACTCACAAACATTCCACACACAACACCAGACACATCACACACAGTAAACAACACACCAGTGTCTCCCAAACACAGCCCATTAAGCAAAACAATAAAGCAATGTAGCCCATAATGCTTAACAATAAACAAGACATACTAGTCATTGGTGACTCGATAGTGAGACACACTTATGTCCCCCTCACCAGGCTCAACAAGGAGAAGGTCATGGTCAGCTGTTTGTTGAATCTGCCACATCACACATGCACTCATGTCTCTCCACAACAGGTACAAGTATGACTCTGTCATTGTCCATGTTGATGTGAATGACTTGAGATGTACCTCCCTAGACTATATGAAGAGAGACATGATTGACCTCTCAGAGTATGTGCTCCAGGCAGGTATCACCCTAGCCCTAAGCAACATCCTACCTTCACCAAGAATTATACCACAATACCAACAAAAACTGTTTGACTTCAACAATTGGCTTAGTTTTTGGTATCTTTCTAAGGGGATCCAATATCTGTCTGCCTGGGATGACATGGTTGACAGGCCACAATGCTTTGTCAGAGATGGCCTTCACCTGTCACCCCTGGGGTTCCAGATCTTGGCAAAGGCTCTTGCCTCCCCCATTATGCCTTTTTTAGGCCATTTCTCAAAAACAAATCTTCCAACATAAAAGATCTGTCAAAAAGCAAACTGAAGGTCAGGCTGCTCAGTGCTAGGAGCCTTAATTTGAAAATGCACTCACTAGAAGCTCTCCTCACACTGGAAGATGCCAATGTCTGTGCAGTCATGGAATCTTGGTTCAGGGCTGCAGAGAGCACCCCTGCCTTACAAGGCTATATCTGATTCCACGCTTTCTGAACCCAAAATGAGATTGGAAAGACTAAGGGTGGTGGAGTCTCTATCATCATTAAGGACAGGCACACCTCCAGACTGGTTTGCCAACATGATGCACTGGAATTACTCCAGGTGCAACTGACAGCTGGCAAAACACCCATCCAAGTTATAGCCAGCTATAGACCCCCCTCCATGTCTCAGGACACCCACACCTCCTACCTGAACCTACTTGACTCCATCAAGGTACTTACTTACACCCTGATCCTTGGTGACTTCAACTACCCTACCATAGACTAGATGATTTATTCCTGCACTAATGTACTCACCCAACTATTCCTTGACTTCATCAGTTCTAATGCACTATATCAGCTGGTCTTATCCCTCACAAGGGGAGTTAACATACTGGACTTGATTCTCACCAACATGGGTGACCGCTGCATCAGTACCATAGTATGTTCTTCCCTGGTGAGATCATATCATCGTTCTATCTCATTCAAAGTTTCGATCCCACCCAACCCCACCTCAGCCATAACCAGGCTAAACAATGTCTCAAAAGCTGACTACAACCTCCTAAGGGAGGGTAGCAGCAGCTTCACACTACCGCCCCCCTCAGATGATGCAGAAAACTATGGTGAACAGTTCACCTGTGCAGTGTACAAGCTCCTGTACAACTGCATGGACTTAGCCATACCCAACAGAACTAAAATCTGCTCCTCAAGGAAGCACAAACCTATCTGGTGGACATCCTCTATCAACAGCCTTTACAACAAAACATTGTCCAAGGGTAAAAAGGAACAAATTCCAAATCGGAAAAACTCCTTCCTCTGCCTCAACACGTAAATTAAATCACTAGCGAAAACCTCCAAAGCCAATTATGAGTTGAAACTAGCCTCCACAAGCCCTTCTTCAATTATGTTAGGAACCTCCATGGCAAAGCCCAAGTTTGTTCTGAGCTAGTACTTAATGGTACCACTTACACTGATCCTGCTGACTTAGCCAACCTGCTGGCTGATAGGTTCAGTGCAAACTTCACCTCCTTATCGCCCACAAAGGCTCAGTTGACATCCACAATACTTGTCCCGCACCTCACATCTCTGTAAATCAAGTGTTAAAGGCCCTATCCAAGGCAAAGAACACAGCTTCCATGGGACCTGATAGTATCCCAGGCTATATTCTCCACCATCTCCAGCAAGAACTTGCTGTGCCACTAAGCACTCTATTCAACCACAGCCTAACTACAGGCTTCATTCCAGCAGAGTGGAGAACTGCCATTGTCATCCCTTTGCACAAAGGTGGTGCCACTACTGACCTGGGAAACTATCGCCCCATCAGCTTGACAAGTCTGATCTGTAAAGTCATAGAGCGTATTATTATGGATCTCATAAACAAGGACCTAGGCAATCTCCAAGCACTCGACCCCACTCAATTTGGATTTGTCCAATAGGTCACCCAATAGGCCTAAATCTAATATGCAACATCAACAAAACCTGCTGGAGAGACAGGTTTGTCTCCCAGAGGCTACCCCATCTCTGGAATAGACTTCCCATACATGTCAAACAGAGTACCTCATTGACCCTATTCAAGCACAACCTTGATGAGTGGATGGGAAACCATAAATTTGTCCCAGGGGTTCCATCTTTGTCCCTCATTTACAGGGGTGACCAGTGCTGACTGAAGTTTTTTTTTTTTTGGTGGGGGGGGGGTAAACTCTTGGCTAAGCTTTAAAGGGCCCCAGGGCTAATAGCCTAGTAATTTCTTATGGTCCTGTAATAGATAGCTCATGACATCAACGTGTGGGCGGAGCTTTCTCTCTTGTATTTTAGGCTGTTTATTTTAGAATTTTCACTCACTTATATTTAAATACTGAAAGATTTCTGTTGAAGTTTGAATAATAAAGAAAGAAAGCACTCAAACTGGAAATTTGTTTTTCTAGTTCTTTTGCCTACCTAGAGTTTTTTTTATTTTATATTGTGTTCAGTAGTACCTCTTGGATAGTTTTATTCTACTGTAATATATATATATATATATATATATATATATATATATAATGTGTGTGTGTGTGTGTGTGTGTGTGTGTGTGTGTGTGTGTGTGTGTGTGTGTGTGTGTGTGTGTGTGTGCGTGTGTGTGTGCGTGTGTGGATCTACTTCACATGACTGAAAACTCCTTTGACAGAATTTCATTTGACCGAGACCAAAATACCTAATTTTGGGGATTCCAAGATGGCTGCCGACTAGACTGGTCCCTACTCTTTGAGCTCCTCACAGATTTATAACATCTTCATTTTTTTTACAACTTTGTATCAATATTTTTCCTCAGTTTTTTTCATACATACATCTGGAATATTGTTAACTTTGGAAATTTTATTTTGGGACATTTTTTACCTCAGAACAGTTTGTGGAGTTATCTGATCTGGTTACCTGCTGCTTCAGAATCTTCCTGGAACCTGGCACTCTGCTCTCAACATCCTATCTCTGGGTATGGCTACTAAATCTGACTCCATGGAGACCCAATCTACGAAGGCCAAATTTTCTTCAGTGCTCTCACCTGAAAAAGACACCAGTTCAAAAAGATTGAGAACATCTAAACAATCTCCTGAAGCTTCAAAAGTAAGTAGCAAGGACTTGAATGACTCAAACTTTTATTTAGATGAACTAAAATTAGCATTAAAGCCTATACAAAGTGCCATTCAAAACTTCTCAGAGCAATTTGTTGACTTTAGTAAAACTTTAAAGCAAATAAATGACAGAATGGACACTATTGAAAATAGAAACTCAGCTTTAGAGATAAAAATTGATTCATTGGAAAGTGATTTAAAGTCTAAAGATAAAGCTATTTCTGAAATGCAAGCCAAATTGATTGATTTAGAAGCCAGGAGTCGCAGAAACAACATTATTATTCGTGGTTTACCAGAAACTTATGAAAACAAAGATTTGTTATCTGTGACAAAAAGTATTTTTGAAGCACTGTTAAACTGTGAAACATCCTCAAAAATATAATTGTAGAGAGAGCACACAGAGCTTTACATACAAGTCAAGATATTTCTTCACCAAGGATTATATATACTAAATTATTAAATTTCCAAGACACTTTCTGCAAGCAGCTAAAAGTAAAAAACAGTTTATATGGAGATCTCATAAACTATCATTCTCACAGGATCTTCCTTCTCAAATAAAACTAAATAGACAGAAACTTTCTCCCTATTGTGCAGACTTGATAAAAAGAGGGATAAGATTTCGTATGTCTTATCCAAATACCTTGTCTTTTACATTTAATGAAAAAAGATTTATGTGTTCTGATTCTAAGGGAGCAAAAGATATTTTTCTTAAAGTATTCAAAAAGCTTCCGGAATCAGCTTCCTAACATTTTATTTATCTGCTGGGTACAAATGTGTGACTATTCTTATGTAAATGATATGCTTCTGTAGACAGAATGTGTCATCTATATTTTCAAACTATTCTTGTTAAGAGTGTGCACAGCATTTATATATGTACAATATATTCTTTTTTTCCTTTAGTAAACAAGGGGTAAAATAAAAAAGGAAAATTGATACTGATTTCAAGATAAACAAAATTTTCCTGCAGGAATATGATGCCAGTTTTGTAGTTAAACAAGCCTTGAAGATTCTCACAGGCTTTGCGATTTAATATACATATTCTTGTTTCTTGTTTTTTAATTTAAACAACTATAATGTCTTATTTAAGCTACAAGTGTTTTGGAGGGAGTTTCTGTGACTCTTGAGCCTGTACAGAGTGAAAATCTTCTGTTTTCCCCATCAGCTGTTGTTTCACTCTGCCACGCACCCTCTAGGAACCTACGGAGCCCAGCAGTGACGTCATCACTCGCAGAGGACACTCGCAAATGCCGTTTCATTACAGGCTATTGAATGAAATGTTTTTCAAGCTCAAATACATTTAACTATATGTTTTTTTTAGTTTTTTTCGCTTTATTTGGTATTTGGGCTTACACAATGGTCTTATGCTTCAATTAAGAAGGTGCGCTTCGTTCTGATCATCCGTAGCTAACAGCATACTTTACCGTTGTAGCATGGACATGCTTTTAAGGAAGAACTGATGGAATTAGCCTACACAGATCCAGAAATAGCTTTGCTACAGTTACTTTCAAGGTACAATTTTCATTAATGTTTATAAATAGATTACTTTCAAGTATTATGAACTGTTTTTTTTTTTCTTTTTTTCATAAGTGGTAAAATAATTTGTTTCTTCATATATAAAGTGCATAAATAAGGAAGTAACATAAGGGTAGTTTAGGTAAATTGATTTTTCACATGTGAATATATAGACAACTTGATTAACATTTATATTTTGGGTTTTGTGATATAACAGAAAAATGATATAGATGTATATACAGGTATAATACAATAATTTTGTCTTCCTATCCAGATCCAAATATTTTGGTTGTATAATTTTATGTGTGCATACAGGAGAACTATAGTGTACATTTCTTTCTAATTTAAAAATTAACCTCTTATACCTATTTCAGCAAGTAAGATATATTGTATATGGCACATTCCCCCAAATGATTAACTTGTTACAATTCAATACAAACAAAAAGTCATGGAAATGTATGCTGTATCTGTTTTGACTGCTTATTTTTTTATCTGTTTAACTTTCTGGATACTGCTCTTTTTAGCTTAGGAAGTATCTCTCCAATATATAATTCATAGTACTATAATTATTTATATTTTTTGTCTGACTTATTTATTTACTTGAGGATTGATAGTTGAAATGTTATTATTAAGGTACAGGCACGTCTGGTTCTAGAATCATATTTCATATGTTTATGCTATGTGTTAGATTTTACTGACATAGTCACCCACAATATCATTATAATGTAACATGACGTATCTTAATGTATGATTACTTGCTTAATTTATTCACCTAGTTGCTATATATAAAATATTTCTTACTCAACCAAAACATTATTTATACTTAAAACAATCAATATTAGTTTTTCCAGAAGGTATCATATGTACGGGATAATGTTAAATCTATCTTTCATATATTGCTCATACATGGTAATTTATATAAATCTGATTCATATTAATATTTAGAATGTGATATTGAGGAATTTATTTCAACTGTTGTATATTTTACCTAAAATTAGAGCTCGTATATTATATATGTGAGTGGGGATTAAATATGTTGGACATCTTGAATTTAGTTAGTTATGTAGATATGTTTGATATTATAAAAATGTGTTTTTGTTTAGTTAGGTTTTTATATAAAGTTTTTTATGCTAATTTGATGCAATTGAAATTGTTAGTGTTAACCAAAATCACTTATTTGATTCATTTATATTTTTCTTCTCTAGTAGGGGGTGGGTGGTTAAGCACCGGGGTATTTGGGAAGAAATATAATAGGGTCTTTAAAATAATTTCTTTGGGAGACATCAAGATACACTATAATAAAAACAAAGAAATGAGGTTTATAGTTATAAATACATTCTGCCAAACCTTAAATATATGTTATATATTTATTTTTATTTAATTATATGACCTTAAATATTGACTCATGGAATGTGAGAGGGCTACAAAATAAAAATAAGAGATCCCTACTATTTCATCTTCTATTTAAGTCACAGGCAAATATATGTTTCTTGCAAGAGACCCACTTAAATAGAGAAGATTTCGATAAAGAATTAAACAAGAAATGAATTAAGATGATAGTAGCAGCTGGTAACAGTACAAATTCAAATGGAGTGGCCATTATAATTAAAAATTGTTTTCAGGGAACTATTTCTGATATGAAATGTGACGTGGAGGGGAGATGGTGTTACATTATCTCTTGTTTCCACAATATTGATAAACCAATTATATTTCTTAATCTTTACGGCCCTTGTGATCATCAACATGTCTTCTTTATACAAATTTACAATATTCTCTCCTCTTTTAAAGACCATTATTTTATTCTAGGGGGGGATTGGAATGCTATTATTAATCCAGATACTGATCGTACTAGTAAATCCTCCTCGTACAACTTTCAAGCTTCTATTGCTTTGGAAGAAATAATACTAGATCTCAACCTCATAGATCCTTTCTCTCTCATAACACAATATGATAGAAAAGACATTTTCACATATTACTCAAAATGTTACAAGTCATGGTCAAGACTAGATTTTTTTCTTATTTCCAACTTCCTTACTCATAGGAAAATTAGCTATTCTCTTGAACCCAGATTTTTTTCGGACCATTTTAGAATATCTCTTGGAATTAGCTTGGCTTTAAATACATTAGATACATCCGTATACAATAGTTGGACACAATAATAACTTACTTAAAAACGAAGACACACATAATTCAATAATTGAAATATTGAAAGAAACATATATTAATCTAGGTAAATCAGATATTCCTTTAGATATACAATGGGCTGCATGTAAGGCAACCCTTTGAGGTATATTAATTAACAAGGCATCATATCTTAATAAACAATATAGAAATAAAGAATTACAGTTAAAAACAAATATTCAGATTTTGGAAAATCAATACAGAATGTGTCCTAATTCCTCTGCATATGATCTATTGTTAAACTCCCAAAAAGAATTACTGCTTCTACATCAACATAACCTTACCATATCAGAGCAAAGGTTCTTAGCTACATACTCTGAATGGGCACAGGTTCCTTCTAAAACGTTAGCCAGAATAATTAAGGGTAATCAATCCCTCCCTAGAATTTCGTCACTAAAACATAACAATAAGCTCTATAATACTGATTTGGAAATTATGCAGCTTTTTACATCATTGTTCTCAGAGATATATTCAAAGGACAACAAATCTAGGAGCAATCAACACATAGTGAACTTCGCATCCTCTATTAAATTTCCTAGGTTAAATGATCAACAAAAGAATACACTTTCTGCCCCGTTGACTATTAAAGAAATATCGGAAGCCATTAACAGACTTAAGACTAGTAAATCTCCGGGACCAGATGGCTTTACATCCGAATTCTTCAAAACCTACTCATCTGAGCTTTCACCCCTTCTTTTTGAAATTTTTAATTATATAATGGTTTATGGTATAACTGACCTATATTGGAACACCTCAAAAAACATTTTAATTTTGAAAAGGGATAAAGAAAAAACTGATCCAAATAATTACAGACCTATTTCTCTGATCAACATTGATATCAAAATTTTAGCTTCTTTACTTGCTTTTAGACTAAAAAATGTTTTACCATTCTTGATTTCTTCGGAGCAAGCGGGCTTTATGTCACATAGACATTCATGGGATAATACTTTGACAATAGACTCTCTTATATACTTTACTAAAAAAGATTCAAACCCACTGTATGCACTGACCCTTGATGCTGCTAAGGCTTTTGATAGAGTCAATTGGGATTTTCTTTTTCACATTATGTTTTGCTTTAATATACCATCTTCTTATATAGACTTTATTAAAATTCTATATAAAATTATTATACTTTTCTTTATATTAATAAGAAAGTATCCAAAAACATAAAGATTATTAATGGCACAAAACAAGGATGCCCGCTATCTCCTTTCTTATTCAATTTATATTTAGAGCCTTTATTATTATATATAACCCAAAATACTTTTCACAAGATTCCTAGAATTCTTAATACTAAAGTTTGTTTGTCGGCTTTTGCAGATGATCTTGTAATATATTTTCAAACACCTTGCTCTGACCTTTCAAAACTAATTGGTTCTATTGAAAGATTCTCCGAGGTCTCGGGATATCAGATTAACATTCAAAAAACACAAATTCTCCCCATAAATCCACTTGCTCACAAATCATATTTGTTTCCAGACTCCATCTTTCAGATAGTTCAGAACTTTAAATATTTGGGGATTCTTATAAATCATAATGGTCTCTCCACATTTCAAAATAATCTAGCTAAAACTTGGTCGTCTATTATACTTGATTTAAATAGATGGAAATTGCTTAATTTATCACTTCTATCAAAAACAGCAATAATAAAAATGAATATTCTCCCCAGATTACTATTTCAATTTAATGCGGTAGATCAGTTGATTCCAAAATCTTTTTTTCTAAAAATTAATAAAGTTCTGACTAATTTCTTATGGTTTCCCAAATCAGTGAGAATTTCTTACAGTAAATTAACCTCTCCTAAAAATAAGGGAGGACTTGGTCTTCCAAATTTTCATCTGTATTATTTGATCATCTCGGCCAATAAACTACTATCTATTTTGAATATAGATACTGAGAAGTATAATCAATATCCTATCTGGACAAAATTGTGGTATCAACACATTTTAACTAAAAAAATTAATCCATTAGCTCTTCCTTTTCTTTCCTTAGATCTCATGAATAAGCTAAAAATATCAAACTCGTTAAAACAAAAAGTTTTTGCTTTTCAAGAACTGTTAAAACTTGTCAATTTAGGAACTATACTTCAATTAATGCAACCTCTCCATTTAAATCCTAATATTAATCTAGATAATATTTCTTTTGATCTTTCAAACTTTCCCCTGATCAAAGATTTCACAGCTTGGGATCTGATACAATACAAAAATGAAACTCTCACAAATATACGTAAAATACTTAAGGTCAATACTAACTATTTAACCATTTTACGTCAAATGAGAGATGTTGTCAATGCTAAGTTCCCATACATCACAGTAGACAACACAGATATCATTAACTACAAAACGGTCATACAAGTTCTTACACTTCCAGAGAAAATGTTATCTAAATCTTATAATCTTATAAATCAGATAACTCATAATACACTCTGTCTCTTTTCCAATTATTGGGACAAACACAACCCTCATATATCTATAGATCAGAAACTCTCAGCTATTAAAAATACATTAGAATACTCGCCTTTCAAAAAACTCTTTTACACTCAACTAATGATCAATAATAATGCATATGTCACTCCTTCTAAACTTAATAAGTTTGACGCTAATAAATCGGCCTCATGCTCTTGTTGTTCTCATCCTAATGCAGATCTTCTACATATTTTTTGGTCTTGTTATCACTCACATAAACTTTGGACTTCTCTAAAAGTCCGTTTACAGAAAATGGGTTATCATAAATCCACCCTATCCTGGGAGACTGCATTACTACATATACCAAATATATATCTTTCCAAATTGGATTTACAAGTACTAATATACATATGCTCACTTATAAAACTTTATATCACCCAAAATTGGTTAGATCGTACCAAATTGAATTGGAATAACTTCAAAACTCTAGCCTGTACATATATTAGTGCGCAGAAAATGATAGTGAGAAGTCCCAAGAAATCGGCACAAATTAACAAAGCTATAGAAAAGGTGTTACATATTATTTATAGTGTATAGTTGGTTACTCTCCTTGTGGAATTTATAGACCTCAGTCTCCCTTATATCTATATACCTGTTTCATTTTAGATCTATAACCATCTTGAAGTATTCTTAGGTTAATATTAGCATAAGTTGTAGATAGTTATTGTATGTTATCAGACTGCATTGAGATATAAACAATTATTATACAAAACTGTGTTACATATACATCTCCTAATTTTTCATTTTTTTTCTTTCAATATGTATTTTTATTCTGTTGTTGTTGTATTTTTTTTATTTCATGTTTGAAAATTCAATAAAAAGTGTTTTGAAAAAAAATACCTAATTTTAAAAGTACTGAAAACTCATTTCTCTGAATCTCATTTCACTGAAAGCTTACAATGCTGAATTTCAAAATACTAAAATTTAAACCATAGACATGCACACTTACAACACCAATGACTGACTCTTTCCAGACCTTAAAAACTACTTACCCTCTTAACAGAAACCGGATGATATAAAACCAAACTAGGTGGGGAGCTGTGCCCCCCACACCCCCTAACTATATATACTAATTCTAGGATCACACTACAGTGGGAAAAAGGGCATATACCTTTTACTTGCCTTATAGTACTCTACATGCTGCCACTACTGCTGGAAATGCACAAAACATCCGCCATATTACTTTAGATACTTCCCTGATTGAAGACTGCTGGAACAGGGCTCAGTTTTGAGCTTTTTTACTGGTTAACTGGGTTTGTTTGTGTCTTTTGGCTTTTCCCGGTTAGAGGTCACCACAGCGGAACTCCGGTCAGCTAATGATTGGCAGTAGATTTTTATGTGCTGGCTTGCCAGGCCTAATGCACAACCTTCAACGAAGGAATGTCCATTCACGCATGTTGACACACAGAAGACACTCTAACTGAGAATCGAATGGGCAACGTCTAACTGTGAGGTGACAATGCTACCGCAACACCACCACCGCAGTCTTAGTTAATTGGGTAATTTGTATAAATCAGTTTGCTCGTTTTCTTTTGTTATATATAAAAATAATTGCACTTTATTCATTTATTTTTACTATATTTGCATTTCTTCCTACTTTATTACTTTATTTTGCTTTTGCTGCCTGTTCCTAAAAGTACTTAATTGCATTTTTTCTGCTGCATTTATTACTGCTTGTTAATAGCCTGATTAAATTTTACTGCTATTCTAAGCCTTTGGATTAAGCACTTGCACTTCAGACCAGTTGTTTTACATATTAAAAGGTTTGTGGTCTGCACTGTCGTGGCAGGACAGGTAGCTTACATCCTTCTAAGTTGGGAGTTGCTGATTGAAGGCTTACTGTCTGTTATTCTAAAAGTGTATTTGTTCTGGTTTAAGCACTTGGGTTTTGAGCCAGTTATTTTACACTAAGAAGGTGTGGTCTCCACTCTTGTGGGAGGAGAGGGTAGATTCTGCCCTTCTGAGCTGGGAATTTCTGGTTAATGGCTTATTGTGCCTGCTTATTTGAACTGTTTCTTTCTGAAATTGGTATGCCTTGTTTGCAGTAGCATAGACTAGATTCAGACCTGCTAAATCTAGCTTTGGTTGTATAACTTGAGCACTAATCCAGACCATCTTTTTCTTTTGGAGAAGGTTCCCCTGCACTCTATTTGCCCGAGTGTGCAGTTAGAACTTCTCTTATTGAAGACTGTTGGAACGGGGCTCAGTTTTTAGCTTTTTATTGGTTAATTGGTTAATTTGTTTAAATCAGTTTGCTTATTTGCTACTGTTATATTAAAAAAAATACACCTTATGCATCGCCGCTTAGCTAGGGTTAAACTATTCCCGGCGCCATAACGTCTGCTCTTCAAATTTTCTTTTAGAACTAGCCATTTTTTTTTTTTTTTAGCACTTAAATCTGTTTCTTTGAGCTCAGCACTTGTTCAGAACTCATTATAAGCACTAAATAAACTACAAATTACTAGAGCACTCAACTTTCCTCACTTGTCTAGAGGAAAACAGTTTTTAGTACTTAATAAATAAGCACTTATCCAGGCATGTCCAAGGGTGAGCTCCCAGTGTTTTATCCTGTCTACCTGATGAATCTGGGCATCTTGGGGAAATGATGCAATTGCATCATGTACACAGACAACCCCCTCCTCCTACCACCCTACACTACAACCTGTGAGAGATGCACTTATATAGCCAAACTGGAAGCAAACCTCTCTTCACCCATTATTTTTCTCCCCCAACAGTAGACACCCCTTGCAACCTTTACTATAAGGTCTACCAATGGGACCATCATTTCTCCTGACCCCTCTACCAAACTCTTAGGAGTAGTAGTTGCAATAACCTCAAGTTCGATGCACATAGTAAAAATATCAAGACTGTCAATAAAAAATGTGGATCTCTCTATAGGATTAAGCCCTTCCTAACTCCACTAGCTAGAACTGTCATTGCCCGAACACACCTTCTCTCCACCCTCCTTTATGTGTCACCTTTATTTACAAACTTGAGTAAGACTAACCTTAGCAAGCTATTCAGTTGCTATAATAACATTGCCAGATTTGCCACTGGCACAGCTTTCAGAGTCCATCATTGTCTCAAACTAAACACTTTAGGGTGGCTTGAATTACCTAATCTACTTCTGGTCAGTCAACTAATAGAAGCTCATAAGATTCTCTATCAGCCTGAAAATATGCCCACACTCATTAACCTAATCACTCCCTATAGTAACTTTAGGGTAATATGGTCATCTGACAAAATCTTAGTTCAAACTTTCAAAGCTAATAATTTAGCTGGAGAATCACTGTTTGCCAACTCTGTGGGCCAAACCTGGAGCTCCCTTACTGCTGATCTTATTTCAGAACTAGGCCAAACCATGACCTACATTACTGCTGACCTTATTTCAGAACTCTCCCCAATGCAATTCAGGAAAAATCTAACACAGTACTTCAAACTGCACTGGCTGTGTCCATGCACCAATCCAGACTAACTAATACTACATGCTTGTGCGCTACAACAGGTCGTCTTCCTCTACTTTGACTACATCCCAAGTTTTTGTCTATAACCTAATAACAATGCGTTAATTGTTAAACTGATGAAGTATGAATTTATGAATGTTTTGGAGTATGAATTTTATAAATGTTTTTATCATATACTGCTTTGAGCCTTAAAAAGGTTGCAACAGATTTTCATCTAATATGTCAACTTACATCTTATAGAGTGATCTTGACAAATGTTTTTTATATTTTTATATTTATATGTAATAGTCTTTGTATGCATGTCTGGAGATTTTCTCCCCGGGCCTCCACTGAAAATGGACATGTATCCAGTCAGACTATCCCGGTCAACAAATGTAAAATAAAATAAATAAATAAGACTGGACTAGACAGTCAAGGGGAGAAGGTAAACACTTATACCACACCACCCACATCACGTAGTCCCTCAAAACCTACACCACCAAAGCACACACATAGAAACACAAAACACACACCTACATTCACAGAAGCTCTCAATAAAAATCTGCCCAAGCAACAGAGATCTCTAAAGCAAAAATGTAAGCAACCTCCACCCCCCCCACCACAACCCAAATGACACATAGCCCACAATTTCAGTGTGCCACTCAACCACAGCCCATAAGGCATAGCAACGTACCCAACACCCTAGTCATAGGTGACTCTATAGTCAGGCACACTGATGTTCCACTCACCAGACTAAACAAGGAGAAAATGACTGTCAGCTGCCTGTCAGGTGCCAAGATCCGCCACATAATTCACGCACTCAGTTCACTCCACAACAAGTACAAATATGACTCTGTCATTGTCCATGTTGGTGTGAATGACTTGAGACGTACCTCCCTGGACTACATGAAAAGAGACATGGAGGAGCTCTCTGGTCTTGTAGCCCAGGCAGGTATGACCCTAGCCCTGGGTAGCATCATGCCATCACCCAGAATGACACCACAGTACAAGGACAAAATGATTGACTTAAACAACTGGCTAAGCTTCTGATGTCATTCTATTGGGATCCAGTATCTGTCTGCCTGGAATGACATGATCGGCAGACCACAATGCTTTACCAGAGATGGCCTACACCTGTTGTCCTTGGGATTCCGGATACTGGCTAAGGCTCTTGACACCCCTATAGTGCCTTTTTTAGACAAGGTTCAAATGACAAATTCACCACCATAACAGGTACAAGCAAGCAAAATCGGAGGGTAATGCTACTCAATGCTAGAAGTCTAAACCTCAAAATGCACTCACTCAAAGCACTCCTTAAAATGGAGAACACATCGACATCTGTGCCGTGACAGAGACCTGGTTCAAGGTTCCAGAGAGCACCCCTGCATTACCAGGCTATAATTCATACCATACCTTTCGGCCACCTAACCTGGACCGAAACACTAAAGGCAGAGGCGTGTCCATATTCATTAAGTATATCCAAACCTCCAGGCTAGTTGCTCAGCATAATGCAGCCAAGATTATCCAAGTGCAACTAACTCTGGGCAAGACCACAATCCAAATTGTAGCTTGCTACAGATCCCGCACCATGCCCCAGGATTCCCAGTCCTCATTTCTTGATATACTGGAAAATATTACAGTACAACCCAACACCCTAATAATGGGCAATTTCAACTACCCCACCATTAACTGGGAAAACTACTCATGTACCAACTCTTTTGCTCAATGTTTTCTGGAATTCATAAATTCCAATGCCTTGGATGAACTTATCCACACCCCCACCAGGGGCAGCAATATCCTAGACCTGGACATTACCAACATGGGTGACCAGTGTTCCACACCAGAGGTCAATTCCTTGTTGGTCAGATCCGACCACAAGCTAATTACCCTAGACATCCTGCCCCCATCCCCCATTAGGGAAACCACTGTAAAAAATTTCTCCAAAGCCAACTTCACGCTTCTTAAGACAGAAGTGGCAAACTTCACGACACCCCTGCATATGGACAATAGAGGTACGACTGCTGAATCCTACACAAATGCACTTTATAAGCACTTACACAAGTGCATGGATCATGCTATCCCTAACAGAACCAAGATGCTATCCTCCAAAAAAAGGAAGCCAATCTGGTGGTCCCCTGCCATAAACAAACTCTACAACAGAATAAAGAAACTGTTGCGAAAAAAAGTAAAATCCCATGATTGGAGGAACTCCCTGGTCAGCCTCAGTAAGAAGCTGAGATTCCTCATAACATCCTCCAAAGCTAGTTACGAAAACAAAATTGCCACTGATTCTAAAAAACAATTACAAAGCATTCTATAGCTATGTCAGTAATCTCAATGGCAACACTCAGATCTGCTCTGAGTTACAGCACAATGGCACTAAATATACAGACCCAACTGATATTGCCAACATCCTGGCAGATAGATTCAGTGCTAACTTTACCCCCCCCCCCATAAAAGGGCCCATCTCTGTACCGGAAGAATGCAAAGTTCCTGTAATCACGGCTGCATAGGTAAAACCCACACTCTCAAAAGCCAAGAACACAGCATCCATGGGACCTGACAACATCCCAGGCTGCGCTCTACATGAACTACAGAACAAACTGGCACCCCACCTAAGTACCATGTTCAGTCATAGCCTCACCTTGGTACCTGTACCCTGTATCTCCATGATGACAGGTGTCATTCTCTCAAAGAGAATAAGCATCTTCTCATCTTTCTGGGCAGCCCTGAAATGTTCTAGCAGCTCACTGAGATCTGACTTGCTCTCTAGTCCCTGCTCTACTGTATTGGATTAAAATGACACTTTCCTTCCTACTGTGGTGGGACTTCACACCCCTATACAGCCATCATTTCACAGCCTATACATGCCCTGCCCACTTACTGTTTTTTTGGAGTTGTAGAGGATCATGAAGGGCTGGATCCTTAATGCTACGCAGTGCCAGACATAAGAGACTGAGTACAAAGATAGAGGTTCAAGTCTCTCTTGGTAGCTAAGGGCCTTTAGTCCAATGATCTGTTTAGTTAGGAATGTCTAGGGGTATTTCTAACTGTATGATCTTTTTTGAATACATACATATATACTAAATGCAGCATTATATTCCATAAATGGGCTGATGAGATAAGGGCATATGTGAATGGCTCCCATGGTTAAAAAAGTAAAATAAAATAAAGTTAAATAAAATAAATCTTCTTTGGAGGTTGATGTGATACCCACACCTATTAATTGGACTAGAAAGAAGGATTTCCTGACCTTTGTTGCTAAGTGGTAGTCAAAGGAGAGAATTGTCTACAAAGGTGTTAAAATCTCTGGTGACCATATATGTCTTGAGTGGGGTGTTCCCTGTACTGTAATTTGCTGTTGAGATTTGTTTAACAAGGATGACAACGTTGAACTTTCTTTGCTTATAATTTAGGCCTGTTCCTAATAAATTACTGATCTGTATCATTAAGCCCCTGCTGTAGCCATAGGTTTCCCCATGGAAACATGAAGAATGATTTCTCACAGTTCATCGCAAATTACATGGGCTGAACCCCCCAAAACACAAAATTGCTTTTTTTACAGGGACAAGCCATGTCTGTATCCCCCAATGTGGGGGCAAGCCTCCTAACCCCCCCCCCCCAAAATTATATATGCCAACTCTGTGGCTACGCCATAGTGAAGAAAAGAGGAAAACCCCAGGAAAATGCACTGCTGGCTCTCAAAATACAATACACAATGGTGAAACTCACCGTCACATGACATCCTCACACTAAAAACACACAACCAACTCTCACAATACAATACACAGTGGTGAAAGTCACCATCACATATACTCACAGTAAAAATATACAATTGACAAGTAAGTGATGACTTGTAGGATATTAGCAGTAGTACGGTATTAGAAGTGACCAACATCCAGCTTGTAGAAAAGGTAACCACCATGGCTGGAACAAATGATGTAATAAAATAAAAACTTTAATGTTTTAATAAAATTCATAGAGCACAAAGTTCCATAGATAAGCGCTTTCAGCTTAGTTAGCCTTCATCAGATCATAATTTGTAATTTGCGCTTTCCTAAAACTTAAAATCAAAATCAACCAGTTGCTGTCTTGATTTAACACATGCCTTCCTTCATCAGCCTATCATATTGTTATCCAATCAAGATTTCAGCATTAGACGAGCCTCCATTACTTTAACCAATCATCTTCCGACCAATCTCGGTTTCGGTTCGGTTTATTTCTTTCCTCAATAGCCAATGACACTATCATCAATCCAAGGTATAAATCTCCATTTTTTAACCAATTATGTGTCTACTTCCTGGTGCTGTCATCCTATCAAATTTTAGCACTAGACAGGCTTCCACTAGTTAACCAATCATCTTTTGTTACAGTTCAACTTATTTATTTTCTTAATGCAATCCATTCAGGATACAGAGCTCCTCTCCTTAACCAATCATTTGTCTTCTTCCTATTTGCCCTCTATTTTGGAACCAATCCTTAGTCTTCTGGCTTTTAACACTGGTTTGAGTGGAACTATGCTATTTGAACCAGGGGAGCGATTTGCTCTTAAGTTAGTTATCCAGCTGATCTGACAAACTTCAGTCTTGCTGTGCACATCCCCTTCCCTTATACTCCAGGGAATTACTTCCATAGCCTTAAACCTAAAGCAATGTGACGGATTGGCCGAAATGTGCACCGCAAGTGCATTATTTGGATCCAATTTCTTAATATCCCTTAAATGACGTAGAATGTGATCCTTTAGGTGTTGGTCCATCTTGCCTACATAAAAGGCAGTACAATGGGAGCAGCAGGCTAAGTAAATCAAGTGCTGTGTATTACAGTTTGCATACACTTCAGATTCATAAAGGCGATCAGTATGTAGATGTCTAAAAGTGCTGTCACTATCTATAGATGTACAAGCTTTGCATTTGTGACATCTAAAGGTACCTTTCTTGTTGGTGGTCACCTGTTTGTCAAACCCATCTTTATTACAAAGCAATCTTTTTAAATGTTTTCTGTTCTTGAAAGTAAAATGTGGTGATTCTCCAACAATATTCTTTATTTTCTCATCGGCTGTCAATAACGGCAAGAATTTTTTAACAATGTCACAAATTCATCTATTATTATGTTAAACCACAATTGATATGAGTTCTCTGTGTTCTTGCTCTCTTAACCATGTTATATGAATTGGTTTATATTTGCGAAAAATATGGACAGCCTTTTCCAGTTCGAATGTCATTTGAACTAGTGGTCATAGCGAGATTCTTTTCATTATAACCTCTAGATTGTAAATTAGGCCATAAGCCCATGTACTCTGCATCAAAATCTGTATCATCCATGCAAAGTCCAGAAATTCTTACTTATTGGTTTTCAAATATATTATTAAAAACATAACCGGGATGCATGCTCAAATGGTGTAAATAGTGATTTCTCCATGTGGGTTTCCTAAATATTTTTGTACTCAAACCTGTTTCTGGGTGCATAAGGATTCTTACATCCAAGAAATCAATGGTCTCTCTAGAGTGACTAACTTTAAACTCCAGAAAATCAGTACTAGAGTTTAGATAGGTTCATAGGTCCATAGGTAGGTACTAGGCTATCTGCCCGAGTGAATTTATAAACCTAGCCAGAGTGTGTTGGCTTTCACCACCCCATTGATTAATTAACTGATCCTCTGTCAAGTAAAGCCAATGAAGTGATCCCAGGGATGTATTTTCTGTTACCCGTCCAATCGTTAAGGTTTCTCTTGAAGAGTGTTAGTGAGGGGCTCTGCCTAATGTAGTTTGGAATTTTGTTCCAAAGCATGGGGAGTCTCTGTCCCTCCAGCATGTTCTATTTATTGTTTTGGTGAGGTTTAGCTCACTAGAGTGCATGGATTTCTTTAGCTGGAGCATATCCATCAATTCTGAGTTGGACATGGCTTTGTAAGTCAGGCAGAGATCACCTCTGAGTAAGCGATATGCCACTGAGTACAGCCAGAGTTTACTCAGGCGGGCTGCATAGGACATATGTTTAAGGCCAGTAATCCTCTTGGTGAGGTACTTTTGTGGTCTGTCCAGCTGTTGGAAGTGTATTGTGAGGTCCATTCCAAATGGGGCATTGTACTCTATGATGGGTCTGATGACTGACGAGTAGAGGGGCACTATAACCACTTTATTTCCAGATGCGAACCCTTTAGTAATTAGATGGGCCACATAGAAGGATTTCCTAACTACGTTGGCAATATGATTGTCAAAGGAGAGATTGCTATCTACCAGGGTCCCCAGATCTCTTATTACCTCTTCTGTATTACGGGGGCTGCCACCTATGTGGTAATTCGTGGGTGTTTTGTTTTTCCCAAATGGCATGACTATGCATTTCTTGGCATTTAGCTTGAGGCCATGACTTTGACACCAAGTGTCCATTTCAGCAAGGCCCTTTTGGAGGATGTCCATGTCAGCTGGAGAGTCAATTATGGCTCCCAGTTTGCAGTCATTGGCGAACTTGGTTAGCTATAGTCCTCTTGTGTTTGCCTGTACTTCTGAGAAGTATATGCTGAACAGGAATGGTCCCAGGACCGAGCCTTGCAGGACACCACTTGTGACTGGTTTAGAGTCGGACCTGGAGCCCGCTATTCTTACCATGTGAGTTTTGTCTGTAAGCCAGTTGGCAACCCATCTCGTGATGTAGGGGTTTATGTTCAGGCTGGAGAGGTTTTCTGTAATACCCGAGTGGGGAATGGTGTTGAAAGCCTTGGCAAGGTCAAGGTAGGCTGTGGGAACAACATTTCCCTCTTCTATGGCCTTGGGGACTGTCTCGAAGAAGTCAGCCAGGTTTAGTAAGCATGATCTGCCCTTAACAAAGCCAAACTGGGTCAGGTCAAGTATTTGGAGGTTCCCAATGTCTTTATTAATGAGTTCCTTGATGATGCACTCCATAGCCTTGCAGAGCAGGCTAGCAAGGCTTATGGGGTGATAGTTACCAGGGTCAGTTGTGGCCCCTCCTTTGTGGAGTGAAATAACTGTTGCTGTGCGCCATTCTATGGGCATGTAGCCTGTGGAGAGGCTGAGGTTGAACAGCGTGTTTAGGTGGGGGGTTAGTTTGTTCTGTAGTTCATGCAAGACGCAGCCTGGGACACGATCTGGCCCATTGATGCTGTGTTTTTGGCTTTTGATAGGGCTATTTTCACCTGTGCGCCTGTGATTTCTGGTACACTACACTTTTCCGGTATTGTTGTGGGCCCTTTTGGGGGTGATAGGGGGGTGAAGTTTGCATTCAGTCTATCTGCCAAGATGTTGGCAATATCAGTAGATTCAGTATATTTTGTGCTATTTTGCACTAGTTCAATGCATATCTGTGAGTTGCCACTTAGATTCTTAACATAGCTAAAGAATGCTGCCCGGTTAAAGAAACTCCAGTTCTACTCAGTGGCATACCGCCTGCTCAGAGGCGATCTGTGCCTGACGTATAAAGCCACCCGGAATTAATGGACATGCTGCACCTCAGAAAATCCAAATCCCATCGAGCTACGAGCTCGAGAGACTTGAACCTCAGCACTGAAATAAATAGGACATGCTGGAGGGACAGATTCATAACCCAGAGGCTCCCTTCACTGTGGAATAAAATCCCAGTCCAGGTTAGGCAGAGTCCCTCATTGACTCTCTTCAAGAGGAATCTTGATGAGTGGATGGGAGATCATAGGTTTACCCCGGGTATCACTTCTGTGTCACTGTTAGACAGAGGCACAGTATACTAACCTCGAAAAAGGGCATAGCAAAATTAATTTAAAATGGTGGCGAAAGCCAAACACACTCTGGCTAGGCTTATAAATGCCCTAGGGCAGATAGCCTAGTATGAACCTATGAACCTATAAGGCTTTGTGGTTATCTTTTGAATCCTTGGCTATTTTTCTTTCGAAGTTATCCTGGGATGATTTTATGAGGAACCTTAGTTTCTTACTGATACTGGTCAGGGATGTCTTTCCTTCTTGGGATTTGCTTTTTTTTCTGAACTAGTTTCCTCCTTCGATTGTATAGCCTGTTTATGGCAGGGGTCCACCAGACTGGTTTCCTTCTCTTAGAGGAGTGAGTCTTGGTTTTGCTAGGGATGGCATGTTCCATGAATCCTTGTAGGTGCTCATAGAGTACATTTGTAAAGGTTTCTGCATCTTGGGCAGCATTATCCTTTAGTGTGGGGGCTGTGAAACATACCGCCACTGTCTTAAGTAAGGTGAAGTTTGCTTTAGGTAAGTTTTTTACTGTGGTTTCCTTAGTTGGGGGTGGTGGTGGGGTGTGGTCATCCATAGTGATTAGTTTATGGTCTGATCTAACCAGTGATGGGTTGATCTCTGGTGTGGAACACCTGTCACCCATGTTTGTGATGACCAGGTCCAATATGTTTTCACCTTTGGTAGGGGAGTTTACCAGCTGATCCAGGGTGTTGAATTCCAGGAAGCGCTGGGCCTGGGAGTTTGTACTTGAGTAGTTTTCCTAGTTAATGGTAGGGTAGTTGAAATCACCCAATATCAGGGTTTTTGGTAGGACCTTCATAATTTCCAGTGTCTCCAGAAAGGTGGAGTGGTGGCCGGGGGTCATGGAGGGTGATCTGTAGCAGGCAACAATTTGCATTGCAGATTTGCCCAATGTTAGTTGCTCATGGATGATCTCAGAGGTATCATGCTGAGCCACTAACTTGGAGGTGTAGATATCCTTGATGAATATGGATACACCCCCTCCCTTTGTGTTTCGGTCCATGTTCTGTGGCTGAAACGTGTGGTACGAGTTGTAGCCCGGTAGTGCTGGGGTGCTCTCTGGAGCCTTGAACCAGGTTTCAGTTACTGCACAAATGTCGACATTCTCCATACTGAGGAGTGCTTCAAGCACATGCATTTTGAGATTTAAACTCTTGCCATTCAGTAGCATAACCCTCAGTTTTTTGTTAATTGTGCTGTGATAGTGATAGTAGGTAAACTCATCTAGTTGCATCTCATTTCCTTTCCATAGAATGAAAATATCATCCACAAAACGTCCATAGTAAAATACATACTCGTTCCATGGATTAGCACTGCTTAGTACTTTTTCCTTTTCCCAGTGGGCTAGACTTGACTAGAATGGATGAAGTTATATGAGTAACTATGGACAGCAATAGCCTTTTCACAGTCATTCCTAATGAATATGGGATTGAAGCTATTAGTTCCTTTTCACATCAAGCTGAATTCAAGTCTGATTTACTCTGCTCTCTGCTACAACTGGTGCTGGAAAATAATGCTTTTATTTATGGTACAGAATTTTTTCTACAGGTATGGGGGCTAGCCATGGGCACCCCCTGTGCTAATAGCTACTCGAACTTAGTGCTAGCCCATTGGGAAAAGGAAAAAGTAGTAAGCAGTGCTAATCTGTGGAATGAGTATTTATTTTACTATGGACATTTTGTGGATGATATTTTCATTCTATGGAAAGGAAATGAGATGCAACTAAATGAGTTTACCCACTATCTAAACTCTAGTACTGATTAATCAATCAATAATATATCTGAAAACCAAGTAGTAAGAATTTCTAGACTCTGCACAGATGATACAGATTTTGATGCAAAGTACATGGGCTTATGGTCTAATTTACACACTAGAGGTTATAATGTAAACAATTTTGCTATGACCACTAGTTCAAATGACATTCGAGCTAGAAGACACCATCCATATTTTTCACCAATAGGAACCAATTGACATAACATGGTTAAGAGAGCAAGAACACAGATAACTCATATCAATTGTGGTTTAACATATAGTATGGATAATAAACAAATTTGTGACATTGTTAAAAATTCTGGCCGATATTGACAGCCGATGAGAAAATAAAGAATAATGTTGGAGAATCACCACATTTTACTTTCAAGAACAGAAAAAAATTTAAAAGATTGCTTTGTAATAAAGATGGGTTTGACAAACAGGTGACCACCAACAGGAAAGGTACCTTTAGATGTCACAAATGCAAACCTTGTACATCTATAGATAGTGACAGAACTTTTAGACATCCAAATACTGATTGCCTTTATGAATCTGAAGTATATGCGAACTGTAATACATATCACTTGATTTACTTGGCCTGCTGCTCCCATTGTACTGCCTTTTATGTAGGCAAGATGGACTAATGCCTAAAGGATCACATTCTATGTCATTTAAGGGATATTAAGAAATTGGATCCAAATAATGCGCTTGTGGTGCACATTTCGGCCAATCCGTCACATTACTTTAGGTTTAAGGCTATGGAAGTAATTCTCTGGAGTATAAGGGAAGGGGATGTGCACAGCAAGACTGAAGTTCATGAGATCAGATGGATAACTAACTTAAGAGCAAATCGCTCCCCTGGTTTAAATAGCGTAGTTCCACTCAAACCAGTGTTAAAAGCCAGAAGACTAAGGATTGGTTCCAAAATAGAGGGCAAATAGGAAGAACACAAATGATTGGTTAAGGAGAGGAGTTCTGTATCCTGAATGGATGGCATTAAGAAAAGAAATAAGTTGAACTGTAACAAAGACAGGCTGGAAGAGGACTGGTTAACTAGTGGAAGCCTGTCTAGTGCTAAAATTTGATAGGATGACAGCACCAGGATGTAGACAGATAATTGGTTAAAAAATGGAGATTTATACCTTGGATTGATGATAGTGTCATTGGCCATTGAGAAAAGAAATAAACCGAACCGAAACAGAGATTGGTCGGAAGATGATTGGTTAAAGTAATGGAGGCTAGTCTAATGCTGAAATCTTGATTGGATGACAATATGATAGGCTGATGAAGGAAGGCATGTGTTAAATCAAGACAGCAACTGGTTGATTTTGATTTTAAGTTTTAGGAAAGCGCAAATTACAAATTATGATCTGATGAAGGCTAACTAAGCTGAAAGCACTTATCTATGGAACTTTGTGCTCTATGAATTTTATTAAAACATTAAAGTTTTTATTTTATTACATCATTTGTTCCAGCCATGGTGGTTACCGAAGATTCTTTTCTACGGTTTATATTATTTTCTCCTCGACACCTCTGGTAGTGCAATAGCATGTCATTGACAACTTTACTTTGAATACATGTGGGTAATGCTTTGGAGATATGTGAAACAGATACTGATCAGAAGGAGCCCCAGTACTTAATTGTGAGGAGCACCACAAGTCAAGTTTTTGCTTTTTGAGGTGGTACCCCCTCTGTTACCAAGTATTCTATTGGCAGCCATTTTGTTATCCCTCTTACAACATACTGATCTACACTTAGTCTTTGAAGCTTATTTACAGTTCCAACATGGGGAATATGCCAAATTTCTTGGGGAAACTCCATTTAGCTGTAATCACTGTACTTTACGAATATCTATGCCATCTTAAATATCAGAATATTTTGTCCATTCTTCAAACTTTAACAGAAAACCACATTTGAATGTCACTGTATTATCTTAGAAAGAATATTCACAGCCCTGATTCAGTCTTTTTGACAATCCTTTCAATTAATTTACTATTGAACTTTAAACATTTTTTTGTAGTTCACTGTAACAATATTTTGATTTAGTCTATTATTAATGCCTATTTCTTCTGACTAATGATAAATGCTGGGTCTGGAATTGTTTTGTGAGTGCCAATTTTTAACTGCCACTCAAGGCATGCCATGTTTCTTTTCTTTCCTTTTTTACACCGTTATTTAAAAGAAATGCCAGTTTCCAAGTGTTACATCAGTGACTCCAAATCTTCGTCTAGTATAATTTTCTAGCACACATTTCTAAAACCATGGGATTATTGCTGAGTCAAAAGTCTATTCTCAGAAAACAGACACAAAAATGTTTTGAGGACTGAATGGCAAATGTTAAGAAAGATATTCAGTAGAGCATGTGCTACATACAGCGAACATCCCACATCTTTCTTCCTACTACACTATTGCTTATTAGTTAATAATATCTATCCTGTGATTACCATAGTTGTTATTCTGTTTATCTCTCCTACTCTGTTACAAATAGAGTACTGAGAGGCGATCTATGCTTGGCATACAAAGCATCCTGGACCCCACTCCAATGAACCTTTTGCGCATCCCAAAATAAACAGCATCAGAACTACTAGTGCTAAACATGTGAATTTTGCTTGCAACATAAATTTGACATGTCTGGATATATATATATATATATATATATATATATATATATATATATATATATATATATATATATTGTATGTATATGTATATATCTATATATATATATGAGACAATTCCCATTCTCTGGATTAGGTCCCTATCTGTGTTTAAACATACCATGGACCACTGGATCCGAAAACCAAAATCCATCCCTTGTCTGGTGCCTATGCCTAAATCATGATATAAGCAACAATCACCCCTATATAAATGTTTAAAACACAGAACTTGTGGACATTCAGGTTGCATGGCTAGGCTTAAAAAGGACCTAGTGGTCTTTAGCCTAGTATATACCTATGAACCTACGAACAACAGACTGGTTTCCTATATTTTCTACTGTTTGTACCATTTGCTAGCATTAGGTTTCTGCCTTTGAAACTGTGGTTAGGATAAGTGTGGGCAGGCAACGCTACATACTCATCATTTAGAATTGATCCAGGTATGCCGTACAAGTAGCAACCGGTTCTTATCTCTATCTTTCCATTCATATTTCCTCCCTCACTACTCCTCTGGCTTCTTCAGCACATTATGTTTTCTGTCTGGGTTCCATTACTTCTCATCTCTAACCCTGCCATAGTGTCAGGGGAACCTCTCTCTAACCCTGCCATAGCCTCAGGTGAACCTCTCTCTAACCCTGCCATAGTGTCAGGTGAACCTCTCTCTAACCCTGCCATAGTGTCAGGTGAACCTCTCTTTAACCCTGCCATAGCCTCAGGTGAACCTCTCTCTAACCCTGCCATAGCATCAGGGGAACCTCTCTCTAACCCTGCCATAGCCTCAGGTGAACCTCTCTCTAACCCTGCCATAGTGTCAGGTGAACCTCTCTCTAACCCTGCCATAGTGTCAGGTGAACCTCTCTCTAACCCTGCCATAGCATCAGGGGAACCTCTCTCTAACCCTGCCATAGTGTCAGGTGAACCTCTGTCAAACCCTGCCATAGTGTCAGGTAAACCTCTCTCTAACCCTGCCATAGCCTCAGGTGAACCTCTCTCTAACCTTGCCATAGCCTCAGGTGAACCTCTGTCTAACCCTGCCATAGTGTCAGGTGAACCTCTGTCTAACCCTGACATAGTGTCAGGTAAACCTCTCTCTAACCCTGCCATAGCCTCAGGTGAACCTCTCTCTAACCCTGCCATAGTGTCAGGTGAACCTCTCTCTAACCCTGCCATAGCCTCAGGTGAACATCTCTCTAACCCTGCCATAGTGTCAGGTGAACTTCTCTCTAACCATGCCATAGTGTCAGGTGAACCTCTGTCTAACCCTGCCATAGTGTCAGGTGAACCTCTGTCAAACCCTGCCATAGTGTCAGGTAAACCTCTCTCTAACCCTGCCATAGCCTCAGGTGAACCTCTCTCTCACCCTGCCATACTGTCAGGTGAACGTCTGTCTAACCCTGCCATAGCCTCAGGTGAACCTCTGTCCAGCCCCCATTCATTTTCATACACCTGTGGTTTTACTCCTTGTTGATATTGTCTCACCTTCCTACTCCTGACAGCTAGGTCTGAATATCCACCCTGTGTGCAATAGCCCCACTTGTATTTACATCCAGTTATACTTTATTTCAAAGTATTCAAAACTCTATGAGACCCATAATAATTTTCGTAATAGATTTTTCACTTAATGGCTCCCCATCTGTTCCCAATCTGTGTGCTTTGCTCATAACTTGCTGCAACCATACCCCATTTTACCATAATACTGGTGCTCCCAGATGACCAGTGCAGGGGCCTTGGCCTCTTCTGCCATGATGGACCGTAACATCTTTATCCCTATACTACTGCAGCACCTCACCCACTCTGAAATCTATTCAGCCCTCCCTCCCAAAAGCAGTAAAGAAAATATCCATGATGCTAAATTACTGATTTAAACCTTTGATTGAAAAATAAAGGACTTAATTACCATAGGGGCCCACTTTCATCCTGTACCTCAGAATACAAGCTGAGCTCCTCTTCAGATATTGTATGGGCTGAGGCTTAAGAGTTTATGCTACGACATCTCACTGCCTACAGTATTGCTGACAAATGACCTAAAGTTGAATTTTTCTTAATATTTTATACTTCTGATATCTGTGGAATATCAGAAAGCTAAATAAAACCTTCAATTTAGTTCCTTGAAGTTCATGTCTCTTCTTATCGGCTTATAGTTAAGAATTAGGCTGCCTGCCCTTGAAGGTTATTTTAAGCCCAGCCAATTTCCCATTTTCTGTTTCCTATCCATAGATCTAAGTTACACTTGAATATTAACAGGAATGAAGTTTGTTTTATGTAGATGGGGAGTCTGTTCCAGAGCAGCGGTATCCTATGCAAGGTACACCTGTCCCTCCACACCATTCAGTTGATGTTGTAGAAGAGGTGTAGATCCCTAGATCAAGTATTTCTATTGTCATTTAACTTGCTGATGTGAAGTAAATACAGCAGTATTTGGTCAGAGGATGCCTTATATGCGAGACACAGGTTACATCTTAGCAGTCTGTAGGATTCCAAGAATAGTGACAGGGCTTTGAGTTCATCTTGTAGAAAATGTTGTTTAGGCTTTGTATCCTTTTAGCAAGGTATCTCTGTGGTTCTTCCAGTTGTTGTATGTGTCTGTGCAGATGCGTGCTTAGGGAAGCATTATATTCAATGATTTGCCTAATGAGGGCTGAGTAAAGGGGGACAATAACATCCCTAGATCTAGACAGAATCCCTTTGTTTATAAGCTGTGCAACATAGAAGGACTTTATTACAAGAATGGACATATTCCGGTCAAAAGTTAGGTTAGTGTCCATGTAACTTCCCAAATCCTGAATAACTGTTAGGGGTGTATTGTTAATTTGGCAGTTCCCTGGTATAGATGATTTCCCAAAGGATACAATAATGCATTTTTTAGCATTTAGTTTCAGTCCATGATGGTGAAGTTCCTTCTTACATGCTATTGAGGGCAGATAAGCTACACAAATTAATAATATGTGGTGACATGTTTTATATATAAGGCCTCAGAACTCCCAGCTCAATTCCCTGCTTTAGAAGCATGAGAGCTTTTATATACAGATTCTAATTCTAGCAGGAAAGAAATTGTGCAGTGGCTGTGCCTGCCATAAGCACTTCTGTTCCCCTAACAGCCTAGCTGGTCTTACGACACGGATAACAGAGTATCAAGCATGAAGTAATACTACTGTGTGACTTCAGCCATGGTTCTTATGTCTTGCAGGACTCACCAAGCAGAATGACTGAGGTAGCAAAGTACTTTCTCAAGTGCTTATATTTGCCAGCGTAGGCTGACTCAGCCACCAGTAGACACAGAACCATGGACTGGGTGACAGCTAATCAGCCTGATCATGGTCTTTTAGCTGTTTTCTCATCTGACTCCATTAGTGGCCACTGCCCTACTAGAAAGACTTCTACCCGGAGCCATAGCAAGTTCATGTGATGCCCAGTGCCACTCTGTGATTTGGCTCCCCTGAGCACACTAAGTTTTTGAAAATAAAAAAAAAGTCTATTTTTTGATCTGGTGCTCCTCCCTTCTCTCCTAAGGGGAACATCTTTTCCATTATCATTTTTTCCCATTCTTTCGGACTCCTCTCATTTTAGCCCAGCCTGGCTACACTTCTGTTTCAACCTCACAACAGCTTCAACCATTCTTCTTCAAAGGCTACAGTCTTGAAAATGTTGAGCATAAAAAGACATACAGTAGTTGGACCAGAGAAACTCCCACCTAGATTCCTGATGATGGCTGCTTTTTAGACTGAAAACTGGTATGGCTACACCTAAGACGCTCTTTAAATGAAGGAGCCATTCCACAGCTGTGGAACATTGCTTCCATCACTTCTCTGTGGGCAAAAGTATCTAGTCAACTACTGCAGTGACATTTCTTTGTACTGAGGACAGTTACAAAAGTCATGAACAGAGTCCATGCACTTCAACAATATGTTTGACAGTGTATTTCATACCTTGCTGCTTGAACTGTTAGGCCATTCACAACTAAGAACTCTTTGTATCAGTCAGTTCAACAGCTGTCTAAAAGAGAAATGCTTCAAACTGCAGTATTAATCTTCCTGCTGTGAATGTAGTGATGCACTTAGTCCCATCTTGCTTCAGCTCTTTGTGGATGATATATGGTGACAATGAAATGGACTTCTCATTGTTTAATATGTGGACAGTAATGCTTTGCTATGCCATGGTCTCCCCCAGAATAATGGCACATTCAGTATAATCTTCTTTCACAGATTAGAAAAATGGATATCAAACAGCTCCATAATCCAATGACTTAACCATGATGGCTATGGTATGTGCTATCAAGTGTCTCAGTCCTTGCATGTTTCCACTGGCTCTCTTCATCTAATGCTTCTACTGAGAAACTGAATTATTTAAAAAAAAAACATTGCTTTTTTACTTAATCAGAAAACATCATTCTCTGAGTAGGTCAAGCCTTTTAAATACTTAGGATTTCTATTTGGATAGACACTGTCAGTCATTCGTTGAACAACTGAAGTCTTTTAAACACCTAGGATTTCTTTCTGAGGAGACAATATTATTCCCTAATGAGGTTGTGTCTGCTCTGAAAAAGACTCACCCAAAGTTGGGACCACTGCATCATCTCAAAGGTTCCCTCATTCTCAAACTACATCTACCATGTCGGTTCTTCTCTTATTGTTCCTACATGGTAGTTTGATTCTGCTTAAACAGAAGTAGACAAATATCAATAAGCTCAGCTCTCTATATAACAGGATTGTAGTGGTTTGTCCTGGGAGCAATCTGTGATACTGATCCCTCTGCTAGCTGGCTCATACTGATAGGCTGACCTGTTCCATGTGTTTCTCCAGACAAATGCTCCTCTTGCTTTGTATAACCTCCTAACTTGGTGCTCTCCATCATTCTGATCTCATATACTTCTACATGTCTCTTCTTCACACCTCAAACCCCGCCACCACCACTACCACTGTTTGCAAAGCTGGGGACCATAACTTCCTATGTGACATAACCACCCTGTAAAATTCCTTTCCCAAACAAATCAGAGAGTTGAAATGGATTCCTACTTTCAACACATCTTCATGGGCTCACTGCTTCCACATACAGGTATACAAATTGTCTACAGTAGAAAACATATGCATGGGATACAGCTTCTTGTGTTAAATAATCCATTTCCTTTATGGACATTCTAAGGCAGTGTTTGATGACCTATGTCCTTAATTGTGTTTCCTCCCAAAAGCCTCCCCTTAAAATGGGCCATGAATTCAGTGGGACTACATGGCTGACAAATTTCAAATAAATAAATTGCCAAATAAATAAAACTGTACTGTAACTTAAATACTGGCACTGTTATGGTGCTAGGATACAAGTTCACATATTATTTGTTTAAATTCTTAAGAGTATGAATGATTAAAAAAACACAAAAAGAAAAATCTAGCAAAGGTAAACTTTCTACTGTGTGATACCTTAAACCTCTTGTATCAGAGGCAACATAGGATATATGCAAATTACCCTTTAAGGATATCAGGAGTTTCAGCTAAATGGCAATTCTGAATGTCCATGACTTTCTTTAACTTTTAAGTCTATTTATGGACAATTTCAAACCAATAGAGCCAACCCCCTCTATCTGAGGACATGCATGCTTCTGCCTTCTTATGGCATCATCAGCACAGCATAAGAGGAATATTCAGTGGCGGCTGGTGACTTCAAATCAAAGGGGGGCTGCAGGAGACAGCTGAATTGGTGGGGTCAATGGGAAGGGGTGTGGCCAACTAGAAAGGGGAGGAGCTATGCTCAAAACCACAAAAACTAAATATACTGCCCTGGGTGCCAAACCGTCATTATGAGAGTCCAACCAAGACAAAATGAAGTGTAGAAGAATAAAAATATTTCAATGCATTGGCTGCATGACAGCTTAATATCTAGATGGAAACAAAAAAGGTTGTGAGACATGAAAAAATAAATTACTTTTTTTTAAATACATTAATGGAATGCCAGTCAAAATCAAGTATAAGAAAAACAAGCAGCACTCAACTCAAACCACTTCTTGCACTGCAGTTCTAATTATAATTTATATTCGGCTTTATTAAAGTACCAAGTAACATGCTGAAAGTAGAAATCTCTGATGCCCCCACTTGTAAAAATGTTCCTTATCCAAAAAAGACCTGCTGCCTGACATCTACTTGTTTCATGGGGAAAACATGATCAAAGTAAAAAATGAAAAGCAAACAAGAAATAAGCTCAAGATACATTGCTTAAAAGGATTACTGTACAGGTTATGGCCCACACTAAAAGGATTACTGTACAGGTTATGGACCACACGATTGGCATTCTGTGTACGGGTAAAGCCTGCAGAGATGACTGGAAGTCTCCAAGTGTAATGAGATTATGAGACTCTTAAAATAATGTAATCCTGTCCTTTATTACAAATACTGGCATATGCATTTCAATACCCAAGGCTTATATATTATCTAGTTAAGTATTCTCTACATGGCAACAGAAAGGCTTTCAATGTTGGCAATTCTTTAACAGTATGCTTATTAAAGCTTACTTGCATCTTGCAATCTCAGCCAAGCTTACCTAATGGTCATTAAAGTATTGCTACTTAAACACAGAGCAACAGGCACTTTGAGTAATAAGCATAAATCAACAGTACAAAAAATATGACAGAAACCAGACCATTCTGTAAAAATCAAGGACAGATGAAAAGCCACTCTAGTACTTGTGTCTACCTTGGATGGGGGGATACTCTGCACATTTACACTGCATAACTACTCCTTGCCTTGCTTCGACACATCCAGAGTCACTACATGGGGGAGTGGGGTGCAACAAGTATGTCACAGTTTGAAATGTCTCTGGCTGACTTGTGATGGCCCTGACACATTTGTCATACCTCTCAACCTCAGAGCAAGAAATCTGGACAAAGCCATACAAAGAAATGGGACAAAGGCCCAAAAATAAGGACAATTTTTAAAATATTGCTCTTATAAACTTAGAAAGATAACAGAGGTCTTGCATTAGTATGAATTTTCTGAATGGTATGAAATCTGAAACTCAAATGTCTGTCATTATTTTCTAACTTCAGTCTTTAATGATTTGTCACTAATTTGCCAAAAACCACAATTTTATGAAAAATGGACCAAAAATGTGATGTAAAAATATAAAATAGCAACACAATACAGCTGGGAACCTGTCAAAGAAGGGATACTTTAATATTAGTACTGCTAACTTGAGCAGCTGACAAAATAAAAGAATCTACATGCATTTCTGAAATAAAAGTAATCTAACTGATTATTACAGTTATTTCTTAATTATAAACCCTTCATGTTTTCTTCCAAAATTGCTATTTTGCGGAGAGATCATTAGGGGAAGAGCAACATTTTGAGCCAAAATCAGGGACAGTTGAGAGGTTTGGCTATGCCTAATTCTATAAAGCAATTTATTTGCATGTACCTCTCAACCTGTTAATGCAATAAATCTGGACAAGGCCAAATATATTGGGGGAACATATAAACAGTACTAAAAATTGCTCTTGTATAAACTGAGACAGTTGATAGAATAACAGGTATTACTTTAGCATGCATTTTTCTGAAGGTTATGAAGTCTGAAACTCAGTGTGTCATTATTTAGTGACTTAATTCCTAAATGATTTGCCAGAAAACCACAAATTTTATGAGGAACAAACCAAAAATAAGAAGCAAAAAATCTATTCATTCTTTGAAAATTTGGACAGTTGGGAGGTATGGTTCAGCTGGGGCTGCCTAAGTTTGCCGCCCTTCCCCCTCACAAAACCATGGTCAAATGGAGCCTCCCCCTGCAGCCATTCCAATGATCCATTACTTGGCTATTTCACTCCATTTACCATAAACACTAATGTGCATACTGATTTACTTCTATGATGATTTGAACTTCATTTGAAAGTTTTATTTTGCATTTTACAGCACAAACACTAAGACATCTGCTAAACAAACTTGACATTAAAACTTCTCTGCCATTGAAACTCACATTCATTGAAACAACATTGAAATCCACATTCAAAGAAAATACATTTTACCCGTGGCAGATAAAGATTAATTCTGGGATGTTTTCAAATCATAGGCCCCTTGCATATGAAACATACATGTGCTCTTTGATACACCTTCCTATTGCTTTGAACATTTTTCCAGTAAACAATGAAACAAAACGCCTGCACCAATGACAAAACTGCCCAATTCAGAACATTTCCATCATAAAAGTCTACTCAAACTTCTACAGTCCACTATTATCAGTAAATATGCACAATTCTACAGTCCACCATTATCAGTAAATATGCACAATCTCTGAAGTAGTAAAAAAGTCATCTAAATAATTCCACGTTAAATAAATCTGTAATGAAGAGGTTGCTGCTAGCAATCACCTTTATATTTCATGGTTTCATCGAAAAATAAAGTGTCTGATGCCCCTGAGGAATACATTTCCTAAATTAAATTAAAAATAAGCTAGTAATATTGCAATAGGAAATGGATGGCAAATTGATAACAGGCTCATAGTTAGTATCTTAACTTTCAGTACGGCAGCATTCACCCCTTATGGGAGTAGAACAAACAACCTTCTGCATCAAAAGCAAGTACACAACCTGATGTGGTATTAGCAATGTGAGCTGACTTAGCATAATCAGCACTAAACTTCTCTTCCCCTGCAGCTCTCAGCTCCTTGCAAAATCTACTCAATACTCAACTACATCTGAACTTCACAGCACAAGAAATCTGGAAAAAGCCAAATTTATTGGGGTGGGTCAAAAGGGCAAAAACTAGGGACACATTAAACATTGCTTGTATAATCTTGGAAAGCTGCTAGAATAAAATGCTGTGATACCACCATACATTTTACTGCCAAGGTCCCTGTGCAAAAGAGTCAGAACAACATACCACTATGCCAAATCACCTGCTTTGTGAAAGAAAAATGCTGTGTTACCACCATACATTTTACTGCCAAGGTCCCTGTGCAAAACAGTCAGAGCAACATACCACTACGCCAAATCAGTTGCTTTGTGAAAGAGAGGAAGACTGAAACTTAAATGGCTATCATTTAATGAATTCAGTTCTCACCATGGCTGTCAACATCTTAGCACAAAACACCTGGACAAACCCAGTAATGAGGGAATACAGTCCTCAAACATATTCAGTGAATTCAGTTCTTGCCATAGCTGTCAACCTTAGCACAAAAAACCTGGACAAAGCCAATAACAGGGTAATACAGTCCCAAAAATAAGGACAAATTTCAAATAGTCATCTTATAGACTTAGAAAATTGCTATAATAAAAGGTTGTGTTACTATATATTTATTGCTAGAATAAAAAGTTGTTTTACTATGTATTTTCTGAAGAATATGAAGTCTGAAATTCAAATGCCTGTCAATTTTACTTCTGATGGAACAAAAACAATTTTCAGCAGAGGCCCAGGGAGAAATACTGTAGACACATGTCTTTGTAAAATGGCAGGACACCAGAGCAAATCCACACAAACACAGGGATAAGATGCAGACTCCACACAGAAAGCACCCCAGTCAGAATCAAACCAGAAAACCTATAGCTGGGAGGCAACAATACTGCCACTGCACCTTCAAATATGTAAAAATTAAACATTCAGAAACCTGAAGTCTGAAATTCAAATGCCTGTCAATTTTATTTAACATTTGTTAATCAGGACAGTCTGACTTGGAACAAAAAAAACAATTTTCAGCAGAGGCCCAGGAAGAATAATGCAGACATGTCTTTGTAACATGGGAGGACATAAAAGCAAACCCACACAAACACAGGGAGAAGATACAGACCCCACAAAGACGGCACCCCAGCCAAGAATCAAACCTGATAACCTGCAGCTGTGAGGCAACAATGTTACCACTGCACCATAAAATATCAAGCATTGCAACATTTACAAACCACAGATATTATGAGGAACAGATCAGATCAAATATGAGGCAAAAATCTGCAATTTTTTTATAAATGGTGGTGGGTAGGGAATTCAGGTCTTTAATACCTGCATACAAGGTACAGGGTTCAAGCCTGAGGTATTCCCTACCACACCACCATGAGTCTAACCACCAGTATATTGCACCTGGGGCATTCACACACACACACACACACACACACACACACACACACACACACACCCCTCAGTAGGCTACGAAAACCCGTGCAAATCCACACCAGACCCTGCCCGTTGCAAGATCTTCCCCCGACCAGACTGCTGACGTTGCAGTCTGACCCCGACGTGTTTTCCCAGCGAGTTCCAGGACAGTCTATGCAGTTTAAAACTGCATAGACTTCTGGGAGCTCCGTTCTTCATGTTTCCCAGTTAGGACTGCTGCTGAGACAATCTGCACATGCTCCAGACTGTCTCAGCAGCAGTCCAGACTAGTACGCATGTGCGAAAGTCCGCGATTTTTAATTTTTTTTCTTTTTATTTCTTTATTTTTTCTTTATTTACAGTTGAGGGGGCTGCAGTCCGGCAGTCCAATAGCACGGGCCTCCCCTGGGAATATTTGACTTTTGGAAACACAGGGTTGTCATACTCAACTGATATCCATAAACATAAGGGTGTCTACAAAACATCCCAACTAACAAACTAAAACAATGAGTAAAAAGGTCACACAGGAAAACCAATTGATTAAAAAAACATGAAAAGAAAAATCTAGCAAAGCTAAACTTTCCACTGTGTGATACCTTAAATTTCTTGTGGTTGATACCTTAAACCTTTTATGGTTGATGCCATAAGAAAGCAGAAACATGCATGTCCACAGCTAGAGGGGTTTGGCTTTATTGACCTGAAATTGTCCATAAATAGACTTAAAAGTAAAAGTCAAAGAAAAAGGCATGAACATTCAGAATTGCCATTTTGCTGAAACACCTGATATCCTTAAAGGGTAACTTGCATATATCCCATGTTGCTTCTGATGCAAGAGGTTTAAGGTATCACACAGAGGAAAGTTTAGCTTTGCTAGATTTTTCTTTTCATGTTTTTTTAACCAATTGGTTTTCCTGTGTGGCCTTTTTTACTCATTAAGTGTGAATGATGCAACATTGCAGAATTCAAATGTTATTTTTTCAGTGGGTAGCATAGATTTACATCCATCCACGTAGAAAGCTTTATCCTTTGTACTTCTTTTATGTATGCAATCAGCTCCAAGAGTGATGCAGCTTGGGAAATAGGAAATTTACCCTTCTATGACTATTACACATTTCTGTCAACGTTGCACTTGGGCATTTGATGATCTCACAAATGGTAATGAGACCAGTAAGTGACTCATTCTAACCACATACTTGCATTTCATTGGATGTCACACCAGAGTCATGATTAAAAATGCATTTTTATTTTTTATTACCTCTATACTGTCTTAAAAATCTTTGTTCAGTTTGTTTATTGTTCTCCAAACAACTATCTGACATCAGCTCTTTCCTGGAGCCCTTCCTTGATCTTCTGCTCAAACTTTCCCAGCAACTCTCCTCATGGTCTGGAGCTTCACAAACATGGAATCTTTAATGTAAACTGCTATGAAGCATGGGAAAAGAAATAAGAACATCATGGAATGACTTTCTGATATGCCCACTGTGATAAGCAATATGTGCACTTCTGTATTAGCTTCCTCAGTTGCTACTGTAGTCTCTTTATCCTAAGCTAAACTGCATGCCCTCTGTCTAGAATAGATGAGGTGACAAAACTGTCACTCACTTTCTTTCCTCCCTGTTGACTCTTCAGGTTTTCTGAATTATCAGTCAGAGCTGCGTTGCCTCGGATACAGTCAGGACTCCATGCCTCCACTGTGCCATCTAGCTGGCTTGTCTTCAAAATTCTAATCAGCAACGTTTTCCCCATAAAGTGCCACAAGTGTTCTTAAAAAATTATTTGTGATTTACTAGTAAAGTACTTAATGTTATACACTATAAAAGGTTGCAAAGCTTCAGCGGGTCATGAGAAAAGATCATGGTGCAGATTAGCTATTCATTGAGTCTTACCTCCCCAGTGCATTTTTTCACTGAAGCAAACAGAATGCAGAGAATAAGCATAATTATATATTCTTTTTATATGTACAGTTGACCACATATCCTGCGACCATGAATGTATGTGAGGGTAAGGGGTACTCCTATAAAAACATTAAAATAACTACTGTCAAGGCAATTCCTATAAAAACGTTAAAATAACTACTGTCAAGACAACTAAAATACTGTAATTTAAAGCCAGTAAATTCAGTCCATAGGCCTGTTTTAGGACAAAGAAAATTCTTCTTAGGGCAGTTTTGAAAAAATAATATTAGCTTAGCTTGTTGAGTTTCATTCTATGCCATAACTCCTCATTAAATCTGAATGCACACAGTTCATAGGTCATCTGTACTGTATGTTTCTATAGAGCAACATACATGTACCTAAAAATTAAAAGCAAATAATGTAAATCTTTACTGTGCAATGCAGCAGACTATGGTTATTATGCTGTGTGGTTTCATAAGAAACTATGTTTGCTCCAGCAGCATTTCTACAGTCCATTATAAAACGCAAGAGTAAGTTCTGTATACCAGACAAAGGAATGCTTCCACTGCATAGTAACATTCTGTAGATACTAGTACACAATGTAGAACTGTAAGAGAATGTAACAAGGGATATATGCTGCTTGGTTCTACACATGCCCTCTGCCACACTATCCATACATACCAGATCCTGATCCGGATGTGGTGAGGTCACAGATGAGATCATTCAGAGATTTTCCTCCTTTTTCGAAGTTGAGGTCTGATGACAGTTCTTCAGCATTTTGCCGTTTGACCTTTGTATAAGAACAATGCCAACCATAGCATATGCAGACGGTCATCAGTATCATTAAGCAGAGCAGGAAAACAGGCACAGTCACAACTGCAGTCAGCTCCACTGGTCCCAAACTTGAGGCAGGATGTTGAAAGACTCCTATAGAAAAGTAAAATACAAAACATGAATTAAAATGACAAGCACAGTCTTATGTCAAGCTAAACTTTCTACATTAGCATTAAATCATTCCTGCAGTCTGTATGCAAATTGCTCATCCCATTCTATGTCTAGTTTTGCTACAAGTGCATATTGTCATTTGTTGAAGTCCTACTTATATAATTGCCATTTAAAGTGCTGAGTTTTCAACAAGGACTTGTTTATTTTATTTGTTAATGTTTGTCAGACTAGATAGAGGTCTCCTTTATTAAGGACCCCTTTCAAACACAGCCTAGGAAATATATAACTGAAAAACATTGGGTGGCATAGTCGTACAGTGGCTAACTTTGTTGCGTCACAGCAAGAGTCTCTCCTGTTTGATTCTCAGCTGGGGTGCCTTCTGTGTGGAGTCTGCATGTCCTCCATGCATTCATGTGGGTTTCCTCCAGGTAATCTGGTTTCCTCAACTTTTCAAAGACATGCATCTGGAGCATTTCTCCCCAGGCCTCTACTGAAAACAGGTTTTGTCCTAGTTGGACTTTCCCTGTCAACAAATGTTAAATAAATTAGGACTCTAAACAACACATCATAAGCTGTATTAGCTGTTAACATTCTAGACTGTGAGATAAAGTGGTCATAACTCATCAGTGCTCTACCACGGTAAACATATATAAATAAACATTGCACTATAAGGTATGGCACACAAATAAATATACAAAAACGTTTTATGGCACTGAGGTAGGTAAAAACTGTTATGTGTAAAGAGAAAACATTATAACAGGAAAAATGAGAAGAGACAACTGGGGAAGAAGATGTTAGGTTAAGGCAGCAGTAGGTCAGGGTAGTATTGTTGAGGAAATTACATTATTAGGAGATAGCGAAGAAATAAAAGAAAAGGATGAGAGGAATATAATGTAACCGCGGATATGTTCACTCATTAACAGCTGCGGATATGCTAATTAACAACTAGCATTTGTTTTGAGGTAGTCAGTTAGTTTATGTCTAAATTCACTGTATAGTTTGAGTTGCAGATGTCTTCTGGCAGAGATTCCTATACATTAGAGTGGATCCAAGATGAAGAAGGCATGACTGGAGCTTGAAAGGCTATATGTAGATTTAGATAAGAGTGAGACATTACTGTAAAACAAAAAACTTTATAGAGTGCTATTAAATGTTAATTTGTGAGTGAGAGGAAGAGTTTTTAATTCCTAAGTGCTTTTATATAAAGATAAAACAAGAGAACTCTTATATAAATAACAGAGAGAGAGGTAAGCAATCAGGGCATCCCTGTATAGGTAAGCAGATGACACCAGTAAGGGTGGAACAGTGCTGTTCTGTTTGAGATGGCAGAAGGATGAAACATTGAATTCCACTGCAGAGGATTAGGTGGCGTTTATGGTTCTTTCTGGAAGTTTAGCTAAGTCGAGTTGGAACATATACTAAGTGAGGAATGTAGAATAAGATTGCCAGTGTCTAAATGGCCTTTTGAAGTAAGGTAGTGTATACTCTGCTTTAACATGAAGGGCTGAATTCATTTTAGATTTAAGATTGCTTGCTTAGTCAAAGCAGTGTGCTGCATGAGGTCTAACTGTCATCCTACTGAGTCACATTGGGGTGTACCTGAAAAACAGTTAGTTGTTGTAGATTTGTTATCCAAAAATCCTGTTTATGACCAACTATTTTCAGATGTAAAAGATGTTTCTGCCTGTGTGCGGAGCATAATGATAAGCAGGCCTGTGACTAATAAGAGACTGGGAAAGCATATGCTGCCAGAAGTAGCCATGAGTTACAAATTGTTACCCACTATGTCCAAGATGGATGGCCAAATTCTTGGGCTCAAATGAAATATCGCATGTACAAGTTCTACATAGTCAGGAGTGCATTCCAAGCATGATGGAATATTTCTGAATCATTACCAAATAGTAGTACCCTCATCACAACATGCTGAGCTGTTATGTGAAATGCATCAAGGGCTCATGAAATGTTGAAAAGGAGCCAACATATCAGTTTGATGGTCAAATGCCAACCAAGACATTGCAAAGCTTGTGAGTAAGTGGCAGTTCTGTAATGTCCATAGACTATCTCACAACAGAGAGATATTAATACTGGGTCTATATCAGATGAACGAAAAATCCATTCATCTAATACATAATGATCGAAACTTCACAGAAATCGAAAACGATATTGTGGGGGGGGGGCTGCACCCCCACACCTCCCGCTAAATATATATTCTAACTCCGAGATCGCACTGCAGTGAGGTAAGGGCAAATACCCTAATCCTCACTTTACTGAGACCCCACAATACCATTTTCGATTTCTGTGAAGCTTTGATCTTTACGTATTCGATGAATGGATTTTTCGTTCATCTGACCCATTAATACTCACGCCATTACCACAAGGTCCTTGGCAAAAGATAGCTGCTGACTTGTTTGAATTTAAATGCAAAAGTTAACTCACAGTTGTTGGCTATTACTCTCATCACATAGAAATAATACATGAACCAACTACAACTATCCAGAAATAATAGCCAGGTTCAAGTTCTTGATTACAAGATATGGGATACCCATTTAAATGGTTACAGACAATGGGACGCAGTTTATGTCGACTGTATTCCAACAGTTTGTTGACAATTATAGCTTTACTCATACCACAAGTCCTCACTACTGTTAATCAAACAGCCAAAATGATATCAAGACAAGCCAATCCTCACAGAGCTCTCATGGTATACCAAGTTACTTCACACAGTGCCCCAGGACTAAGCTCTTCACAAGAACTCACATGGCAACGATAGAGTCAAGCTAGTGCCTAAGATTATTCTGTATGACTCAGTTAAACAAAATGGTAAGTGAGCTACAGCGGGATCTACAATAAATACTGTTCTATTCAGCCACTACCTGTCCTTCAACCAGGCCAATCAGTATGCTCAAAGACAAGTGGAGAAAAAGTGGGACACAAAAGTACTGCAGTCAGAAAACTAAATAAATGACAAACAGAAGATGCTGCCATGGTTAGATAAAATTGGAGGTTTATTCAAGTAATTCCCAGTGAGCCATAAACTGAATGCAGTGTTCCATAAACTAAACCTAGAGTATTCCAATAAGAATAACCAGGTACATCCTGTTCCTTCAAAATTGTTACCATATACCAATATCCAGGACAAAGGTGGAATCTCAAAATCCACAGGGTGTGGCATTCATCCAAGAATGACTGTTTCTGATCTTCTTGGAACCATTTTGCAAAGCTACTCTAAAAATAATACTGTCCATTATAATTGTTTATCTAATGTTTTTTCTTCCACAGGTTCCACTGCCATTTTCTTTGTTGTTTGTGTCACATGCTCAGTGGAAGAGAAGTTAAAGTACTGATTCATTACTTGAATTGTGACAGTCTTATGGTCAGAGAAGTGAATGAGAAATTCTTCTTGTGAAACTGTTTTGTTAGTAATATCTGCCTAAGGCATTAGTGTTTGTAAATAATCAGATTAGAACATATATTGATGCATTTAGAGGACTGCATAATAAGCATTACAGAAAATTCCAGAGTCTTGAGCATATGTTTGCAAAGCTTGTGCAAACAGTCGTACATTATAATTTCTAAGAGAGATCTCTTTAATTTAAGGAGAGAAAGATCTGATGATAACTAAAGTGCAGTAGTCTGAGCCTGTGCATACTATGAATATACATTGGAGCCAGTGACAATTAAAAACTATTATACAATGACCCCCCCCCCATTAATATTCCAAAACGTTCACGCTGATTGGCTAGTGTGTCCGTTATAAATCCCACAATATACCAACAGAAAAAAGGTCCTGTTCCCTTGGTATAAAGTCCTAAAAATATTTCTTTAAACAAATAAAAAAAAGAAAAAGAAAAAACGGAGCAACAGAGACTTTCTTTTCTCCATTGCTTCTGTTTCAAAGCATTGATGTACTGGGTGTGCATGGGACGGAAGTCCCATATGCATGCTCAGTACATAAAAACAGGGAAGCAGTGTACCACAACCAGAGGAAGAACAGTAATGCACCATTATACAAAGACATTATTTAAGAAAAGTAAGTGGCCGGGATTCACTAATCCTCCGTGTAAGACTAAATAAGTCTTACATGGAAACTGCAGCCTAAGAGGAAGACGTCACTGTGCCATGCATATTCATGAGGGCATGCTGACTCAACTCTAAGGCTAACCCGGAGCGTGCACAAGTGCAGGGGGTGTGTTGGACTGCCGAGCAGTCCAAAAATCCACGCCCTTACAAGTTACTCGATCAGCAAATGTCAACTGACATGAGCGAGTCCGCTCAAATGTGTACATACCCAACACTACACTCCCCCACATTCTAAACCCCTGTACAATTATAAAATGTAAAACTTTTATCTTTTTTTATTAATCCTGATATAGCTGCCCATATTTGTGTGTGTTTGCGCGGGTTTGCCCATTACTTAGCTACAGTTAGCAGTTTAGACATCGAAGAGGATAATAAGAAACTTATATGCAAATGAAGCCAAATAGCAATAGCATAGTGGTAGAGCCTTCGCACAAGGAGGAGGCATTCCCGGTTCAAGACCCACTACTTCCCTTTCTATTTTCTGTTGGAAATCTGTATATAAAAATAATTCCTGACATTTATCTTTTAAATGTTAGTAAAAAGCATTGAAATGGCCTATGTAGTAGTGAATGAATTTTATATATATATCTATATCTATATCTATATATATATATATATATATATATATATATATATATATATATATATATAAGAAGGAGAAATGGTTATGCATACTGATGAATGCATAAGTAACGTATCTTAAGCAATGTGAAGCACTGGTAAGCAAAGTTTACCAGTATTAAGCATATTTAAGTATAATTGCTCATAGCTTAGCACTGCTTTAACTAGCGCAATAGCTTTGCGTGGAGCTGCGCATCACGCCAACCAGCGCAAACAGAACATATTTGCTCGTAGCTGCGCACTGCGCTAACTAGTGCAACATTGGGCAATGTTGGGCAATGTCGGGCAACGTAGAGCACCGTAGAGCAACGTAGAGCAATTTTGGGCAAAGTTGAGCAAAGTCGCCTAAACACAGCCACACCTCCTAGCCGGTCTGGCCAGTAGTAAAATAAAAAGCAATGACAGGCCTTAAACCCAGGATACTGTGCACCATAATCACAGTACTGAACTACTAAGCCATGACAGCTCTTCATAAGCATGCACTTTCAACACACACATATATATCAATCGAAGTTTACCCATTGCTAAGCAGGTGTGCCTTCAGCTGAGTTTTTCAAAACTGGCCAATCACAAATAAGTGCGGGAAATGATGCATATTTAAGCTCCATAGGCGGGAATACTTGCGATAACTGGTTGTAGCTCCCATCTGCAGACAGCAATGGCCGGTGCTGGAGAGGGCTCTCGTTATTGAGCGCAACGTTGGGGCATTGAGGAGTCAAAAGTAATGGTTTGGCTCCTTGTCCATAATCATGAGGATAGACTCCTGCAGGGCCGGTACCAGGGCACCCAATACAAAGCAGAAGCCTGGGACCATCTAACTCATGAACTCACCAGTGCCACAGGTGTCCTTCGGACTGGTGAGCAGGTCAGACACCACCATGCAGACCTGAAGAGACACAAGGCGGGTAAACTGGACCAGTGGATCCAGGAGGCCCGTGAGATGGAAAATGCCCCACTACTGAGTAAGTAGCCATGGAATTAAGTATGTAAGAATTGCTATTCTAGTCTATACTATGGATAGATATGTCTCAATATCACTTCATTGACTTCACAGCTGCAGGTGTCCGTGCTGCGAATCAGCAAGCCTATGCCGATAGGCTGCTAAGGCTGCACCACCAGGCATGTTAGTAATTATCCAGCTTGTACTGTTATGTAAAATAAATGAGAGAGCCTGAAAAAAGTGTTTTAACACAATAAATAAAGGTATAATAATTCTCTAATAATTATTCTGCATGTACTGTTATATAAAATAAATGAGAGAGCCTCTAGAAAAGTGTTATAAGTCTTTAATAAAGGTATAATTCCTGAAGTGTGTCTGTGTCATTTTCTTTGATATGTTGTTGTACTCTTGCATTATAGAAATAGTACTGTTGTATTAAGCGCTGTTAACACACAGTTGGGTAGGCCCATATAAAGTGGATGAAGGGAGTGCCAGTAGCTTTTAAGCACATTTACAGTCCTCAACTGTTGGTTCATGCCCAACATGTACAGGTTAATCTGGCACATGAGTAGCTTGGTATTGTGTTCCCCAGAAATGTCATTGTGCTGGCAGAAATGTAGGGAGCTGTTAACATATAACTGATAATTTTACATAAACATATCTAGATAAGTATAGGAAAGTAGAGCTATCAGTGTACCATCTTAGCAGTAGTGTGTCTGAGCAAATCACAAAATATGTAGCAGTAACATCTGCATCCCGGACAGTTTGTATGTCAGATATAGCCCATGTATGTAAATATCTAGCAAACCCATTTCCCAAATTAAGGACAATTGGGTAGTGTAATAATACATGTAGGGGACATATAACTACAGTTAATAGGAATGTAGTGTAAACTAGAAGGATATATAAGTTGTTAATGGAGCTATCATTTTCCACCCTACTGTTTGTGCATAGAAAATGCAATTCCACACCTCAATGGGTATGTCTAATCTCAAAACATTTATTGGGACATATGTCCTATTAGTTTATAAATATCTGCATTTATTTTGATGCATGTGCCCTGTTCAAATACCACAATATTGGTGGCCTGTTGCCATCAATTAAACCTGCATGCTGTTGTAATGTCCACAGTTGTTCTATATATGCATGTGTTGTGCTTGCTGTCCAACTGTTGGAACTCTGGTGTGTTGGGTTAATGGGAATACTTCTGCATGCTGTTATAACTAATTGGGAATGCTGTTGACTGTTACTAACCCATAGTTTCATTAAATCCTCCTAAACATAGAATGTATGGGAAGGCCGGTCCCAGCCGACCCACCTGTCCCACCTCAGCTGGCGATGGTACCTGACACCAACAGGTCCGGTGCCCAGCCTGGGACCTCCTCCTCCATTAGCCCTGTGCCACCTTTGGGTGGAAGCACTGAAGGGGGTGGGGCTCATCTCCCCGTGCAAGCATGGACGGAGGAGGGCCACCTATTACCCTCCGAATGGTCCAGGCTGTGGTGCGTAGGGAGATCGAGTGTTCTGTTGCTGATCCTCTACGCTAGCTTGAGGCACGAGTGGCGCAACTCATGGGTGAGCCTGCCCCTCCTACACAGCTCCCAGCACAGCCACCCTCTGGGCTGTGAAGGTGCAGTGGTGACTGCCCATGGGTGGGGATCTCAGTTCCACTGTTGCCATCTGGGTGCTCATGGGCTTGTGATTTCCAAACATCCTGCCCCGTCAATGGTGTTCACCCACCACGTGTCATATTCCACCCCTGTATGCATCTTGTTTGTCTTGTCTGTTTACCTCCCCAACCTACCTCCCCAAATATACCTACTTCCCCTACCCCACATTCCACTCTCACCTGAAAAAAAAAGGGCAATCTGCTCCCAAAAAAAAAATTACGCCCCATACATAGCTACCCATTTTGCACACATGTCCGCTGGACACATAAACTGATATTTAATTGGCAGTACAACATACTTTGTTGTCCTCACCCCTCTCTCAGGGCTGGAAGGTTTCATATTCCCCTCCAAATATACTACATATGCACAGCTGTTGCTGTTAAAGAAATTTGCAGCTATGGACCTTCCCTACACCCGTCCTGCACATCCTGAGCTGTTTTCCCTACTGTCTTTCCCTCTTTGTGCCCCCTTTTCACCATTTTCCTATCTCCCCATTTTCTTTTCTTTCAAAGAAATGAGTGCGGGGGTTAGCGGGAGTAAGCACTGTTAAGCAGTAGTAAGCGGGTTTGCACGAGTGTGCACTTGTGTGCGCTTAGCTAAGCATTGCTAAACATCATGCAAATCCGCGCAAACCCACTTACAACTGCTTAAAAGTGCCATAGTCACTCTGTATGTCAGGGCCCTTGTTCTGCTCAGCAGCAAAATAAAACACCTGTGTCAGTCTCGAATCCTGGACCTTGGACACACTAGACTGCATCAAGTATCACTAAGCCAGGGTAGACATACAACAAGTTGGTGCTGAAATAAATATATCATGCATCAGAATGAGTGAATGTAAAGGAAAAATAGGAATGCCATAACACAAAAAGTTGTTGTGGAATTGCATTACATGACTGTGATGAGAGAACCAGCCATTCTAGCAGGAAATAATGTTACAGCAGCACTTTACAACCCACACACAGTATCATAGCAGGACAAACAGTGGCATATCTGATTAGGGCAGAGGACATACATCCCAACTGTGACTACTTTTCAGAGATGTCCCTGATTTTGAAACATATGTTTGCTGTGTCCCTCTGAATCCCTCTGAACAGTACTGACGTTAGGCAGAAAGGTGGGGTATTACACTTAATGAATGACAATAATAAGAGTTAGACACGCATGTACTTCAGAAAAGGTGTAGTAATCCATATGCACTGGTTCTCTCAAAGTCTCCACTTACTGTCTCTGTTATTTTGAAGGTGTACCTCACTTTTACCTACCTTTCCCTGACTCTGTTCAAATATGTAGCTGAGTGTTTCAGAGGCCTGGCAGAGGCAGAAACACACAGGCATATCAGCTTTTCTGCTGTTACACACTGTGCAAATAGCTTTGGAAGGAGTTCCACAAGCATACCCTTATGAAGGAGTACAACACTGAAATACCAAAGGATGTAGCCATGTACTGGTAGCAAATGACTGTAACAATGCCATTGTACCAGTGCTGAAAAGACCTGTGCATTGCACAGACAAAGAATAACACGCTACCATCTGGCTAGGTCCACAGTTGGGAGCTATGAAGACAGACTACTTGCCTTGATAAACTAACAGGTAGACAGCAACCCTTTAAGTCCAGCAAGATAACATTCACACAATAATACATAATGCTCTCTGTACGCCTGCATCTCTACCCAAATGTACAATATACCTGTGTGTTCAGGGTCTACCAAGGATGTAGGTAGGCATACTCAGTACTGGAATTGTCCAGTTTTCATGAGCAGCCTGTGCTAATGTCAACACTAAAAAAGCACAAACTGTTCAGAAGTGAGTACATTAATATTCACAGTTTAGCAGTTCACAAACAGCTCATGTGCCAAAAGAATACATCTCAATAACTACTTTTGTATGGCAGTTAATTGTATAAGTAGAAAAGAAACTACATACTCTCATGTATCTTGTGTTAGCATTTGCAGGGGTGGGTACAATTCTACACTGACAAGTGTGTACTGGAAGTGGCAACATTCAGGTCTGAGTACAACATTTAAATCACTGGCTATACCCCTAGCTTCAGATATAAGAACTATACCAACCATCTGACTTAAACAACGGTGTCCACAGCAAAAAGTATGAGCCCCACTTTCGAAAGCTGAAAGGACTACGCCTACCTGACTTAGCAATTTATAGCATTGGGCTGCTATGACAGTGACTACTGCAATTACCACACAGCAGGCTGCATGCAATTACCAAATGGTGGCCACCAACTGGTGCAGAGGCCATCACATGCACATGTGCAGATACCTATAAAAGCAGGCTGTACTCGCTGCCCACACATGCAATCACTCCATTGCAGACACTGAGAGAGAGAGAGAGAGACAGAGAGAGAGAGAGAGAGAGAGAGAGACATTAACAGCAAAACAAACTCAAAAGCAAAAGGAACATGGAAATTAATAATACCAACACATACAAAGGAAAGGTATGCAACAGATATGTATTTACTAGCATGTAGTAGATGTTGTTGAAGAGTACTCTACATACTTTGAAACATCCATATGTGGCAGCAGTACTTATCTATGCACAGATGTCCAGCATAACTACTGCCATGGACAAATCAGTGTGTAGCTGTGTGCAGGGGGACATAACTGTGACATATGTAGCTCAGTATTAAATGTCAAACATCTGATCCACGTTAGCTGCGTTCTGTACAGTAGTATGGACAATGGCTTTTTGGGGGAGTAGCGCAAACAGCTATATAAACATGGATGTGACAGAGTAACACATGCATGATAGTCATATTAACGTGTAGCTTAGCACTGGCAACTGCTGTACCAGGCTAGTATGCTAATCTAGCATTTGTAGCTATATACACACCCTTTAATATTACTGTGTGCTCACATGTGACACCTGTTCATGTTGCAGCAAGGCCCAACAGGTCAGCCGTGAGGTCCAGGGACTTACAACAGTGTGGATCTTGTGTGTGTATGGCACACACATACGGAGAAATATATATGTGTCAGACATATTAACATCTGTACATGTGCATAGAGCAAGGGACATACTGCAACTGTATGTGAAGGGTGGACATATATATGTTGGTGAAGGTTGTTATGTGCATATTTGTATGTAGGTTGTAGTGTGTGGCAAACAAGGCAGCATACAGTGCTGATAAATGACATGCGGTGGTTAAACACTGTGGGTGTGATTTGTTAAGTTTGCAATGTTGCAGCCAGTGAGGTTTGCTAAAGCTACCTGGGCTGAGAACACCTTCAATGCATTTCTCACAAGACTGTGCGATATCATTACATTGCTGTATACCTTACATCCTTTGCATAATTGATATTCCCACCATGAAAGGTGGACTGTATATGTGCATATATGTATATGTATATGTATATGTATATGTATATGTATGTGTGTGTGTATATATATATATATATATATATATATATAGAGAGAGAGAGAGGGAGAGACAGTCATATATAGTGAGACAGATGCCTAGTGTCAAACCCATGCTGTAAAGTTATAAGCCAACTAAAGCATAGTCATCTACTTTTACAAAACATAGTATCCCCACAGTACCACATAGGTAGTAGCCCCCAACATGTTGAACAGGTACCGATGTGTACATACAGCCAAGTGTTACATCATCTCTCCTTTGGTAATCACATTACCAAAGGTATTTTGAAATCCCTCGGTGGATCACATAAGCAATAAGGGGTCTGCATGCATATCCACAAAGGTTGTTGTACACCTATAATGAATAGCCATCATTGACAGACTTTGCTGCATTTGAACAGGTCTGAAATATACCTCAGGCATAAACCCTCACTCACACTATTCAATAGAAACCATAATGAGTGTGTGTGACACGGATGACCTAGGCTAGGGATCACTGCAGTGGCTGGGCTTGCCACAATCATATGAATGTGACCTAAGGTCTGGAAAGTGGCAGCACACTCTGGCAAAGATAACAGATGTGTTCATGGAGAAAGCAGGGTTCCCACCTATGAAATAATTGAGGTCACATGTACGTATATGTATTTGCCACACAGCTACCTGACATGTGCAATGCACATATTGTTGTCATTGTGATATGTCATACAGTAGTAAAAGCCAAACCCACAACACATTGATCAACAGTGTCATACACACACACACTCACCAATTTCAGGATTCAAGCCCCTACCTAACTATTTTTTGATATTAGAGCAGTACACATTAACACGACGTGCTATACACATTACTGGGAATTCTCCTTTCCACAGGTATATTTGTAGGATGTTGACATCATCAGACTTGACAAAGATAAGTATACCACATTTAAGATGTGTTAGTAGTCTCCAAAAAGGTTGCTCCTCTCCAAGGAGATACACACACAGTTGTCAAATGCAGGATTCAAACCCCTACTTAATTACTTTATGATATTAGAAAAGTATGCATTAACACGACGTGCTATACACATTACTGGGCGTTCACGTTTCCACAGGTATATTTGTAGGATGATGACATCATCAGACTTGACAAAGATAAGTATACCACTTTTAAAGTGTTTTAGTAGTCTCCAAAAAGGTTGCTTCTCTCCAACGAGATCATGCACAAACAGTTGTCAAGTGCAGGATTCAAACCCCTACCTAACTGCTTTATAATACTAGAGGAGTATGCATTAACACGACACGCTACACACATTACTGGGAGTTCTCTTTTCCACAGATATATTTGTAGGATGGTGACATCATCAGACTTGACAAAGATAAGTATACCACTTTAAGGTGTTTTAGTAGTCTCCAAAAAGGTTACTCCTCTCCAAAGAGATCACACACAAACACACACACAGTTGTCAAGTGCAGAATTCAAACCTCTACCTCGCTACTTTATGATACTAGAGGAGTACGCATTAACACGACACGCTATACACATTACTGGGAGCTCTCTTTTCCACAGGTGTTTTTGTAGGATGGTGACATCATTAGACTTGACAAAGATAAGTATACCACTTTTATGGTGGTTTAGTAGTCTCCAAAAAGGTTGCTCCTCTTCAAGGAGATACACACACAGTTTTCAAGTGCAGGATTCAAACCCCTACCTAACTACTTTATGATTCTTGAGGAGTACGCAGTTACACGACGGGCTATACACATTACTAGGAGCTTTTGTTTTCCACAGGTATATTTGTAGGATGGTGACATCATCAGACTAGACAAAGTGGGTTACATTAGGTGACATTAGGTGGGTGACATAGAAGGAATTTCTAAACACTTTGGCCATGTGATCATCAAAGGCGAGTTTACTGTCTACCTGGGTCCCCAGGGCCATAATTACTTTCTCCGTACATACAGGATTACCACCTATGTGGTAATTTGTATGCACTTTGTTTTATCCAAAGGGGATGACTATTCATTCTTTGGCATTCTGCTTGAGGGCATTGTGTTGACACCAGGTATCTGTCTCTGTAAGACCCTTCTGGAGGATATCTGTGTCAGCCATAGAGTCGATTATGGACCACAGTTAGCAGTCATCTGCAAACTTGTTCAGCCATACTCCTCCCGTGCTTGCCTGTACCTCTGAGCAGTATCTACTGAGCAAGTGGGGTCCCAGGACCAAGACCTGTGGGATGCCATTTGTGACTGGTTTAGAGTCGGACATGGCACCCACAACTCTGAACATGTGTGTTTGATCTGTGAGCCAGTTGGCCACCCATCCTGTGACATAGTTGTTAATGTTCAAAATGGTAAGCTTGTCCATGATGACAGAGTGGGGAATGGTGTTGAAAGGCCTTAGTGAGGTCCAAATGGGCTGTGTGGACTACTTTCACCTCCATCTATGTCCTTGGTAACTGTTTCAAATTAGTCAACTAGGTGTAGGAGGCAGGATCTGCCTTTAACAAAGCCAAGTTGGGTAGAGTCCAGTGTCTGGAGGTCCCCAATGTCTCTGTTTATGGGTTCCATGATAATGTGCTCCATAGCTTTGCATACCAGGCTGAGTAGGCCTATAGGGAAATGGTTTTCAGGTTCTGTTGTGGCACCCCCTTTGTGGACCTGGATGACTGTTGCTCTATGCCATTCTTTGGGTACATAGCCTGTGGTAAGGTTGAGTCTGGACAGTGAATGTAGGTGAGGGTGTAGTTCCTTTTGGGGCTGGTGTAAGATGCAGCCTGGGACACCATCCAGTCCCATTGATGCTGTGTTCTTAGCTTTGGAGAGGGCTGTTTTTACCTGCATGTCCATGAAGTCTGGGGCTCTGCATTCTTCTGGGATGGACACAGGCCCTTTTGGAGTTGATGGGGGGGTTTGCACTGAACTTGTTCCCCAGGATGTGGGCAATGTAAGTTGGTTCAGTGTATTTCTTGCCATTTTGCAGTAGCTGACAGCATATTCGAAAGTTGCCACCTAAATGTTTGGTATAGCTAACAAAGGCTTTGTGGTTATTATTCTTACATTCCTTGGCAATTTGTCTTTAGAAACTGGCGTTGGATTATTTTATGAGTGATCATTGTTTCTTCCTAATAATGATCAGTGATGCCTTTCCTTTTGTGAAGTTTGCTCAATCATGTGCTCATTTCCTCCTTCTGTTGTATAGCTTATTTATGGGCAACGACCACCAGATTGGTTTCTTATTTTTGGAGGAGTGCGTCTTGGTTTTATTTGGGATGTCTCGATCCATAGAATGCACTTGTAAATTATTTGGCAGATTGTATAGCATTATCCTATAGCAAGGAGGGCTTTGGAACGTTCCACTTTGGTCTTGGGAAGTGTGTGGCTTGCTTTTGAAAATGTCTTCACAGTGGTTTCCTTGACTGGGGTGGGGGGGGGGGAGGCGGGATGTGGATGTCCAGTGTGATTATTTTATGATCTGATATTACCAGCAAGGGGTTTATCTCTGTTGTGGAACACTGGTACCCCATGTTGGTGATGATCAGGTCCAGTATGTTGTCACCTCTAGTGGGCATGGTGACCAGCTGTTTCAGGGCATTTGAGTTTTTAAACTCTAGGAAAGATTGGGCAATAGATGTTGTACACGAGTAATTCTCCCACTCAATGTTTGGGTAATTGTAATCTCCTCATATAATGGTGTTTGGTAGGACCTTTATATTTTCCACTGTTCTCAGGAATACTGAGTGAGGTTCCTGAGACAAGGTAGGTGATCTGTAGCAGGCTACAATCTGATAAGCAGCTTTTCCCAATGTTAGTTGCACTTGCATGGTCTCCAAGGCCTCATGCTGTGCCACTAACCTGAAGGTGTGGGTATCCATAAGGTAAATGGATACACCCCTTCCTTTTGTATATCACTCTGGGTTTTGTGGCCAAAGAGCACAAGGATTGTGAGTGTTTTACGTGGAGCATGTCCAACAGCTCTGTGTTTGGCATAGCTTTGTATGTTAGGCAGAGATCACCTCTGAGTAGGCGATATGTGAGAGAGTACAGCTGGAGCATTTTGAGACGGTCTATGTATGGTATGTATTTCAGGTCGCTAATGCTCTTTATTGATATTGATATTCATTGATATTTATGACATAGCAAAAGAAAGCTTCATGGTTCTGTATGGACTCTTTGACAATATTTTTGCCAGAACATGGATTGGATAATGTTAGGAGTGCTCATTGTTTATTGATGATACTGATCAGAGTTTATTGATCTTCTTTGAATTTTCACTTTCTTTGAACAACTTAAGTACTTGTAGTACATAGTTTGATTATGACAGGAGTCCAATATATTATATGGGTCTGTTTTCATATCACTGTGTGTGCAAGGCAGGATTGGTGAATAGTGACAAGTTTCTGGGGTAAGAACTGCGACTGCCAGATATGTGTGGTCCACTGCTGTATTCAGACATGGCCTAAGTGCGTGAGCATGCCCAGTATGACCTTTCAGTATGTTGTTGACTGACATTTGCTTTGTTTATTTAAGTGTGTGAGCATGCCCAGTATGACCTTTCAGTATGTTGCTGACTGAAATTTGCTAAATTTGTTTAAGTGTGTAAACATGCCCAGTATGGACATATATACTCTATGTGTGTGAAAAATCAAGTTGGTTTTTACTTCAGGGCTCACCTTTGTGTTGTACATCAACAGGAAGCATGCTGTGCCTGCAGGGCTTCCATGAGTCACTTTGCATAGACTTATCAACATTTCTACATACAGGGGGGACAGCTATTATTTGTACATTTCTACCCGGGGGCACACCTGATTGTTACTGTGGGTGTACATAGGATGAGGGGTTCACCTGACACTTATACACATTTGCTAGGCCTGCACTGCTATGTCAGGTACTCCATTTCAGTCTGTATTGTTGCCTATCGTACTGGCTTAAGGCATACTACTGTACTACAGATCTTAGCTTCCAATTTCACATATATTAGTTTGTGACTTCATAGCCTACCCAACCCGCATCACACTGCCTGGCCTGCTGTTATCTGTCTGCATAGGCCTGGGGTGATGTTCAGAGGGCATGCTACAGCATTTGTTTGTGTTTGCGTTAGTCTACAATTGTCCTGCTGTGTCTGTGCCAGTGAAATGTTGTCATGGTTTAGTGGTTCAGTACTGTGACTATAGTGCACAGTATCCTGAGTTTGAGCCCTGTCACTGCTTTTTATTTTCCTGCTGGGCAGACCTGACTGGTTAAGAAACAGTAAAGCAGGTGTGAGCGTGTTTACCTGACTTTGCTCGACTTTGCCTGACTTTGCCCTACATTGCCCAACATTGCTCAACGTTGCCCAACGTTGCTGAACGTTGCTCAACATTACGCTAGTTTGCACGGTGCACAGCTCCACACAATTGTGCTTAAATATGCTAAACAGTGGTAAAAGCTGCTCAGCATTGCTTTATATTGCTTAAAACATGGCAATCATGCCTCAGGTGGTGCTGCAGGGCTGCCTATGTCGGATGCACATAGTACACTCCCTATACATGTTTGAAAACAGGCAGTGTCAAGTTAGGCATCCCTTTTATTTTATATGCGAGTCAGAGAGAGGTATCATTTCCAGGGTTCCTACTGAGCCAGTGTATGTGCTATGCGTTGCCTCTTTGCCAAGGCCACGGCATACTGGGCAGCCTCCTTCTGCCTACTGGGGCAGGCTCAGGTTGTTCCTCCTCCGAGTCATGCTGTGCCTGTGATGGCCTTGGCAATGGTGGGGGGCTATTTGGCCCTGCCCCATGCTGTTCCTGCTGCAGCTGTTTTTGCAGGATCATATTGTGTAGCATGGCACATACCATGACAATTTGGGTACATGTAGTTGGTGGGTACTGTAAGGCTCCACCAGATGTGTCCAGGCACTGGAACTGTGACTTGAGCATCCAAAACACATGCTCAATTACATTTCATGTTTGTGCGTGCGCCTCATTATGGAGTTCTTGTTCAGGTGTGTGTGTGCATTTCTGATGGGTGTCATCAGCCACGGCTCCAGTGCATATCCAGCATCCCCCACTAGGTGACTGACAGGGATATCCCCATTGGCAAATGTCTGGTACAGCTGCATCTGATGCCAGATATGGGAATCGTGGTATCTTCCAGGGCAGCCAGCACACACATTCAGTATTATGCCCTGGGCATCGCACATGACCTGGCAGTTGATGGAGGGGAAGCCCTTGTGGTTGATGTAGGCCCTACCCCGCTCACCGGCTGGTGCTTTGATGTGTATGTGCATGCAGTCAATTGCACCCACTACCTTAGGGTATTCCGCTATTTGCTGGAAGAGATGCATATTGCTGGCCAATACCTCAAGGGAATTGGGGAAATATACATGATCACCGACATGTGCTGACATGACATTCAGGAACTGGTGCAGTACCCTGGATGCTGATGCCTGTGAAATCCCCATCATATCACCTGTTGGTCTCTGGAAGATACCTGTTGCTACTATTCTTAGGCCAGCACATACCTTGGTTTCCACTGGGATGCATTCCCCTCTGTTGGTTCTGTGTGTGAGGCATGCGCTGCACAGCTCAACAATTTGCTGCAGGAGGTCTCTGTCCACTCTATAGTGCTCCACTATCTCCAGCTCATGTAGCCCCTGGTAAGTTACCCTGAGTCTGTACACTCTTCTCCGTCTCCTCACTGTGGGTTGCTCAGCAGCATTCGCAATGGCACCACCCTCAGCATCTTGCACATGTTGCCTTATAATAGTAATGGCAGCCCCTAACATTTTTTGTCTGAGTTAAGCTTTTTAAATTTTCACTCTCTTTGTATACTGCATTGTTGCAGTGTTTTTGAGAAAAACATGGGGGAATGTTGTTTGCAGAGTTTTAAGTGCTAGGCGGGGCTGGGCTAGTGTACTGCCTGTGTAATTGGCTGATTCTGATTGATTTCACCTGGTAGCTCTGCTAGTTCTCCTTGGTTAACTTCCTACTACTTCTTTTCCTTCCTTTTCCCTTTCTGTTTTCACAGGGGCAGCGCCATGCAAACAAGCACAAACACATGCACACAAGTGCACACGCGCGCACACAGGCTTAGACGGGTTTACAGGCGTGCACACGCATGCACACAGTGTAAGCACATTTGCAAGAAAATTCAGTGATATCCACTGCATACACCTTCGGTTTCTGGGTTTCAGTTAAGACAACTGTAGACACACCTCTTCCAGTCCTGAGTAATACACAGCAAACACAAGCCACTCTGCTCCAATGAGCTTACAGTCTTTCATACATACCCCCTCATGATGTCACCTATCTTCTACTCTACTTCTCCCGTACTCCTACACTTACACACTAGGGACATGGCTCACATGCGAGGGAAAATTGGGATTCACTATCCTTATCCTCATTTGCATAGGATTGCCTACTAATGCTTGGTTACATCTCTCAAACTGAGCTTCCCCCCTTAGCAACCACTACTCAGTAGCCATGTTGTCTTCAGCCTGCCATTCACCTGCATGGCAGAAGAATATTTTTAATAAGAATGCCTATTTTTGGCTTTTTTTTATTTTCTGTTTTTTAAAGCACCGCACGTTTGCGCTGCGCTGCGCTACGTTTAAACATCGGAGATCGGGGGAAAATAGATTTTTATTAATTTTCAACAGATCAAAATGCCAATGGCCTTATATTTGGCCATTGGCATGCTTCCTCTACTGGATGCTTCCTTTATTTGGAGCTGTCACAGCTCGGTTTTGCTATTTGCAGAACGGTACTCCGTTACCAATGGAGTACATTTCTGCAAATAACTCTACTCTTCCACAGACAGGTTAGTGTTTCCTGGATTGCAAATTTACCTCATTTGCATAGCTTTCAGCAGCAAATGAGGTAATTTGCATAACATAACACTGTCCGTGCAAGAGTAGTTTTAGGAGCTCTCATGCACGACCCTGCCGGCTGTTGCTGGATCGCTCGGCAGACATATTGGCTGTCTGCCTGCTTACACAACTCTTAGACTCCGTGCAAGCCTTCGTGAATCCGGTCCAGTATTTTTTTTCTTAAATAATGTCATTGTATAATAGCAATGACCGACTCCATGGTTGTGGTATATTAAAATTTACCCGCGGATGGTTTTATTTAATCACTTGGGCTTTGCCCTCATGATTAAGCCACAACAACCATGGGTAAATCTTCAATATACCACACCACGTCATTAGTTATTGCTTTATTATTTAACAGTCATTTTAAGAATTAATATGCATTTGTAATGAGTCAGTTGTTAAAATTGATCTAATTAAGCTGCCATTTTGAACAGAATCAAAATTACTGTTTTGACTAAAATGTTGGTGTAAACCAAAAAACAAACACAAAACACAAACAAGACACTACCATTTTTTTCTTTTTTAATCCTGGTACCGCTCCACTCTTTTTTAATAGTAATACATTTGTAATTCAAACAACACCCCTATTTTATAACACACACATATCATTTACATACATAATTTATCTAATAAAACCATTAAACATTAACTGTCAATTACCTTTAAACAAACTTTTTTTTTACCAACATTTTATTTGCCCAACAAGTTTCTAACTTCACCTTTAAAATCTCCTACTTCTTTTGTTTGTAATTTATAAAATGCTGTGCATTGAATACATTAATATTCTTCCACATGACAAAAATTTTATATTAAAATACAAACAAAATAAATAAATTAATTCAGTGCACTCCACTTAATATAAAATTAAATAACTTAAACATTTTTATTTATATAATATAAAATTTATATATAAATTTATATAAAATTAAAAATTTTACAAATTTACATTTCCATGTTCATCCCATTTGGTAAATCTGAAATATTTAAAATAATCTACTCATCCATTTCCAATAATCTACTGTGAAAACCTGCAAACTTACCAACACAAAAAATTTCCAAAAAACAAAAAAAACCAGCTGCTCCCACCCCCCATTGCTGCTCCCAAAGTGCTTTTTCTCCTATCTATCTATTTTTTTATCCCCTGCCCCCCCAGATGCTCCCATAATCCTGTTTTCCTTTCCTTTTACTAATGTGTGTGTTCTATTTTTGTTTGGCACAATGTTGGTGTATCCTAATGTTAATGACAATGCAACATTATTGGGTAATGAAAGGTGTACATCATGACAGAGGGTTCTGGTGTTCTGTGGAGAGGAAACTGTTTAGTAGGTTGAGGGAAAGTGTCAGAAATGTATAGCAAAATCATCAGGAGAAACAATAGAGAATGGATGCTTGTTTTAGAATGACCACTGATTTCATTCATTTCTTTACAACACACTGCGAGGTTAGAAAAGACAGTGGTTTGTCCGTTATAGAGGTAAATGCCTTTATATCTACACACAGATTTCTTGGGCTAAATTATATAGTGTCATGTGTCTGTCATGTAGATAATTGTTATTATGACATCTGATAGCTTTTCTGGCTATGTTATATGGTGTTATGTGTCTGTCATGGAGATAATTGTTATTATGACATCTGATAGCATTTCTGGCTATGTTATATAGTGTTATGTGTATGTCATGGAGATACATGGCTTTATGTCATCTGATAGCTTTTCTGGCTATGTTATATAGTGTTATGTGTATGTCATGGAGATACATGGCTTTATGTCATCTGATAGCTTTTCTGGCTATGTTATATAGTGTTATTTACTTTAACTGGTTAGTAAAGGAAAGTGAGCATGTTCAAGTTTTCCCAGCAAGACCTGAGTAGGCTGCATCTCTCAGGTGTCATTTATGGAAGCTGGGAAGCATTGCGATGCCTAATTGTTTGTGAGTCGAATCTGTTCTGAATGCTGTTAGGGCATTGGTGTGGAACGATGAAGTCTTGTTAACACGTTTTTTGAAAATATGAATTTCCAGGCAATAGAGCTTATAGCTTCAGAAACACTTTTAGAACGATCTAATACAGATGAATAAAATATGTAGTTAAAATTTAAATCAACGTGTATACATTTAAACAGATGTACTAGCTAAATGTTAATGTACGTAATGTTAATTTGTGCTGTTTTACTTTAATGTAATACTGGCTAGTCAAGCAGACCTTGGCAACAGATGGATGTAGACTTAAAAATAAGGATAAAAGCATATATGTTCCCTTCAAACTAATAATTGTTCCTTAAGCACAAAATCAGAGAGACTCAAGATAAACTAAATGTTTAAGTAAATTTTATGATGATGATCTAAAAGATGCAGTCATCCAGTATATTAATAAAACAAGTTGTATCTCATTATATCACAAAATGCTAATCTTGGTTACAGAGCTTAAGATAGCACAAACAAGGACACATATAAAACTATCTGATGTTGCACAGTTAAAATGAATGTGGAATTTATTTCTCATTTTCACAAATTGTGTTGTAGCCTGCATTTAGAAATACAATTTGAAAGTCATTTTTAAAGATCAATAATTTAGCGATACTACTTGTCTTTTTAAAAAGCCTAGTGCTTTTTTACCTGCAACCAATCCTGCTTTTGAAAAATTTCTCAAATTGTGTGAAGAAGATGTCTATAACTGTTTTTTTGGCAACAGAAAATGTAATAAGTTTGTGGATCTATCTACTGAGGAAGAATTGTCTATCAGTAATTTACATAATGACAATACTATAGTTATTCGCCTAGCCAATAAAGGGGGGGTCAATAGTTATTATGAATAGGGCCTATTATTTTGATACTATTATGGATATGTTGAGTGATTCTAATACCTATAAAAAATTAATGTAGTTGCAATAGAAAAAATGAAATCAAGAGTGCCAAGAGCACTTATGGAAACACTGCAGATAGGTATCATTTCCAAGGAAATGTTTCAATATTTTATTATTGAACCACCACTGGTTCCATATTTACATGGGTTACCTAAAGTACATAAGGACCCACAAATCCCTAAATTTAGATCTATTGTTTCAGGCACTGGCTGGTTAACAGAATCTTTTCCATCTATATTGAAAAACAATTAAGACCTATATTGGACAAATATGACTTAGTATTAAAAGATAGCAAACAATTTCTTGAACAGCTTTTTTATGTATTTGAATTCTACAGAGTTTTGTGATTTTGATTGTTTTGTTATCATGGATGTTGTATCTCTAGTCACCATGATTCCCAATTCAGTAGGATAGACATGATGAAAGCATTTGTTTTAAGAAATGGTGAATACAGTGTACAACACCTTGATCTTATATGTTTTTTTTTTTTACTGGAAATGACTCTAGAACACAATGTGTTTATTTTTGAGCACCATTATTATTTGCAACTAGCTGGCATAGCTATGGGCACTCCTTGTGCCAATAGCTACACCAACAATGTAATGGCAGAATGGGAATCTCAATATATTAAATGCCTAATAGGGAAGAATATAGCATTCTTTCGTCATTTTGTAGACGATCTTTTCCTTTTATGGAAAGGAACTGAGGTAGAACTTTTACAATTCTTTGACTATGTGAATACAAGAGTCAGTTCCTGAAGTTTATTTTTAAATACTCTTCTGAGTTTTCACATTATTTGGATGGACAAATACAGCGGGATAAAGAAGATGGCAGTATTTCCACAAATGTTTATAGGAAAGAATGTTATGTACCTTCTTACCTGCATAGAGATAGTATGCATCCGGGACATATATTCCCAGAGATAGTATGCATCCGGGACATATATTCCCAGAGATAGTATGCATCCGGGACATATATTCCCAGAAATAGTGTGCATCTGGGACATAAATTCCCAGAGATAGTATGCATCCGGGACATATACTCCCCAATGTTATGAAGGGACAAATGTTACGTGCCTCAAGGCTAACAGCTAATGATATAGATTTTGAAGACAGCTTGGTAAAACTCACCAAAGATTTTGAACATAGGGGTTATGATAGTACTGAGGTTCATAAAATGAGTGAAGTAATTAGGAAGGAGAGGAAGAATCTTGGTAAACCTTATTTTTCCTCACCCCAGACAAGAAATGTTTTAAATCATAAATCTAGAGATAGACAATGTTGTTTTAATTTAACATATAGTAGTGAAGTCAATGTTTTTAAGAATATAGTTAGTAAACATTGGCATGTTTAGCAAACTGATGAAAACACAGCTGGAATTCTTGGAATTAAGCCCTCTTTTGTTTACAGGAATAAAAAAATGTTAAGAAGACAGTTATGTTACCCTAAACACGAACCATATACTGACAGGCAGTAAGAGATGTGGTGCTTGTAATTTTTGTACTAGTATAAATGAAGATCCGAGTTTTATACATCCTGATTCTGGACATAAGTTCATGTTTAATGTTAAAGCAGATTGTAACACCAGAAATCTAGTATATTTAGCTAAGTGTATGATATGTAGAAAATTTTATGTTGGCAAGACCAACAGACATCTCCATGAACGGATAAGAGACCATTTATATTGTATTAGTAAAATATTTGAGTACAGTGCATTTGCTAAACATGTAGCACAGGAAGGGGATCAGCATAAATTTGCCTTTCAGGTATTGGAGGTTACCAGGTCTGATATGAGACTAGGTGATATTATTAATAATACTGAACGCAATGAAACTAGATGGATTCTTAGACTCAGGGTGCATAAAGGCTCCGGTCTAAATGATGTAGTGCTCCTCAAACCTGAATAAATGAACAGGGGTTTGAGAAAGTAATTTATATGATATTTATACTACATTAGTTAATAAAACATATAAATATATCTAGATTTTCAGGTCATTTAGTGTATAGTTGGATTTTCAACAGTTTTTATGTATTTTGTTCATACGTATGTTTTTTATGAAGGATGTTTTTTTACTGTGGTTGTCTTTTTAAATAGCTCTCTTCCTGAGAACATTACTTTTTTACATATCACATGACTAATTATTGTTAATTGATGGAGTACTTAAACCTCTGATTTTTTGGTCTTTTTGTGATCTGAAGAAGCAATTGTTTGAATTGTGAAAGCACTCATCTTTTTTATTAAGCCTTTTGACTAGATTGGACTTGGAATTTCATCTTTTATCAGTGTTGTAACTGCACTTTGCTTGTTTTTTACCTACATATATATATATATATATATATATATATATATATATATACACATATTATATAAAATATATACACACACATATATATATATATATATATATATATATATATACATACACACACACACATATATATAGATATATATATATATATATATATATATATATATATATATATATATATATATATATATATATAGGTTCATAGGTTCATACTAGGCTATCTGCCCTAGGGCATTTATAAGCCTAGCCAGAGTGTGTTTGGCTTGCCACCCATTTTAAATGAATTTTGCTATTCCCTTTTTCGAGGTTAGTATACTGTGCCTCTGTGTAACAGTGACACAGAAGTGATACCGGGGTAAACCTACGATCTCCCATCCACTCATCAAGATTCCTCTTGAAGAGAGTCAATGAGGGACTCTGCCTAACCTGGACTGGGATTTTATTCCAGAGTGAAGGGAGCCTCTGAGTTATGAATCTGTCCCTCCAGCATGTCCTATTTATTTCAGTGCTGAGGTTCAAGTCTCGAGCACGTAGCTCGATGGGATTTGGATTTTCTGAGGTGCAGCATGTCCATTAATTCTGGGTTGGACATGGCTTTATACATCAGGCACAGATCGCCTCTGAGCAGGTGGTATGCCACTGAGTAGAGCTGGAGTTTCTTTAACAGGGCAGCATGTGGCATCTGTTTGAGCCCTTTGATCCTCTTGGTGAGGTACTTTTGGGGTCTTTCCAGTTGCTGCAGGTGTCTGGTAAGGTACATCCCAAAAGGGGAATTGCACTCAATTATGGGCCTGATGAGGGATGAGTAAAGAGGCATGATGACCTCCCCTGATCTAGATGTGAATCCCTTCATGATTAGGTGGGCTATATAAAATGTTTTTCTAACCACTTTGGCCACATGGTTTTCAAATGAGAGATTGCTATCAACTTGGGTCCCCAGGTCCCTAATTACTTCTTCTGTACTTAATGGAGTACCACCTATGTGGTAATTTGTGGCACTTTGTTTTTGCCAAAGGGGATAACTATGCACTTTTTGGCGTTTAGCTTGAGGCCATGGCTCTGGCACCAGTTGTCTGTTTCTATGAGGCCCTTTTGTAGGATGCTTGTGTCGGATGGAGAGTCGATTATGGTGCCTAGTTTGCAGTCATCTGCAAACTTGGTCAGCCACAGTCCTTCCATTTTGGCCCGTACCTCCGAGAAATATATACTGAACTAGAGAGGTCCCAGGGCTGAGCCTTGTGGGATGTCACTTGTAACTGGTTTGGAGTCTGACATGGCTCCAGCAATTCTA
>NC_056737.1:1251111839-1251114339 GCF_019279795.1 Protopterus annectens
CTCACTTAAGTTTGATTGTGCTTAACCAAAATAAGTTGGAATTAAATAAGTCTGCATGGAAAAAGAGGGGTCCTGATTGTTAACCACAAATAAATTCATCATATTGTATGGTTCCTTTGGTGACTGAGGAGTGACTTGACTCCAGTGGGTAACAATCTGTGGATCATGTTGCTTATTATAGGACTGATCACTATAGAATTCCACAACCATGCTTCCTGGAGATATAAACAAATCCTTATAGTTATGCTTTACTTCAGCCAAGAAAGAACAATTTATAGATGAATAAACAGAATGTTTCCATTACCACGAGTGTGACTGTACATTCTTAATTATGGCCTCCATTACCACGAGTGTGACTGTACATTCTTAACTATGGCTTCCATTACCACGAGTGTGACTGGACATTCTTAACTATGGCTTCCATTACCACAAGTGCCACTGTACATTCTTAACTATGGCATCCACTACCATGAGTGTGACTGTACATTCTTAACTATGGCTTCCATTACCACGAGTGTGACTGTACATTCTTAACTATGGCTTCCATTACCACGAGTGTGACTGTACATTCTTAACTATGGCTTCCATTACCATGAGTGTGACTGTACATTCTTAACTATGGCTTCCATTACCACGAGTGTGACTGGACATTCTTAACTATGGCTTCCATTACCACGAGTGTGACTGTACTTTCTTAATTATGGCTTCCATTACCATGAGTGTGACTGTACATTCTTAAGTATGGCTTCCATTACAATGAGTGTGACTGTATATTCTTAACTATGGCTTCCATTACCACAAGTGTCACTGTACATTCTTAACTATGGCATCCACTACCATGAGTGTGACTGTACATTCTTAATTATGGCTTCCACTACCACGAGTGTGACTGTACATTCTTAACTATGGCTTCCATTACCATGAATGTGACTGTACATTCTTAACTATGGCTTCCATTACCACGAGTGTAACTGTACATTCTTAACTATGTAAGAGGTTTATTGTAAGTACTTGCTTAAATCACCAGTAATGCACCAATTCCAGAAACACGTGCATAACCTTGAATACTTGAATTACAGTAACAGCTAAAGAATTCAGGTCATACATTATCTGTCAGCTCTAATTTCTCTCTGAATAAATGTGGCATTTGCTGTCAAACAAACACAGAGTCTCAGATATACAGTCCCTTGAAGACATGATGTCACTTACTGAAAGGTCATCTCTAATTAAAAGTCTGATATTTTGAATCTTATCACTAAGGGTATTCTGCATATGTGATGAAAGCGAATTCAATGAAGCCTACCACCTAGTTATGTTACAGAACTGTACATTTTAGTGTCATGATTTTATTACCTGCTAGACAACAGACTGCCAACTGAAAAAAAAAATCACGTGTTTATTTGAAACACTTTAACTGAAGTCATGGATGATCCACTCCTAAACATTTCTCTTTGGACTCTTCCTTGCATAAGGCATAATAAGTGAAATAGAACATCACACTTTCTGGTTCTGATATTGAACTCTAACCTTCTTTTTTAGTAGCATCTTGGATAAGATTTGTCATTGATGGATCTATTAAATAAACTTTCATCAGGCTCTTTTGTTATAACACTACAGCCAATGCAGAGGAAGAGCTACTAGACACTTTGATAATATAATTAATTCCTAGGCCACAAGCCCTTGGAGAAAATGATAATTTAGAGCATTAAGAGGTTTATTCATGAACCAGTTATCAGTGAACATCAGAGATACCTTCAATACCTTGTTCATACATTATGATGTATAGTGCATCTGGGTTTGAGCTAATGACAGTGTTCTTACTCTTCGTCCAGATCATCCTGGGTTTGAATCCCATTGACAGTAAAGTTTAATCATGCAGGTGGTTAAAGCTGTGTCCTGTAGTTCCAGTGGTACAGGGTTCGATTCCTTCATCTCTAATTTGGGAAGTCACTTTAGCAGACAATGCTTAGGAGCAACTGAAAATTTTGGTTTATAATTCTCAATGGTCCCCTGGACTGCAAGCCTAGAAACAATCAATCGACTAGTAAGGTGAAGGGGAAATGTACATAGATCAAAAAATGAGTGCTGATTGTCTATGTTTCTGTTACCCTTCACCTTTTGAATTTTTCTGTAGAGGTCATGGATCAAAGGGCATCTTAAGCGCAGTTTGTTTATATTTTATGTTTGATTTTTAAGTTTAAATATCTAAATAAGCAAACAGAAATAAAATTAACACTAACTCTGCAGCCATGAACACTTTTCTATCTTCTGTACTCTGTATGATAATTATGTAGGAGGCATAAATTATTAATTATAGGAGTAATGCTCAATTTGTACTTCAAATTACTTTCCTATCTGCAAGTATATTTACTGATATAGGCTAGGATTCCTCAGCATAAAAAGGCCACAAAATCTTGAAACTTAGCTTGGTTTAACAGAAATAGGTAGCATCCTTTAACAAAAAGTTGCAGTTCAGAAAACATGATTCTGCTTAAGTACA
>NC_056737.1:1251119339-1251254339 GCF_019279795.1 Protopterus annectens
TAATGGGGTTTGGCTTTATTGGCCTGAAATTTTCCATTAAAACGATGAAAAAAGTCATGGGCATTCAGAATCGTCAATTAGCTGAAACACCTGATTTTCGTAAGGATCATTTGCATATATCCCATGTGCCTCTGATACAAGAGATTTGGGAGGTCATTCAATGGAAGTTCTAGCTTTGCTGAAGTTTTCATTTTGTTTTTACTGATTGTTTTTTCAGTGACCTTCTCACTCATTATTTTAGTTTGCTATTTGGGATATTTTTGCAGTGGCCCTAATGATAATGGACATCAGCTGGATATAACAACTCTGTGTTTCTAATGCTTAGTCAGACTGTCTGCTTGTGGTGTGCTAATGATGTTATAACAAGGCCAAATATGCATATCCACATCTTGTGGGATTTGGCTTTCTTTGCCTGAAATTGTCCATTAAAACAACAAAGCAAGTCATGGGCATTCAGAATTGCCAATTAGCTGAAACACCTGATGTTCATAAGGATCATATGCATATATCCCATGCGCCTCTGATACAAGAGGTTTGGGAGGTCACTCAGTGGAAGTTCTAGCTTTGCTGGAGATTTCATTTTGTTTTTTACTGACTGGTTTTTCAATGGCCTTCTCAGTCATTGTTTTAGTTTGTTATTTGGGATATTTTTGCAATGATCCTAATGATAATGGACATCAGCTGAGTATAACAGCCCTGTGTTTTTAATGCTTAGTAAAACACTCTGCTTGTGCTGTGCTGATGAGGTCATAACAAGGCCGAAATATGCATATCCACAGCTAGTGGGCTTTGGCTTTATTGGCCTGAAATTGTCCATTAAAATGACAAAACTAGTCATGGGCATTCAGAATCGCCAATTAGCTGAAACACCTGATGTTCATAAGGATCATTTGCATATATGCAATGTGCCTCTGATACAAGAGGTTTGGGAGGTCACTAAGTAGAAGTTCTAGCTTTGCTGGAGTTTTCATTTTGTTTTTACTGATTGGTTTTTCGGTGACCTTCTCACTCATTGTTTTAGTTTGTTATTTGGGGTATTTTTGCAGTGACCCTAATGATAATGGACATCATCTGGGTATAACAGCCCTGTGTTTCTAATGCTTAGTCAAACACCATGCTAGTGCTTTGCTGATGAGGTCATAACAAGGCCAAAATATGCATATCCGCACTTAGCTAGGTTTGGCTTTATTGGCCTGAAATTGTCCATTAAAACGAGGAAACAAGTCATGGGCATTCAGAATCACCAATTAGCTGAAACACCTGATGTTCATAAGGACCATTTGCATATATCCCATGTACCTCTGATACAAGAGGTTTGGGAGTTCACTCAGTGGAAGTTCTAGCTTTGCTGGTGTTTTCATTTTGTTTTTACTGATTGTTTTTTCAGTGACCTTCTCACTCATTGTTTTAGTTTGTTATTTGGGATATTTTTGCAATGACCCTAATAATAATGGACAACAGCTGGGTATAACAACCCTGCATTTCTAATGCTTAGTCAAACACTCTGCTTGTGCTGTGCTGATGAGGTCATAACAAGCCAAAATATGCATATCCACAGTTAGTGGCATTTGGCTTTATTGGCCTAAAATTGCCCATTAAAGTGACCAAACAAGTCATGGGCATTCAGAATCACCAGTTAGCTGAAATACCTGATGTTCATAAGGATCATTTGCATATATGCAATGTGCCTCTGATACAAGAGGTTTGGGAGGTCACTAACTGGAAGTTCTAGCTTTGCTGGAGTTTTCATTTTGTTTTTACTGATTGGTTTTTCAGTGACCTTCTCACTCATTGTTTTAGTTTGTTATTTGGGGTATTTTTGCAGTGACCCTTATGATAATGGACATCAGCTGGGTATAACAGCCCTGTGTTTCTAATGCTTAGTCAAACACCCTGCTTGTGCTTTGCTGATAAGGTCATAACAAGGCCGAAATATGCATATCCGCAGCTAGTGGTGTTTGGCTTTATTGGCCTGAAATTGTCCATTAAAACAACGAAACAAGTCATGGGCATTCAGAATTGCCAATTAGCGGAAACACCTGATGTTCATAAGGATCATTTGCATATATCCCATGTACCTCTGATACAAGAGGTTTGGGAGGTCACTCAGTGGAAGTTCTAGCTTTGCTGGAGTTTTCATTTTGTTTTTATTGGTTAGGTTTTCAGTGACTTTCTCACTCATTGTTTTAGTTTTTTATTGGAAGGAAGGAATGGAGTTACTTTTGTTACTATCAGGCTATAAAACACAATGATGACTATTTTATAAATGTGAAATGTAAACCACTCCTACTACTTGCAAAAATCATAGTATTATGGAGTGGGAATCTGCACAACACACACCCAGATATGCAGAGATTCTCAACAAAAACAAACCCAAACAAAGGAAACCTCAGAGGCAAAAACACATGAGAACTCCACAACCTTTTACACCACATATCATGCATATTCCACAAACCAGTGTCTCGCAACCACTAAGGCCTAACCATAGACCCAACATATTAGTCATAGGAGATTCCATTGTGAGGCACACAGATGTGCCTCTCACCAGGCTGGATAAGGAGAAAGTGACGATTAGTTGTTTGTCAGGTACCAGAATCCACCATATCAGACACGCATTCAAGTCTCTCAACAACAGGTACTTTTATGACTTTGTCATAATCCATGTTTGCCTGAACGACTTGAGACATACCACCCAAGACTATATGAAATGAGAAATGATTGAGCTTGCAGAAAATGGGTCCCAGGCAGGTATGTCCCTAGCCTTAAGCAGCATTCTACCGTCACCCAGAATGATGCCTAAATACAGACAGAAAATGATTGACTTTAACAATTGGCTTAGTTTCTGGTTTCATTCCAGGAAGATCCAGTGCCTGACGGCCTGGGAAGATATGATCAGCAGACCACCATGCTTTGCTAGAGAAGGCCTGCAAATGTCTCACTTGGGATTCAGGCTTTTGAAAAAGCCTGTTTTTTAGGAAAAGTCATGAAGTCGATACTACCAACATAAAAATCTCAACAAAATACAAATTATAGGTCATGCTGCTAAGCACTAGGAGTCTAAACATGAAACTGCATTCATTGCAAGCATTCTTAACCCTAGAAGATGCTGACATTTGTGCAGTCACAGAAACTAGGCTCAAAGATGTGGAGAGCACCCAACCTTACCCGGTTACTCATCCTATCATAAATTCAGACCCCAAAATGTGGGCAGCAAAGCCAAAGGAGGTGGAGTTTCAATATATATTAAAGACACACACACCTCCAGGCTGGTCAAACAGGATAATGCACAGGAGACACTCCAGGTGCAGTTAACCACTGACAAGATCCCTATTCAAATTATACCTAGCTACAGGCCCCCAAATTTGACTCAAGATGCCCACTCCACCTATCTGGACATTTTCAAATCTATCAAGATTCAACCCTTTACCGTGATCCTGGATGACTTTAATTACCCAACCATAAATTGGAAAAACTACTCATGCCAGAACACAAATGTCCAGAGATTCTTCGATTTTATCAATGCAAACACCTTGGAACAGCTAGTTGATACCCGCACAAGAGGTAATAATATCTTGGACTTGGTATTAACCAGCATGAGTAACCACTGCAGCACCACTATGGTATCATCCTCCCTGGTAAGATCTGACCATAAAGCTGTCACTTTCAAAGTCACCATCTCCCCTGACCCCCATCTAGCTAGGGTCAAACAAAAAAACTTCTCCAAAGCTGATTACAACCTCCCCCTCCCCCACTGCAGGAACTGGCAGCAATGTCCAAATCTACACCAAAGTACTATATGAGCACTTATTTAGATGCATGGAATCAGGAATACCTGACAGGACAAAATCATTCTCTGCAAGGAAGAGTAAACCTGTTTGGTGGACATCTGCAATAAATAAATTATATAACCAAAGGAAAAAATTGCTGTCCAGAACCAAGAAGGAGCAGGTGCCCAATTGGATGCAATCTCTCCTTAGCCTGAACAAGCAAATAAAAGCACTAGTGAAATCCTCTAAAGCAAATGTCGAGTCCAAATTGGCCACATCTACTAGAGACAGTCATAAGGCCTTCTTCACATATGTCTGCAATCTCAAAGGAAGCACCCAGATATGTTCAGAACTGGTGGTCAAGGATACCACATACACAAATGCTGTAGATTCAGCAAAAACTTCTCTCCTCTGTCTCCCCATCAGTAAATCAGGACATCCCCAATACCTGCCCCCTCCCATTATCTCTAGGGAACAGGTCATCACTGCCCCCTCAAAAGCAAAAAATACAGCCTACATGGGACCCAATAACATCCCAGGCTGCATCCTACATGAACTCAGGCATGAACTTGTAGCACCATTAGGCACCCTATTCAACCAAAGCCTGAGTATCGGCTTTGTCCCAGCCAAGTGGAGGACAGCCACTGTCATCCCTTTACTCAAAGGTGGAGCATCCATAGATCCAGGAAATTATAGACTCATCAGTCTAACTAGCATGATCTGCAAGGCCATGGAATGGATTATCATGGACATCATTAACACAGACATTGGCAACCACCAAAGACTTGACCCCACACAGTTTGGCTTTGTCAATGGGAGGCCATGTCTGTTAAATCTGGTTGACTTCTTTGAGACAGTCACCAAAGCCATGTATGAGGGGAAGACGGTGCACACTGCCTACCTTGACCTGGCCAAAGCCTTTAACATTATTCCCCCACTCAAGCATAGTAGATAAACTCTCTCAACTAGGCATCAATCCATATGTTACCAGATGGGTAGCAAACTGGGTCACTGATAGAATCCACCTAATAAAAATAGGGGAAGCCACCTCAAGCAGTAGACCTGTAACAAGTGGCGTACCCCAGAGATCGGTCTTGGAGCCTTTGTTATTCACGATATACTTCTCTGAGGTGCAGGCCAAAACCAGTGGGCTATGGCCGATCAAGTTTGCAGATGGCTGCAAGCTGGGCGCAGTCATCAATTCCCCAAGTGATATGGACGTCCTCAAAGAGGGTCTCACCCAAACAAATGACTGGTGACAGAAACATGGGCTCAACCTGATTGCCAAATAATGCAACATCATCCCCTTTGGGGAGAGTGACATCCCCACATATTACATTAATAACAATGTCCTAAGTTCACAATCAGTAGTGAGAGATTTGGGCATCCAAGTTGATAGCAGCCTGACCTTTGAACACCATGTTGCTTCCATTGTACAAAAAGCTTTCTACATGGCCCACATCATAAGTAAGGGTATCTCATCCAGGGACAAAGAGGTCATAAGATCCCTGTATTCTTCCCTTATAAGGCCAATTATTGAGTACAATGCTCCTTCGGCATGTACCTTGCAAAGCACATGCAGCAGCTGGAGAGACCACAGAGGTTCCTTCTCAGAGTTAGTATATTTAGTTGTGGGGGGGCAAAGTCCCCTTTTTTATGTTTGTGCTGGTGTGTTGTGTTCAGTTGGCCTATCGATTTCTTTCTCTGGGAAAGAAATCAGTGATCTGGCCATTCGGTTACCTGGGAGTTCGACATATATTTGTCAATGAAAAGGTGTTCGTCGTTATGCCATTTCAAGGTCTTAATATAGACCTGGTCTGTGATATAAATAGGACTTTTTGGAGGGAAAGATTTGTGTCCCAGAAACTCCCCCATCTGTGGAATAGACTCCCTCTCCCCGTCAAGCAGAGTACCTCATTATCCCTTTTAAGCACAACCTGGATAACTGGATGGGAAACAGAAAATACACCCCTGGGATTCCACCTGTGTCCCTGCTGGACAGGGGCTCTGGGTGCTGACTTGTCTAAACATGGGCTAAACTCTTGGCTAGGCTTATAAGGGCCTCAGGGCCAGTAGCCTAGTAACCTCCTATGATCCTAGTGTGTAAAGAAAGGTGATCCTGCTACTTTCAGGAGGTAGAATATCATAGAGTGACAGTGTTATTATAATAAAGAAAAGGGAGCTGTTCCTGTTGCTACAAGAAGCCAGAATATTGGTGAGAGTGCCACTTCTATAAGACCAAGGATGAGACTTTTCCTGGTATAACCTGGAGCCAGGATAATATGGTATGCAAACTGTTAGAAATGTGAAAAATAAGCTGATATTCCTGCCAGAAAGACCTTGAATATACCCAAGTTTGAGTTACTGTTAGAAGATCTACTGTCTAATATGTCCAGACCTTTTTCAGAATCATTTTATAAAACTGTGTAGTGCTCCTCTGTTGCTGTAAAGTGGAATGCAAAATGCCACAGGTCCAGTCAGGTAACCATGAGTGATCTCAGAATAATGTTTGCCAGTGTACATTAATGTTATGCTCCTAATAATATATGTTCCATCGGGTCTGTATTAAATTGCCGAATGTTTCAAAGTTCGAATGTCATATGGTTGACACCATATGATCGAACTTTGAAAATTAGGCAATAGCTCAATACATGCAGAATTTCCCTTTTCTGCACTGAAGTGTGGTCTTGGAGTTTGTATATTTAAGTGGGGGGGATGTGGTGGTTGTAGGGTGGCTTGCTCCCCTGGTCAGAGTGTTAAGGTAAGTTTTCTTTTTTACTTTTTATTATATATTCGAGGTTTCAAGTTTCACTCATATCACTCATATATATAACTTATCAGGGGCTGCGGCTTCTTTAGGTTAGGAGGGTGGCTTGATGATTAAGGTGTTTGTCTTACAAACACAAGGTGCAGAGTTTGAGTCTCACAAGGGATAATTGACTAGGCTTAAAAAAATGGCTCATAAGGGCAGTTAGCCTAGTACTAATCTATCTATATGTTGTCGAACATATGAGGTTCAAATTTTTGAAGCTTCGAATATGTAATATAGACCCAGTCCATCTTGTTGATTTTTTCACTATTTATTTTTAATTGTAGCAGTATGATGTTTAATGTTGATTTCTGCAGAGATTTTAAAATGTTGCATCTTGCTTTGTCTCCTAGCGCAAGATTAATAGCACTATGCCGCTAACAATGTGTGCTCAGATTTATTTACTAGTGTATGATACTTCCCCATTGCTATAAAGTATCTTGTCACACTTCCATTCAGAGAACTGTTGCAATGCCAGATATTGTTTCTGGAATTATCTTAGAACATGGCATGTCAACTCTCCTTTGCTATAAACTGCAGTGCAAAGTCTCACTGTTCCAGGTGGAACCATCCTCCCATCTGTCATCTCAGAATAGGGCTTATCCATATACACTATTGATGTGCTGCTAACAGTATGTGCTGCATCGTTTTTAAGTACAATGTCGTTATCTATTCTACAGAGATTTAACAATGCTGTATCTTAGGTTTTCGCCACAACTACTTATGTAGTAAAATGCTACACCTTAACTTGAAAAATATGATTCCTTAATACACGTTTTAAAGTGTACTTTGCAAATCATTGCACCTTACTGTACAGTGAGCAAAACAGTATATCACTGAATAGCACTCATTCCTTAGAATCTCTGTTGTGTAAGTCAGTATTATTGTTATTGTATACTTCAGAAACAGAAACCTCTGTTGTACAAAGGAGTGCTATTATCCCTCTATCTACAGATATATATTATATACACGCACATACATAAATAGTGCAAACATAATAATGGAGATGAAATTACAGAACTCCCTTACAGTTAGAATAGTAACATTTCAGTACTATATGTTATTTCAGTACATTGCAGACACAGAAATCCTGGTTTTGGAAAAACAATATCATTGCTACTCTCTGATAGGCAGAATGAAAGCATTTAAATATTGTGGCATACTTTTATATTTTTGCAGTAATTCACAGCCCTGTTAACTCAGATCACCTCTTTTTCTTCCTCTAATAATGAAATGCAAAATGGAATGTCATAGCTTTCAAAATCTGCCATGCAAATTTAGCAGGAGTTCCACTGTGGCGACCCCTAACCGGGAAAAGCCGAAAGAAACAAAAAAAAAATGGAATGTCATAGCTTTAGTGGAAAATCCTAAGGTTGCTTTCTGAAATTATTGTAACATATTGTATGTTAGACAGTCACACTGGCAAAGATGGCTAAAGCCATATCTATATTAGGGCGGTCCTGGTTTAATTACAAAGACATGTGTCTGGAACATTTCTCCCCAGGCCACTGCTGAAAACTGGCTTTGTTCCAAGTCGGATTTTCCCGGTAAACAAATGTTAAATAAATAAATAAAAATGAGTGATTCCTGCATCTGCTCATGAGGGCATGTCATGCCTCCCCTGGGTTTCACAGTTTTAGTTTTTAATGTTAGAAAAAAAGATAATGTCTCTTCAGGAGGAGGGGAGACATTGTTAAAGAACAAAAAATTAATGTGGCAACAAAAACGAAATGCCATACCAGCAGCTGGACTATTTGACAGTGCATTAATATGTGAGGTTTTAAAATGCAGGGCATTAAAATATAATATATTTTCCCCTCTATATGATTATACATGATTTTTTACAAATTAATATTTTTTGAATGTTTGAATGTTATATTTTAATGTTTTTAGGAAATAGAAATGTAATTTAATTACTTGATCTAATTTAACTTATAAAAACGAGTTTTCATGTGGTTTGAATTGGTTCTGAAGAAGTTTTAACTGGTATATTTTTTACTGCTGTGGTCATTTTTTGAAAGGTTCCATTTGATTAGCAGGTTGAAATTATTTTGCTTTCTTTGAGGGAGGAGGAACTCTGAATTGTTGAGAGTAATTATCTTATTGGAGGAAAGATGGTAAAGCAGAAACCCACTGTGCGAGTGTGTGTGTGTGCGCGTGTGTGTGTGTGTGTGTGTGTGTGTGTGTGTGTGTGTGTGTGTGTGTGTGTGTGTGTGTGTGTGTGTGTGTGTGTGTGTGTCTGTTTTACTTACTATTCACCATATATAATAGCCTTCATTAATGGCGCAGAAATGCCTGCATTCACACAGGGACAGCAGAGAGAGAGATAGGTAGATAGGCAGGGTTTAAGGTTATAAGTAAAAAAGAAACTTATTGCTACCTATAAGACAGATCTTGTGGCTATTACACTGAACAGATGATGTCAGCAAGCAACAGGAAAAGAGGTAGAGAAAACGTTCAGCATGTAACTTTGCAGTTACTATAAAGTGCTGAGCAAAACATTACAGCTCCAGCCCAGCCAGAACACCTCCCAATTAGGCATCTCAGATTAGTGCTCGCTAGTGCATACCATTATGCTCAGAACAAAGTGTTCTTATCTTTGTTTTACTTCAACAGCATGCTATTTATTTATGTCTTTATTTATTTTGCTCCGCCAACCTCATTTAAAGCTAGAAGACAGTACTATTAACTATTTGTTCCTGCAGGGCATCCCTCTTGATGTTTCATCTAAGCCTGCAATTGCTACCTCCAGAGGAGTACCATGTCTCTGCAAACTAGTGTTCCCTCAGCTAATTAGTGCTAATGCACTATGATAGCATGAGCTTGACCAGCATGGGCTTTGCTAGGTGAATGTCTAGTGTTCTCACTAGATCTCACGAATATGGTAAGCCACAGCCACCTCCATCACGCAGGATAGATGAGCTGAGCTGTCAGCAGTCACTCATTCCATTCCTACCTATACAGCTCCTACAGACACCTGAGGAGTTAGCTAACCTCAGGTTTCCTGCAGCATAGACAAGACTTTATTTCTTTATGCCATTGAGCTGGCTACACGATATTTAATGGTGGATATTTCAGACATCTTAAAATGTATCTTGTTTTATTTCACAAATTCACTTTAGTAGTATTATATTGCTAGCACGGTGCATCTTCTGTTTTTAATAGCATATGTTACCTCTCCATTGCTATTAAAAGCAGAATGTCATAGCTCCAGTCAAAATGTTATTACAATGAAAAATGTTGTTTCCTGACATTAGTTTAAAATAGCATATGTTACTTCTACATTACTTCAACATACAGTGAAAAACTTTTCATTCAACAGAAGCATAAGTGCTTACGGTAGAAATAATGCAGGTGCAAGTATGGATATTTTAGGTATAGCATGGAGGATGAGTTATTTTGTATAAGAAGCTGTAGAATGAATAGATAAGGCTAGACAACCAGAGCAGTACTGCATCGGGGGTAATTGTAGACTAACTCTGTAAAATGAGGGCTATGTTGTGGAGGTGATAAAATAAAGTGCTGATTTGTTAGTTGTGCATTTGATTATGGTATGTTATTAACTAGCAGCAAATCTAGGGTTCTTTCAGGTGAAGTTGCAGAAGAGATTTAAATTGTGAATTTTCAGTTAGATGCAATGTTAGGAATGATTTTATTCCAAGGCTTTGTGACATAGTGATAGCTGAGGGAGTTTCTGGCAAAATTAAAGGATGTGGTTGGTAGACTTATGAGCAAAGAACTAAGTCAGGTAAATATTTTTCCACCCAGTTTAGTAAAATTGGGAATATATTTGGATGATAGATGGTATTGTGTATGATTTGCAGCTGAGGGTAAGACCATTTGGTAATTCCATCCAGCTTACTGCACTTAGAGTTTTGCAGCGATTTGTTCCAGAATGACAACTAGCGGCCAATCAGGTGACTTTGTTATGGCATTGTTCCAGCTTACTTAGCTATCATGATTGGAGGTTTCCAAACATGGAAGGTGCATATAAGAGGATTACTAATAGGTACACATTTGCTAGTGTTTTTCTACAGGTGTGTGTCATTAAATGCTTTGATCAATAGAGACGTCCTAGTTTTTGGTGTTTTTTCCCAGTCATTTGATGTATTGGTAAAACTTCAATTTGTCCTCAATAATGACTCCCAAACGTTTAACAAGTAAAACTACTTCAACTTTAGTTTTATCTGGTGAAATAATGTTGAAGGAGAAAGTTGTGTTTTAGTGTAGTTTAGGTGTAAATAACATTAGTTTAGTTTTATGTGTGATCAGTAATAATTGTGCATCCTTTAGCCATGACCTAATGTTGGAAAAATGAGTGTGAGTGACACTTTGAAGTTTATGAAAGGAAGAGGCAGAGGAGATAAGGGTACAGTTATCTGCAAATTGAATGGTACTGGTAGGTTTGCTGACAGATTGTAGGTCATTAATACATATGGTGAATAAAAGAGTTCTGAAAATTGATCCATGAGGGACACCAACAGAAACAGCTGGGGAGGACTGATCTTGCTGTGATACCAGTTAATGCCAGTTGTGATAGTCCAAAGCTGGCCAGCTTATGAAGGAGTATTTGGTGATAGATGGTATCGAAACCTTTGGATAGGTCTGAGAATATAGCTGAGACCATCTTGTTTTCATTCTTATAGAGGTTTATTCTGCTCATGAAGCTAAGTAAGGCTGTGGTTATACTATGGTAGGGCATGAGACCATGTTGTGTAAAGAATAAGAGGTTCAAGTCTAGTAGGTGTGTGAGAAATAAATGAATATACTTTCTAAAAATGTGGACAGTGGGGAGAGAATGGCAACTGGGCTGTAATTGTAGATAGTTCAAGTGAAGTTCCTCCTTTAAGAAATGGTATCATGCATGATTTCTTCCAGATGAGAGTAACACAGGATTTCTTGAATGATCTATTTATAATTATAGACACTGGGTAGCCCAAAACATCAGCAGCTAACTTTATGCAGTCTGTTGGAAGATTTTCTGTGGCAAGTGATATAGTTTTAAGTTTCAGCAGGTATTTTTTGATTGTGGAGATAGGGACAATAAGGAAGGAGAAAATAGTGTTTTGAGGTGCTGGTATATTACATTTATTGAGTAAGGTATTGCTTAGAAGAGAAGTTAGTATCTGAATAAGGTGGGGATTACATTTAGTTTCAGTGGTTTTAGTTGACTCACTGTGCAAAGAGTTTGGTTGGGATGATCTGCTAGAGTGATGAAGATTGTTTAGATTTTTCCAGAAGAGTTTTGGATTGTTTTAGTGTGACCTTTGTAGTATTTGGTAATAAAATTTGTCTTTCTGGACATGATAGTTATTTAAATTTTTGGAAGTTTGTGCTGGCTTTATGACAGTGCCATATTTTCCATGCCTTGTCCTGCTTTAACCATAACTGTTTGGTATTTTTTGTTAGCCATGAGGCAGGGTTACACTTAATCTTTTTTCCTAGTGGAGACTAGGCTATTTAGGATATAAAATTAAAATGTCTGATGGCTTCATCTGGTGGTAAAATGTTATTAGGTTTTTGAGTAACAAATTTAAGCTTGTGATGAAAGTTTCTTTGTTAAATGCCAAACTTCTAATCAAACAAAGGGATAGCAGCTGGTCACTATATCACACTACCAAAGATAAAAACAACCTCACCCTATATGAACAACTAAAAAACCAAGCTAAGAAATAAGTTATCAATGATAAAAAAAAACTTACTTTGTAAACTGCCAAAAAAAATATCAGCACACCCCCCAAAAGTTTTGGCAAAACATCAACCACATCCTTAACCCCGGGAAAGCTTTCAAACCTCCTCCTTCCACGTCTAACAAAACATCAACCACATCATTAACCCCGGGAAAGCTTTCAAACCTCCTCCTTCCACATTTCATTCCTCTGAGCCTTTAGCTTCGCAGTTCAGCTCTCACTTTATCAAGTGAATCACTTCCTGCCTAGACAACAAACAAAACCTCCCCCTCTCAGTCCCCATCCCTTCCTCTGAGAGCACAAGCACTTTCTCCTTCAAACCTATTCAAGCCTCTTACATAAAAAAACAAGTAAGTAAACTAAAACCTTGCTGTCTTCCTGCCGACCATCTACCCAACGAATTTTTAAAAACAGCCACTCCTTCCATTGCCTACCTCATTTCCATTCTAATCAATCGCTCTATCTCCGAACAGTATATGCCTCATTAGGAAGACTTCTCACATCATGCTTCTCCATAAGGGAGGTCCTTCTAAAGTTATTTCTAACTACTGTCCAATTGCCATCCTGTCTCCCATAGAAAAATCCTTGAAAAATGTATACACCAACAACTTATGTTCCATCTTACTTCTAACAATCTACTATCCAGTTCTCAGGATGGTTTCAGACCTAAACGTAGTACAAACACAGCTCTAATACCCATCACTGATATTATTCATCACCTCAGGAATGAAGACCAGCTTGTCTCTGCAATTTGCTAGATATATCAAAAGCCTTTGACACCATATCCCACCAACTGCTACTCAATAAACTTGCAACTTATTATCTAAGTTCATTATCCCTTACATGGTTACACAGTTATCTGTCTAACTGAAAACAGGCTACAAAATTGGGAAACAAACTCTCTCCTCTACTACTAGTACCCACTGGAGTACCCCAAGGTTCCATAGTAGGCCCCCTCCTTTTTGTCTTATTTACCAACAACCTACATTCTGCCACCCAGCTTGTCACCGTTATCCAATATGCTGATGACTCCTCTCTTATCTGCTCAGCCTTTTCCATGCAAGAACTGCAACAAAAAATTCAGAAAGCTTTCCTCGACATTGAAAATTACCTCTACAACCATCAACCCATTTTGAATCCAAAGAAAACAAAATTAATGATTTTCACAAACAAATCATCAAAGCACAGCTCTCTACCTCTCTATATTCACTCCTCTAATGGCACCAAGCTTGAACTTATAAATGAGACTAAGCTCCTAGGAGTTATTATAGATAACAAACACATCTCGCTGTCAATCAAGAAAGTTCACACAAAACTTGGAGCTCTATATAGGGCCAAACCATACCTCACAAACCAAGCTAAACTAGCCACAGCTAGATCTCATTTACTTTTGACACTACTCTACTGCTCATAAATCTTCACCACTCTACGTAAGTCGGACATTAATCACCTAGAGTCCACTATAATAAAATGTTAGGTTTGCCACAAATCAGCCCCATTAGACTCATCATTGTTCTGTTCTTCAACTATTTAACTGGTTGGAATTACCAAACCTATTCAAACTAATCCAACTTACTTTTGCCCACAAAATATATTACGCCAGCAATTGCCCTGCACTCTCTTCCCTGGTTCAACCAAACTTTAGCTGTAGATCTCTTAGATCTTCTGACAGACTAATGCTTAAAGTTACCCAGGCTCATAACTATCATGGCGACTCCCTCTACTCCCATAAAACAGCTAAGGTCTGGAATGTTCTTCCCCAGCACATCCGAAACAACCCCAACATATCCTCATTTAAAAAATGCCTAAGAGTTCATCTCAACAGCAGACGCTCTGCCCCTGTTATGCTCCTGACTAGTTGGCTCTCTCCTATTATTTCCCATCCTTCTTTCTCTTGTACCATGTTTCTCTTTTAAACAACTGATGCTTTAGACCTTTGCTGTTTTCCTTTTTGCTGATGGGCACAGCTCTTTCTCTACTGGAGCTTGTCCATTTCTTCTTATTATTAATATGTGTCTTAATGACTATTTCTCCCCATGTAAATATGTTTTTTTTTATCATCTGTTTTAGTTACTTTTTTTATGATTCGTTCTATCTTATTTTTAACTTTGTTAAATTTTGTTTGTAAATGTTAACTGATTGCACTGTTCTGGGGAGTTTCTCCCCAGGTCTCCACTGAAAATGCGCTTCTTGCCCAGTCGGACACTACCCGGTTAACAAATGTAAAAAAATAAATAATTAAATGTGGCTAGGTTATGAGAGAGACTACAGCAGTGATTATTGGGAATGTGCAAAGTCTGTCTAATGACATATATTGGAAGGTGATCACTTATGGTATCAGCAATGGTACCTGCATTAGTGATGCTATTACAGTGCACAGTATCGGAGGTCCATTCAGGACCCCACCCCCATCAAATATCTTAGAATAGGGACTTGCAGCACCCTGAAGAAGCACTATACTATTAATAAAGTGCCAAATGTTTCTTTTAATTCAACAGTACAATCATAATGGTTTCTGCAGATGCTTTAAAATGTTGTGTCTTTCATTCTGTCACAGCTCCACTCCAATAGTGCTGTTATTTTTTTTAATAATGTACATTACCTTTCCATTCTTATAATGGTTATAATGTTTGTTCTGCAGACACATGCCTCAGCAATGGATTCAGACCTCTGGTCACTGACTGTATAGAGTTTGCATGTCCCCCCATGTATTTGTGGTGTTCTTCCCACCTTCCAAAATGTGTTGATTATTTCAGCCTCAAGACAAATGTTACCACGAAAAAAAAAATACAAGTTGAACATATGAGATTTGCAACAGAACAGAACCAAAAATGAATGGAGTTATGGGTAGAAGCAGACTCAAGGTGGTACCCATTGGGGGATGCCTAAGGCCTGATGCAAAGGCTTGTACTCTATCTTGGTTAAAGGTCTCATGTATTTCTGTGGACAGGTTCAGTGTCATTATCTCAGTCAGTACCATACCTCAAGGCTCAGTTCTAGACCTTTTTATCTTATAGGTTCATAGGTTGTTACTAGGCTAATGACTAATAGGGCCCTTACAGGACTAGCCACACACCCCAATCCCTCAGTCTCATGGGTGTCTGGGGGGGGCAGGTTAGTAGGGAGGTAACTAAGGGATTTCTACAGGATGTTAGCAATAATACTTTTCTTATTAGCAGCCACTCTCCATAAGGGACATAGGAGCTGGACAAGGCATAAATTTATGATTTCCCATCCAGTTGTCATTGTTTTGTTTAAATAGGGTCGGGGTGAAGTCTGTCTTACATGGACAGGGAGCCTGATCCATAGTGCTGGGATCCTTTGGGAAACATATCTGTCACTTCAGCATGTTCTGTTTATGTAACAGTGGAAGTTCAAATCCTTGGATCTGGTGTTCCTGGTGCTGTTTGCTTTGTGTTTGTGCAACAGATTCATTAGGGATGTGTCTGAAGAAGCCCTGTAAATCAAGCAAAGATCCCTTCTCAGCAGCCTGTGGGAGACTGAATACAGAGACAGAGCCTTTAGGTGATCAGTGTAGGATGGGGTATTCATGCCTGAATTCTCCTGGTGAGAAACCTTTGTGGGTATTCCAACTGTTGCAAATGTCTGGTTGGATACAAACCAACGGGGGCACTGTAGTCAAAATAGGTCTGATAAGGGCCAAAGTGGTAGTACAACTTCCTTGGAACTAATGCCATATCATTACCTATAAGTTGGGTGACATAAAATGATTTTCTTACATCTTAGTTAAATGTTAGTCAAAGGCCAGATTGCTATCTACATATGTCTACATAGATTCCAGATCCCTTACAACTGAGTCAGCTCATAGTAATGTTTTATCAATGGAGTAATTAATGTGAAGTGACAGTTTCCCAAAGGACATTATAATGCATTTTATGGCATTGAGTTTGAGACTATGACTTTGGCACCAGTCATTTGTCTGTGTTAAACCATCTTTTAAGATGTTGGTGTCTTGAGGGGAATCTATAATAGCACCCAGTTTACAGCCATCTGCCATCTTGATGAGACAGAGGTTTTGAATATAAGTCTTGACTTCTGAGAAGTAGATGCCAAACAGGAGCAAGACCAGCACAGAGCCTGGGGTGCTTTGCTGGTGACCGGTCTCTTGGTTGAAGTGGTCTCACCAATCCTGACTTCTTGGGTCTTGTCTGTGAGCCAGCCAGCAATCCAGTCAGTTATGTAGAGATTTATGCCTAGCTCAGACAGCTTATCAACAATGCCTGAATAGGGTATTGTACCAAATGCCTTGGTCAGGTCTTCATCATCTCCATAGATATGATATCCTTCTGGGGCCCTGTTAGCCTCATGTGGACTGTTCTTACACCTCCATACTCCTTATGTGAATTATATCGTGAATGGTCAAACTCAAATATCCCAAATCACAGAATACTGGAAAAATACTGAGCTGACAAGTACCTGAATATACTAAAACACAGCTCACTCAGTAATGACCTTCTACCCAAACATGCCTACAAAATAATAAAAACTCAAAATATCTTTTCAGGGAGAACCACCTGTATCCCAATGTGGAGAGTAAGCCCTCTACAAAACCCTAACTTAAATTTACCCACTACTCAGCCGCACCAACTTAAATGATTGGAAAACCGCCCTCAAGGCAAAAATCCCTGCCAGTGTGCACTGAGAACTGCACTGATAATAATTCTGCAAATCAAATAATTAACCCAAGACATTAATTTACAAAGCATGACCACCTATATATCCAAAACAACCCACCAAGCGCATACACATACTGAATACATCCCAGTACAATATGTAAATCACTCAACACTGAAGTTTGCATTATTGCCAACATACATACCAGCATTCAGACTCTTGGGCATTCACTCGTCAACAAAACACTTAGAAAATATGATATGCTCCCTATACATATTGGATGTAGCTAGTATATACCTGTCCTCTAAAAGATCAATCATATTTTGTGACAATGGATGTTGACTCACTCTTTACCTCCATACCACATGAGCATAGTAGTGTTAATATATTTTTAGAGAATTTTTCTGGCTATAATGCACAAAAAATAAATATGCCATGTGAGATGTTGAGATTAGTATTAACAAATAATGTGTTTTTGTTTGACACTAAAATCTATTATCAACAAAAGGGTGTGGCGATGGGTACAAGTGTTGCTAACAGCTATACAAACATAGTTATGTATGTATGGGAGGAGAGGTATATACTATCTACATCCAATATGTATAGGGAGCATATCATATTTTATAAGCGTTTTGTGGACTACCTATTTTTAATATAGGAGGGAAGTGAAGAACTTTTCCAAAAGTTTTTGGTATATGCAAATGAAAGTACTTCCTTCTTGAGATTTAAACATGAATACACGTGGGAACACATTGCATTTTTAGATGTCTTGATAATACGGAATGCAAGTGGTGAAGTGCACACTGAAATGTATAGAAAGGAAGTGAAATGGAATAATTATTTACATCGCAATAGTATGCACCCCCCTTTATGTTTGAAAACATTGTCTCAAATTAGATGCAGAGAGGGGTGAGGTTAAATACACGAGGTGACAGGTTGACTGGTCAGTTAAAAAATATGGGTTTGGATTTTATTGAAAGGGGATATTCAAGCAGAGCAGCATATAATGCACATGACGAGGTTAAACAGCAGTATTCAAAGGATAAAATAACTCCTTATTTTAGTAATAGACATCAAGGAAATGAAAGGACACAGTTTAAAGTGAACACGACTAGATGCATGTTTACTTATAATAGGAATACTTCAGCAATTAAGAGTATAATTGTGAAACAATGGGAAATTTTAAGGGATGTTCAAGGTTTACAAGAAATAGTCACTGATGGGCCTGCATTTGGTTATAAACGAAATAGTACACTGAAACAGACATTGTGTTACAAGGAACAACCTAAGAGTTTTTTTACTGGTTTTGGACATAAACATGGCACATATAAGTGTAATAACTGTGTTTACTGTAAACATTTATATACTGGTAAATTAATAAGGCATCCTGTTACTAAAAGTGAATTTATACTTCAAGTCTATGGAAATTGTAATACCAGTAACTTAGCCTATATGGCTAAGTGTGAACAATGTGATGGTTATTACGTGGGCATGACTAACAGTAAGTTCAAGGAACATATAGCAGGCCATGTTAGTGACATTAAACGTAAGCTAATAACAAATGCATTAAGTAAGCATATTTTGGATACAGGTGGTCAAATATATTTAAAGTTATGATTTTAAAAGTGGTTTATAAACCTTTGAGGGGAGGTGATGTGAAGTTATTAACAGAAAGTGAAGAAATGAAATGGATTGTGCGTATGAAATCCCATATACCACCAGGATTAAATGACAGTTTCACTTTAAGACCTTACTTAAAAGAATTACATCAAAGGGTTTGAAATTATGTCATGTGATTTTATTAATTATTTAAGTAATGACTGTAATTGTTGAGATGTATTTGCCTGAAGAAGCCTTGATGGTGAAAGTTCTGACTTTCATGTGAAGTTTTAACTTGCGTGTTTTAAATAAAAGATATTGAATGTTCCAGTGCTTTTTCTCTTTTTGGATTCGTTGTGGTATTCAGTACTGGTTAACAACCAACCTGCTGTTTTTTTTCTAAACTAAAGCAGGTGCATAGCAGGATTTATAAATTTACCAATGGAAGCTCTACCAATAATCATCTATGCACTTCCAACTAGCCTATTCAATAGCTAAAATAGAACCACTGTCTAACAAGGGTACAATTCACAGCTGCTCCCTGCATTCTCTATGATTCAACCAATGGATCTGCTTTGCAATGACTAATGACAGGTGCACTCCAACATGCAGCCTGATCTCAGACACTTCATTCTTCACTCAGTCCTTTAGAACTGGTATGGAACAACACATAGCCTCTTCTGACCCTCCTCACTCTTCACTCAGTCCATTCCGGCATGTAGCCCCCTTCACAGCAGGCTCACTCTTCACTCACTCCTTTAGAAGTGGTATTGTCCAACATGGAGCCAATTCTCAGTCACCTCAATCCTCACTTTCTCCTCTATCTATTATAACTAATATGAGAATTCCACATTCACCACTGCCATACACAAAATGTGCAGCAGTCTTTTATTTGTAAGACATCCGTAACACAAATTTTCATTCTAAAAAGAACTGTAAAATCATATCTTCCCTATTGTGAACTGTACCTGTCAGTCATCTGAGATCTGCTTCCCAGCCCCCAAACCTTCCCTTTGTATTTAGGTATAGTTAGCCTATAAACGTACTTAGTCAATGGACACTCGCTTGTTGTTTACTGACGTTATCTAAATTGTTTGGTTGTTCTTAGAGCAAAGGTGATATCCCATTACCTACTTAAATTTCCTGCAGCATATTATTTTAACATATATATCTAACTGTAACAATAAGAGGATATGTATTCTGACTGCTTTTATCACCACATCTGCAGTTTTTCCTATTTTGCTTTTTCGTTGTTATAAATGTTAACTATTAATGTATGTCACTGTCACACCCTCTCACCTGTCTCTGAGTTTAAAGAACATCCCTAATGTTTCCTCTTATTTTTTCCTTGCCATTTGTAAATCACTGGTGATTACAGTCAGCCAGTAATGCCATATATTACAGTTTTATCCATCTTGATGTTCATAAACTGAATTGTGGTACTAGATCTGTTGCTCTCTTAACTTTTTTTTTGATTTTGGGAGTCTTGAGCACAGCCAATTAGAGGTATGGCAGCCACTCATGACTCTACCTAATTTTACATAACATCACTGATTTTGACTTGAATATCTGCTCTGTTCCTCATAACTCATGGAATATTATGGCAGTTAGTAATGCTAGAAATAGTTTCTTTCTTATTATTGTTCTGAATATATTAAGATGCAAGAGCTGCTAATTTACTAGGTCTTAGAGAGGAGGATTAAAGCTCTGCATTTCAATGAGCTGTTTTTGGCTCCTGCTTTTCTTTTAACATTTTAAGTTATGCAGAATAATATTTAAAGAGTATTCCTGGTGTGTAATGTTAGCACATAGGACTAAAGCTCTGCCTTGTTAATAAACTGTTTTCTGTGCAAAGGGGATGAGGTTCAAGGCTTTTTCATGTTTTTATTTTAGAAGGTAAAATTTAATGAGTGCTCCTGATGTCCACACTCCCTCTCATATGTCTTATGCATTTCATTTTTGCAAAACCTCATGTTGATCTATTAATGTTTTAAGTGACTTAGGGTAATATTTCAGCTACCTGATGTCTAGTCCCCCTACTAGTATTTCTTTAGTCTAGGGGGAGTGTAGAAATATGACAGACCCCCCCCCAGACAAACACAAACACATTTACACATTCACACATACAAACACACATATATTTTTACAGAAAGACACTCACTATATCTCAAAACAGACTTTGTACCACAAGCATGGAGGACTGAGATGGTTATCCCACTTCACAAGGATGGACCATCAACTGACCCCAGAAACTAAAGACTTATTAGTCTGACTAGTTTAATATGCAAAGCCATGGAACAAATTATCATGGAAATTACTAAACCCGGTGGAGTTCTTTGAGAATGTCACTAAGGCAATGGATGAGGAGAAAATGGTGCATACCACCTACTTGGACCTGGCCAAGAAACAGAAATACAATACCCCACTCAGGTACACTTGACAAACTCACTGAGCTGTGCTTAAACCCCTATATAACCCGCTGGATTGCCAGCTGATTCACAGACAGGACTCAGGAAGTCAGGATTGGTGAGACCACCTCCACTAAGAGACCAGTCACCGGTAGGGTACGTCAGGGCTCTGGGCTGGGGCCATTCCTATTTGGCATCTACTTCTTGGATGTGGAGATTAATGTCAAAGGCCATTGGTTGACCAAGTTTACAGATAACTGCAAATTGGGAGGTGCAATAGAATACCCCCCTCCCTGAGGCACAAACATCTTACAGAAAGGTCTAACACAGATGAATGACTGGTGTCAAAGTCACAGATTAAAACTTAGTGCCAAGAAATGCATTATAGTGCTTTTTGGGAAAACTGCCACCCAGGCTAATTAGTCCATCGATAAGACAGACACCCTAACAGCTCACCTGGTATTCAGGGATCTGGCAACATATATAGACAGTAATCTGGCCTTTGATCAACATGGGGCCAAGGTAGTAAGAAAATCATTCTCTGTCACCCAGCTTATAAGTAAGGAGATGGGATCCAGGTCCACAGAACTCACAGTGACACTTTATTCGTCCCTTTTCAGACCCATCAACGAGTATAATGTCCCCATGTAACTGACCAGACATATATATGCAACATTTGAAATGCCCACAAAGGTTCCTTACCAGGAGAATCCAGGTTATAAACACATTGTCCTATATGGATCACCTAATTATGTTTTCATATCATAATGCTATAAAATAAGATATCTTGAGGGTAGCATGGTTTTTTTGAAATTTTGGAATAAAATATAAAACAAGATTGAATGGCTAGAGAGAGGAGCAGTAGGAGGTAACTGCAGATGCACCTGGAGGAGTCACTCGGTTGTAATGAGTTAAAGCCCTGTCACTATACTTGGGTTACTACAGGAGCTACAATCTATGGCACACAGGACATCCTCGGATCTAGCTCTGATGGCCCTTTTGCACATCAACAAAATGAACAGCATCAGAACCACTAGATCCAAAAATTAAAATTTTGCTTATGACATAAATAAGGCATTTTGGTGAGACAGATATGTATCTCAAGGGATCCCCATACTCTGAAACAGGTTCTGCATCCTTGTGAAGCACAGTCCATCCCTAACCCTATTTAAGAGTAACCTTAACCAATGGATGATAAATTGGAAAGTCACCCCAGGTCTGGCCCCAATGTCTCTGACAGAGGTAGACCATAATGCCTAAACTAACATACCCCACACACACACACATAACCTCTAGAAATTTCCTTACTAACATACCCTCTCCTAATCAATGCCCATGATACATAGGGACACAACTGGCTTGGGTTATATGGTTAGGCTTATGAAGGTCCTGGTGGTTGTTAGTCTAGTATGTACCTATAAACCTATGAACTCTAGATCAGCCTCTCACCCATTCACCCATACAAAAACACACACAGACACATACACTCACCCCCACACACACATACTCACATGAGGCCACTCATTCCTTTTCATACTCTCACATTGCAGTCATATATATACATACATACACATACATACGTACACACATGTATACAACCTGTGCATTAAACTCCCAGCACTTACCTGTAATCTGATCTCACCTATTTAAAGTAATAGGTGAACATGAACTTTTCCCAGGTTAATTAACTTGGATGGTGGTGCTAATGTATGCAGCTAAGTGATTCTCTGACTTGCTCAGCTATGTAAATGCCTTACCACAGGCATCTCAAGGACTGAGCACACAGCTAATAAGCATAGGCCGCTCCCCCAGAATGCCTCATTAACATGTAGCATTGCCACTGAGAAGGCCCACCACAGTGATTCTGTAGACTGCCTACGATCAATGCAGTGGGCCTATCTCTGAATCCGAAAGGAATACAGCCAGCTACATTGGTTAGATAAGGTGGAGAGGAATCAAATATTAAAAGGATTATAATAATTTCCAACTAAGCATGACTGAGATTTTAAATATCATGTTTCTATGATTTTACCTAAAATTTGTGACTTTCTGACAGCGAATTGAGAGTTGCAATTGCTAAATAATACCAGACGGAGTTTCAGATCTCTTACTTTTTAGAAAATGCATTTTAATGCAAACTATATATCATTCTATTATCTTTCTAAACAAATAACAGCACTCTTTTGAAGATGTCCCTGTGTTTGAGCTTTTGTTCTTCATTAATTTGCTAAAGAATGAGTTGATTTTAAACTGCTGTTATTTGAATTTCATCATTGAAGCTGTTGCTTGCTCTATAAAAATCATTCTTGCTACTGTATTTTTGGCTTAGTAATACCAAGCATGTACTTTTACTGGCTGAATAGAGCTACATAATTATATTTTTGTACTTTATCTAACTATCCAGTGTTTCTTATCAGCACTGCACTGGTTGTATTTATTTGCTTATCAGTACTGCATTATTTATTTTTATTTGTATAATATGTCTGCACTTGTTTACTGCACTGTTTTTATTTATTTGATTGACTGAATTATTTACTTTTTTGTGTCTCCATTTATATATTTGCTGATCTGTGGTTGAATGTTTTTGTTTTTCCCCAACCCAACTGCTGATGTGTTCTTAAAGTTGGTGTCTTTTGCTGTTGCCCACCCCTACTGTGAGTTTCTGGTGTACTCAGTCCGGAGAGGAAAAAACAGCTTCTGTGTTATCGGTTTGTCTCAAGGTGTGGCTTTGGAAGAGTCTTTTATCTTGCTGTTATAAAGATATTACATTTGAGTGAATCTCTGCTTATCTTGCTAGAGATCCATTTGTGCCTGACGGAGAGTGGTGCTTAAACAATCTGAATTACAGAGCTACATAAGTATATTTTTGTACTTTATCTAACTGTTCAGTGTTTCTTATCAGCACTGAACTGGCTGTATTTATTTGCTTATCAGTACTGCATTCTTTTGTATTTATTTGTATAGCAGTTCTGCACTAGTTTACGGCACTGTTTTTATTTATTTGCTTGACTGAGTTATCTACTTTTCTGTGTCTCCATTAATATATTTGCTGATCTGTGGCTTTATTGTTTGTTTCCCCCCCACCCAACTGCTGTTCTGTTCTTAAACATAGTGGCTTTTGCTGTTGCCCTCCCCTACTGTAAATTTGATAAGAGACACTCCTCGCAGTCCCATCTCATTAGCTCATTCTACTTAATACATTTAGATCATTTAGGAAGGTCAAACCCCTTAGTTCCTTAACCTTGAATTTTCCTCTGTTCCTCCTTTCTCCCTTTCCACTTTATTAACAACAACAACAAAAATACACTTTATTCAGTTTCTTTTAATGTATTCGTGTTCCTCCTCCTGCTCCATTACTTCATCTTGCTTTTTCTGCTACTTGCTGTGGCTTGTTCTCTAAAGTGTTCAATTACATCTTTTCTGTTGCATTTGTTACTGCTTGTTTATAGCCTGTTTACATTGTAAATGTTATTCTAAGCCTCTTGGTTTTGGTTTAAGCACTTGGGCTTTAAGCTTTCCCTGTGCTATCCCTGCCTTCTCTCTCAGATTCTGAAAAATATGGATGGACAACTTCCTACAGTTTCTCCTGCCAGTCTGATTGATATGGGCATCCTGAGGCAGTGTAGCAACTGCCTTATTTACACAGACAGCCACCTACTAATACCACCTAGGAACACAATTTGTGAGAGAGGCAATTACATTAGGAACCTAAAGTCCATGCTCTCTCCCTCACAAGCCAGTATATCTGGCACAGAGAAGGTTGTCAACACAATCACTACACTTCAAACACCACCCATATCTACACAACACACACTCGCATATGAGGAGGTCCTCAACAAATACATACCCAAACAAAGGAGACCTCCGTGGCAAAAACTCATGAGGTCTTCAGAGCTGTTCACACCACATATCATGCATAGTTCACAGACCTGCGTCTCACAACCACTAAGGCTTAACCATAAACCCAACAAATTAGTTAAAGGAGACTCCATTGTGAGACACACAGATGTGCCTCTCACCAGGTTGGATAAGGGGAAAGTCATGGTTAGTTGTTCGTCAGGGGACAGAATCCACCATACCACACATGCACTCAAGTCTCTCAACAACAGGCACAGTTATGACTCTGTCATAGTCCATGTTGGTGTGAATGACTTGAGACATACCTCCTTGGACTATATGAAGAGAGACAAAATTGAACTCACTGAATATGTGTCCCAGGCAGGTATGTCTCTAGCCTTGAGCAGCATTCTACCATCACCCAGAATGATACCTCAATAAAAACAGAAAATGATGGACTTTAACAATTGGTTTAGTTTATGGTGTCATTCCAGGGGGATCCAGTACCTGACTGCCTAGGAAGATATATTTGACAGATCACGATGCTTTGCCAGAGATGGCCTGCATCTGATTCACTTGGGCTTCAGGCTTCTGGCAAAGGCACTTGCCTCCCCCATAGTGCCTTTTTTAGAAAAAGTGATGAGGTTAACACTACCAACATAAATATTTCAACAAAACCCAAATTAAAGGTCATGCTGCTAAATGCTAGGAGTATAAGCATGAAACTGCACTCATTGCAAGCATTTTTAACCCTGGAAAATGCTGATATCTGCGCAGTCACAGAAACCTGGTTCAAAGCTGCGGAGAGCACCCCAGCCATACCTGGTTACTCATCCTATCATACACTCAGACCCCAAACTGTGGATAGTAAAGCCAAGGGAGGTGGAGTTTCAATATATATTAAAGACATACACACCTCCAGGCTGGTCAAACAGTATGACGTACACTCCATGTGCAGTTAACCATTGGCAAGACCCCTGTACAAATCTGACTCAAGATACCCAAACTGCCTCTCTAGACCTCTTCAAATCTATGAAGATTCAACCCTTTATCCTCATCTTGGGTGACTTTAATTACCCAAACATAGACTGGAAGAACTAATCATGCCAGAACACAAATGCCCAGAGATTCCTTGATTTTGTCAATGCAAATGCTTTGTAACAGCTAGTCAATACCCCTACAAGAGGTGATAATATCTTGGACTTGGTATAAACCAACCTGAGTAACCACTGCAGCATCCCTGCAGTATCATCCTCCCTTGTACGATCTGACCATAAAGAGGTCAAGTTCAAAGTCACCATCTCACATGATCCCCATCTAGCTAGGGTCAAACCAAAAAACTTCTCCAAACCTGATTACAGCCTACTGCAGGATGGTATAAACAGCTTCCATAGCCACCTCCCCCATTCTAGGAACTGACACCAGTATCCAAAACCATACCAAATTACTATATGAATGTTTATATAGATGCATGGAATCAGAAATACCTGACAGGACTAAATCATCCTCTGCAAGGAAGAGTAAACCTGTCTGATGGATATCTGAAATAAATAAACTATATAACAAAAGGAAAAATTGCTGTCCAGGACCAAGAAGGAGCAGGTGCCCAATTGGAAGCAATCTCTCCTTAGCCTAAATAAGCAAATTAGAGCACGAGTGAAATCCTCCAAAGCAAACTTCGAGTCCAAATTGGCCACATCTGCTAGAGACAATCATAAGGCCTTCTTCACATACATCCATAATCTCAAAGGTAGCACCCAGATCTGTTCAGAATTGGTAGTCAAAGACATCACATATACAAATGCTGTAGATATAGCAAACTTGCTGAATGACAGATTCAGAGAAAATTTCACCCCTCTGTCCTACCCATCAGTAAATTAGGACATTCGCAGTACTTCCCCCTTCCCCTTATATCTAGGGATCAGGTCATCACCACTCCCTCAAAGGCAGAAAATACAGCCTCTGTGGGACCCAATAACATTCTAGGCTGCATTGTACATGAACTCAGACAGGAATTTGCAGTACCATTAGGCAACCTATTCAACCAAAGCTAGAGTGCCGGCTTTGTTCCAGCTGAGTGAAGGACAGCTGCTGTCATCCCTTTACACAAAAGTGGACTATCCACTGATCTGGGAAATTAAAGACCCATCGGCCTAACTAACCTGATCTGCAAGGCCATGGAATGGATTATCTTGGACCTCATTAACAAGGACATTGGCAACCTCCAAACACTTGATCCCACACAGTTTGGCTTCATCAAGGGAAGGTCATGTCTGTTAAATTTGGTCGACTTTTTTGAGCCAGTCACCAGAGCCATGGACGAGGGGAAGGCAGTGCACACCACCTACCTTGACCTGGAGAAAGCCTTCGACACTATTCCCCATTTGGGCATAATAGATAAACTCTCTCAACTAGGCATCATCCCATATGTTACCAGATGGGTAGCTAACTGGCTCACTGATAGAACCCACCTAGTCAAAGTAGGGGAAGCCACCTCAAGCAGTAGACCCATATTAGGTGGCGTACCTCAGGGTTCGGTCTTGGGGCCTCTGTTATTTGGGATATACTTTTTTTGAGGTGAAAGCCAAAATCAGTGGGCTATGGCTGACCATGTTTTCAGATGACTGCAAGCTGGGCATGGTCATCAATTCCCCTAGTGACATGGACATCCTCCAAGAAAGTCTCACCCAGACAAATGACTGGTGCCAGAAACATGGCCTCAAGCTGAATACAAAAAAATAAATCATCATCCCCTTTGGGGAGAGTGACATCCCCACAAATGATCACATTAATAACAACGTCCTAAGCACACAGTCAGTCGTGAGAGATTTGAGCACTCAGATTGATAGCAACCTGACTTTTGACCACCATGTTGCTTCCATTGTAAGGAAAGCTTTCTACATGGCCCATCTCATAAGTAAGGATATCTCATCCAGGGACAGGGAGGTCATAACATTATTGAGTACAATGCTCCATTCAGCATGTACCTCGCAAAGCATATACAGCAGCTGGACAGACCACAGAGGTTCCTCACCAGGAGAATCCAGGACCTCAAAAATCTACCATACACATATAGGCTAAAAGCTCTATCCCTCTATTCTGTTTCATACTGACACCTCAGAGGTGACCTTTGTCTGGCATACAAGGTGATCTCGGACCCTGCCTTGAGGGGACTGCTGCATATCCGCAAGTCAAGCTCCACTCAAGTAACCTGTACACATGCCTCAACCTGGTCTGTGACATTAATAGGACTTGTTGGTGGGGCAGATTTGTGTCCCAGAGACTCATCCATCTGTGGAATAGACTCCCTCTCCACACCAAACAGAGTACCTCTTTACCCCTTTTAAGCATAATCTAGATAACTGGATGGGATATAGAAAATACATCACTGGGATTCCACCCATGTCCCTGCTGGACAGGGGCATTGTGTGCTGATTTGTTTATACATGGGCTAAACTCTTGGCTAGGCTTATAAGGGCCTCAGGGCCAATAGTCTAGTAACTTCCTATGATCCTAATGATCCTATGATCAGTTGAATGTATATTTTACTAATCTCAGTAGTCTGTTATTTCACCTTGCTAGCTCTTTTTTTTCATATGTAATATTTTATCTGCCAGTTTTGTGATTTTTGTGTTTGCATATCCACTATATGACTTAATATGACAATGCAGACATGATTTCTGCTTGAATTGCTATAGCTTACTTATCTACTATTACAATTCATGTACATGTTTGTTTGTGTCTTTCAGCTTTTCCCAGTTAGGGGTCGCCACAGTGGAACTCCAGTCCGCTAATGATTGGTAGTTGATTTTTACGTGCCGAGTTACCAGCCCTGACGCACAACCTTAATGAAGGTATGCCCATTCACGCATATCTCCACACAGAAGATGCTCTAGCTGAGAATCAAACCGGACAGCGTCTTACTGTGAGGTGACAATGCTACCGCAGCACCACCATTGTGGGTGTACTAGTTAAAAGAATATGTGTAGGATAGCTATAATCATTTCAGATCTGTTTTTCCTTTTAAGCTTCAAACTGTTGGTAATCCAATTGCATGTTACCTTTGTTGTATAGTAAATGATGCATTCGAGTGGGGACTATGTATCTTCTTGCAAACAGAACATATGTATTTTTTCTATTCTCTATATCAGCCCCTGTTCTATTAGCAGCATCCACTTATTCTTTCAACATTCTTTTTTTCTTTTCTATTAATTGTGCCCCATACTCTTCTTTCAACACTTATCAACTGTGTGGCTTCTTGCTAAATTAGAAACTACCTCACCAACTGAAACCACAAATCTTGGCTATAGCTTTGCAGAGTATGTAATTCCCTGAACTCCCTGATGCCCAGTGATCTTCCTTTCATGTACTGTGTACCACTATATGTAATTTAGGGATATTTTATAGCCTTAAGCTGTGGCATGCACAAAATCCCCAAGGATGCTCTGTAGTTTGTCTCTCAAATCCCACATGCTAGATGCTTAAATGTCATGCTCCGCCCATTACACCAGTACTCCAATGTATTTATTTTATTTATTTAACATTTGTTAATCAGGAAAGTCCAACTTGGAACAAAGCCAATTTGATACTGTGATAATCTTCCTAGTCCAAATTGGTTTTTGAAACTGTTCTCTTTTCTGGCTTCCAACCTTTTTATGTGTGAAGTTAATTTATACTGAGAGATAAACTTTATTTCAAATAAACCAACATAAATAAAGCACAGTATTTTAGCTGAAGTGTATATCAACTAGCAGTATGTCCATACAGTTTAAAAAGACCCTATTGCTCAAAACATAGCAATCAAACACTTGAGTCTTACCTAATTATTTATTTATTTTTGTTTTGTTAAAATTCTAGTCTCTGCAGCTGTGCCTCTTCCCAGCTGCATTCACCCTCACTATGTTTGGGCTCACTCCACTACCCTACCCTATCCACAATTCCCATCCACATCCACTTACCTTAAATTTATACTCTAACCACTTTGAATCTACAACATCCCATTTCATTCTTACTATCAATACACTTCCTCACCCAGTTACCAACCACCACACCCTTGCCACTATCACATCCTAGACCCAGCCCCTAATCAATCATACCCTACTCTCTCCCTACTCTTACTCAACCTATTCATCTATTACATAGTCTATTACTACAAACCTACCCCAGCCACACTTTGAACTTCAACTCCCTTCCATTGCATAACTGACTAACTTAAATCATATCCCACTATTGCCCACACTAACCAAATGCTCCACACTGTCATTGTAGCTCCTCTACTTTCTTACTCACAAACTACATCATGCTCTACATTTACCTAACTACCCCACTAATCGTCCTTCTCACACTCTCAACTTCATACCAAATTAAACTCTCTTACCTCAAATCATCTCCTACACTTATATTTACCCCTAATAATATCGACACTGCCCATTCTTATACAATCTCCCCATCTATTTATAACTTTGCCTATATATATATATATATATATATATATATATATATATATATATATATATATATATATATGTATGTATATCCCCAAACTAAAAATATTACCTTATACATCTCTCCCCCAGACCTAAGCTTAAACACTGCACCTACTACCCCTACCATCCACAACTTACCTTAATCACAAGAACTCTTCCACTAGCCAGAGATATTCACCCCAACCATGGTCTCTCTACCTCTATACTCAACCCCAACCAATATCTATCCCAACTCATCCCTCCTCCCACTCTTCACCATCCACCCTCCAGCCTATCCTACCCCCAAAATCATAACCATCTAACTCGATAAACATACAAGGCCTTCTCAATGAAACCACCAAACTCCACTCATGGATTGACCACACCACCCCACATATCCTAACCTTATCTGAAACTTAGCTGAAACCCCACATCTCAAACAATTAATTCTTACCCCCTGGATATAACATACACAGTTTAGATGGAATCCCCAAAAAAGGGGACAATGTTGCCATCCTCTACACTAACCAACTTAACCTACCCCCTACCTATTTTTCTACCTAACTTTCACCTAGCTGAACTATTAATTCTCAACTGTCACTTAAACATCCATAATAAATTCACTATAGCCTCCATTTACATCCCAACAGGTAACAACATCCCTATCCTCAAGCATATAATGTCATGGATTGTGAAGTATACACAGTATGAAACTGTTATCCTTGAAGACATAAATATTGACTGGACAAAATTAATGTCCAACTCCCCTAACCTCAGCGTCAACTTTCATGGTTTCAATCAACTTATCACATCCCCCACACTCACGAACAAAAACTCTAGTACTAGCTCAATCCTAGACTGGATCCTTACAATTGAATCAAACCTCTACCACAACCCTTGCTCCCTACCCAACACCTCGAGTGACCATCTTCCCATCTACAACCAAAGACATTATTTCTCCAACCATCTAGGTCTCATTTATACAGAGACTGCCAAAAACTCTCCAGCTTTAATGTTGAAACATTTAAAACTAGACTCTCATTCAGCAATTGGTCCTGCCTCCATCACCTTCCCCTCAATGAAGCAGTACAAACATTGAACCATATTTTCCTTGATATTCTTAACTCCCTTAAGCAGAATTAGGATAAAAGGTAAGTATGCCTCCTGGCTTTCAAAAGACACTTGGTCCCCTTTGCATAAAAGAGATAGTGTCTGGAAATCCTGCCTTAAAACCAAATCTCAATCACATCTCCAAAACTACAAAGAACTCAGAAACCTAACCAAAAAAGAAATCAATAAAGACAAGAAAATATTTTACAATATGGCCCAAACCAACCCTACACTAATCCAAAAACATTATGGAGCACAATCAATAAAGTTCCTCACCCAGGAAACCCTACTACCCCTAACCCCTACCCAAATAACACCCCTCAAGAGACTGCCACCCTTCTTAACAATTACTTTATAGACACTGTCTGCAAACTTACTCAGACAGACCACAACTCCAATCCCCCTACCACTTCTCATAATCTTACCAACAGAAACCCCTTCTCACTGAAACCAGTCCCCACTACCTACATCAAATCTCTCCTGCACAAACTTAAACCTTGTTCTCTCTCTACTAATAACTTACCTAACCGCTTCCTCAAGCTCATCGCATATTGCATAGCCTATCCTATCTCTCTACTAATAAATAGATCCATTCCAGAATCCACAGTCCGAGACATATGGAAAACTTTCTATGCAATACCATTACATGAAGGAGGAAATTACACTGGCCCTTCTAATTTTAGACCTATAGCCATTCTTTCCCGACTTTCTAAAATTCTCGAAAAATGCATACATACTCAGCTTCTCAAACTACGAATCCAAGAAAATCTTTTGACTACCACCCAATATGGGTTTCAGCCAAACCACAATACTGCCTACCTCCCTTCTATCTTTTACTCATAGTGAAGCTGAGACTAGAAATAACAACCAGATACTACCCTGTCATTTCCTTGACCTCTCTAAAGTCTTTGATATGGTATCTCACTCTAAACCTCTAACCAAACTATCCAATCTTAGCCTCTCAACTTCCACTCTTAGCTGGTTCTCCATTTACCTCACCAACAGGCTACAGTCTGTCAAATGGTACACTTGCTGGTACTCCATTTACCTCACCAACAGGCTACAGTCTGTCAGAAAGCACACTTCCTGGTTCTCCATTTACCTCACCAACAGGCTACAGTCTGTCAGATGGCACACTTGCTGGTTCCCCATTTACCTCACCAACAGGCTACAGTCTGTCAGATGGCACACTTGCTGGTTCTCCATTTACCTCACCAACAGACTACAGTCTGTCAGATGGCACACTTGCTGTTTCTCCATTTACCTCACCAACAGGCTACAGTCTGTCAGATGGCACACTTGCTGGTTCTCCATTTACCTCACCAACAGACTACAGTCTGTCAGATGGCACACTTGCTGTTTCTCCATTTACCTCACCAACAGGCTACAGTCTGTCAGATGGCACTCTTGCTGGTTCTCCATTTACCTCAGCAACAGGCTACAGTCTGTCAGATGGCACACTTGCCGGTTCTCCATTTATCTCACCAACAGGCTGCAGTCTGCCAGATGGCACACTTGTTGGTTCTCCATTTACCTCACCAACATGCTACAGTCTGTCAGATGGCACACTTGCTGGTTCTCCATTTACCTCACCAACAGACCACAGTCTGTCAGATGGCACACTTGCTGGTTCTCCATTTACCTCACCAACAGGCTGCAGTCTGTCAGATGGCATACTTGCTGTTTCTCCATTTACCTCACAAACAGGCTACAGTCGGTCAGATGGCACACTTGCTGGTTGCCCATTTACCTCACCACCAGGCTACAGTCTGTCAGATGGCACAATTGCTGGTTCTCCATTTATCTCCCCAACAGGCTACAGTCTGTCAGATGGCACACTTGCTGGTTACCCATTTACCTCACCCTCAGGCTACAGTCTGTCAGATGGCACCATTGCTGGTTCTCCATTTAACTCAGCAACAGGCTACAGTCTGTCAGATGGCACACTTGCCGGTTCTCCATTTACCTCACCAACAGGCTACAGTATGTCAGATGGCACACTTACTGGCTCTCCATTTACCTCACCAACAGGCTGCAGTCTGTCAGATGGCACACTTGTTGGTTCTCCATTTACCTCACCAACAGGCTACAGTATGTCAGATGGCACACTTGCTGGTTCTCCATTAACCTCACCAACAGGCTGCAGTCTGTTAGATAGCACACTTCCTGGGTCTCCATTTACCTCGCCAACAGGCTGCAGTCGGTCAAATGGCACACTTGCTGGTTGTCCATTTACCTCATCAACAGGCTATAGTCTGTCAGATGGCACACTTGCTGGTTCACCATTTACCTTAACAACAGGCTACAGTCTGTCAGATGGCATACTTCCTGGTTCTCCATTTACCTCACCAACAGGCTATAGTCTGTCAGATGGCACAATTGCTGGTTCTCCATTTACCTCACCAACAGGCTATAGTCTGTCAGATGGCACACTTCCTGGTTCTCCATTTACCTCACCAACAGGCTACAGTCTGTCAGATGGCACACTTACTGGTTCTCCATTTAACTCAGCAACAGGCTACAGTCTGTCAGATGGCACACTTGCCGGTTCTCCATTTACCTCACCAACAGGCTACAGTCTGTCAGATGGCACACTTACTGGCTCTCCATTTACCTCACCAACAGGCTGCAGTCTGTCAGATGGCACACTTGTTGGTTCTCCATTTACCTCACCAACAGGCTACAGTATGTCAGATGGCACACTTGCTGGTTCTCCATTTACCTCACCAACAGGCTGCAGTCTGTTAGATAGCACACTTCCTGGTTCTCCATTTACCTCGCCAACAGGCTGCAGTCGGTCAAATGGCACACTTGCTGGTTGTCCATTTACCACATCAACAGGCTATAGTCTGTCAGATGGCACACTTGCTGGTTCACCATTTACCTCACCAACAGGCTACAGTCTGTCAGATGGCACACTTCCTGGTTCTCCATTTACCTCACCAACAGGCTATAGTCTGTCAGATGGCACACTTGCTGGTTCTCCATTTACCTCACCAACAGGCTACAGTCTGTCAGATGGCACACTTGCTGGTTCACCATTTACCTCAACAACAGGCTACAGTCTGTCAGATGGCATACTTCCTGGTTCTCCATTTACCTCACCAACAGGCTATAGTCTGTCAGATGGCACAATTGCTGGTTCTCCATTTACCTCACCAACAGGCTATAGTCTGTCAGATGGCACACTTCCTGGTTCTCCATTTACCTCACCAATAGGCTACAGTCGGTCAGATGGCACACTTGCTGGTTCTCCATTTACCTCACCAACAGGCTACAGTCTGTCAGATGGCACACTTGCTGATTCTCCATTTACCTCACCAACAGGATGCAGTCTGTGAGATGGCACACCTGCTGGTTCTCCATTTACCTCACCAACAGGCTACAGTCTGTCAGATGGCACACTTGCTGATTCACCATTTACCTCACCAACAGGCTACAGTCAGTCAGATGGCACAGTTGCTGGTTCTCCATTTACCTCATCAACAGGCTGCAGTCTGTCAGATGACACACTTACTGGTTCTCCATTTACCTCACCAACAGGCTGCAGTCTGTCAGATGGCACATTTGCTGGTTCTCTATTTACCTCAACAACAGGCTACAGTCTGTCAGATGGCATACTTGCAGGTTTTCCATTTACTTCATCAATAGGCTACAGTCTGTCAGATGGCACACTTGCTGGTTCACCATTTACCTCACCAACAGGCTACAGTCTGTTAGATGGCACACTTCCTGGTTCTCCATTTACCTCAGCAACAGGCTATAGTCTGTCAGATTGCAAACTTGCTGGTTCTCCATTTACCTCAGCAACAGGCTATAGTCTGTCAGATGGCACACTTCCTGGTTCTCCATTTACCTCACCAACAGGCTACAGTCGGTCAGATGGCACACTTGCTGGTTCTCCATTTACCTCACCAACAGGCTACAGTCTGTCAGATGTCACACTTGCTGGTTTGCCATTTAGCTCACCAACAGGCTGCAGTCTGTCAGATGGCACACTTGCTGGTTCTCCATTTACCTTACCAACAGGCTACAGTCTGTCAGATGGCACAGTTGCTGGTTCTCCATTTACCTACCTCATCAACAGGCTACAGTCTGTCAGATGGCTCACCTCCTGGTTCTCCATTTACCTCACTAACAGACTGGAGTCTGTCAGATGGCACACTTGCTGGTTCTCCATTTACCTCACCAACAGGCTGCAGTCTGTCAGATGGCACACTTACTGGTTCTCCATTTACCTCACCAACAGGCTGCAGTCTGTCAGTGGCACACTTGCTGGTTCTCTGTTTACCTCACCAACAGGCCACAGTCTGTCAGATGGCATACTTGCTGGTTTTCCATTTACCTCACCAACAGGCTACAGTCTATCAGATGGCATACTTGCTGGTTCCCCATTTACCTCACCAACAGGCTGCAGTCTTTCAGATGGCACACTTGCTGGTTCTCCATTTACCTCACCAACAGGCTACAGTCGGTCAGATGGCACACTTGCAGGTTCTCCATTTACCACACCAACAGGCAACAGTCTGTCAGATGGCACACTTGCTGGTTCTCCATTTACCTCACCAACAGGCTACAGTCTGTAAGATGGCACACTGATGGTTCTCCATTTACCTCATCAACAGGCTACAGTCTATCAGATGGCACACTTACTGGTTCTCCATTTACCTCACCAACAGGCTGCAGTCTGTCAGATGGCACACTTATTGGTTCTCCATTTACCTCACCAACAGGCTGCAGTCTGTCAGATGGCACACTTACTGGTTCTCCATTTACCTCACCAACAGGCTGCAGTCTGTCAGATGGCACACTTGCTGGTTCTCTATTTACCTCACCAACATGCTGCAGTCTGTCAGATGGCACACTTGCTGGTTCTCCATTTACCTCACCAACAGGCTATATTCTGTCAGATGGCACACTTGTTGGTTCTCCATTTACCTCCCCAACAGGCTACAGTCTGTCAGATGGCACACTTGCTGGTTCCCCATTTACCTCCCCACCAGGGTACAGTCTGTCAGATGGCACACTTTCTGCTTCTCCGTTTACCTCACCAACAGCCTACAGTCTGTCAGATGGCACACTTGCTGGTTCCCCATTTACCCCCCCACCAGGGTACAGTCTGTCAGATGGCACACTTGCTGGTTCTCCGTTTACCTCACCAACAGGCTGCAGTCTGTCAGATGGCACACTTGCTGGTTCTCCGTTTACCTCACCAACAGGCTGCAGTCTGTCAGATGGCACACTTGCTGGTTCTCCATTTACCTCACCAACAGGCTGCAGTCCGTCAGATGGCACACTTACTGGTTCTCCATTTACCTCACCAACAGACTGCAGTCTGTCAGTGGCACACTTGCTGGTTCTCTGTTTACCTCACCAACAGGCTACAGTCTGTCAGATGGCACACTTGCTGGTTCTCTGTTTACCTCACCAACAGGCTACAGTCTGTCAGATGGCATACTTGCTGGTTTTCCATTTACCTCACCAAAAGGCTACAGTCTGTCAGATGGCACACTTGCTGGTTCTCCATTTAACTCACCAACAGGCTACAGTCTGTCAGATGGCACACTTACTGGTTCTCCATTTCCCTCACAAACAGGCTACCGTCTGACAGATGGCACACTTGCTGGTTCTCCATTTACCTCACCAACAGGCTACAGTCTGTCAGATGGCACATTTGCTTGTTCTCCATTTACCTCACCAACAGGCTACAGTCTATCAGATGGCATACTTGCTGGTTCCCCATTTACCTCACCAACAGGCTGCAGTCTTTCAGATGGCACACTTGCTGGTTCTCCATTTACCTCATCAACAGGCTACAGTCTGTCAGATGGCTCACCTCCTGGTTCTCCATTTACCTCACTAACAGGCTGGTGTCTGTCAGATGGCACACTTGCTGGTTCTCCATTTACCTCACCAACAGGCTGCAGTCTGTCAGATGGCACACTTACTGGTTCTCCATTTACCTCACCAACAGGCTGCAGTCTGTCAGTGGCACACTTGCTGGTTCTCTGTTTACCTCACCAACAGGCCACAGTCTGTCAGATGGCATACTTGCTGGTTTTCCATTTACCTCACCAACAGGCTACAGTCTATCAGATGGCATACTTGCTGGTTCCCCATTTACCTCACCAACAGGCTGCAGTCTTTCAGATGGCACACTTGCTGGTTCTCCATTTACCTCACCAACAGGCTACAGTCGGTCAGATGGCACACTTGCAGGTTCTCCATTTACCACACCAACAGGCAACAGTCTGTCAGATGGCACACTTGCTGGTTCTCCATTTACCTCACCAACAGGCTACAGTCTGTAAGATGGCACACTGATGGTTCTCCATTTACCTCATCAACAGGCTACAGTCTATCAGATGGCACACTTACTGGTTCTCCATTTACCTCACCAACAGGCTGCAGTCTGTCAGATGGCACACTTATTGGTTCTCCATTTACCTCACCAACAGGCTGCAGTCTGTCAGATGGCACACTTACTGGTTCTCCATTTACCTCACCAACAGGCTGCAGTCTGTCAGATGGCACACTTGCTGGTTCTCTATTTACCTCACCAACATGCTGCAGTCTGTCAGATGGCACACTTGCTGGTTCTCCATTTACCTCACCAACAGGCTATATTCTGTCAGATGGCACACTTGTTGGTTCTCCATTTACCTCCCAACACGCTACAGTCTGTCAGATGGCACACTTGCTGGTTCCCCATTTACCTCCCCACCAGGGTACAGTCTGTCAGATGGCACACTTTCTGCTTATCCGTTTACCTCACCAACAGGCTACAGTCTGTCAGATGGCACACTTGCTGGTTCCCCATTTACCTCCCCACCAGGGTACAGTCTGTCAGATGGCACACTTGCTGGTTCTCCGTTTACCTCACCAACAGGCTGCAGTCTGTCAGATGGCACACTTGCTGGTTCTCCGTTTACCTCACCGACAGGCTGCAGTCTGTCAGATGGCACACTTGCTGGTTCTCCATTTACCTCACCAACAGGCTGCAGTCCGTCAGATGGCACACTTACTGGTTCTCCATTTACCTCACCAACAGGCTGCAGTCTGTCAGTGGCACACTTGCTGGTTCTCTGTTTACCTCACCAACAGGCTACAGTCTGTCAGATGGCATACTTGCTGGTTTTCCATTTACCTCACCAAAAGGCTACAGTCTGTCAGATGGCACACTTGCTGGTTCTCCATTTAACTCACCAACAGGCTACAGTCTGTCAGATGGCACACTTACTGGTTCTCCATTTCCCTCACAAACAGGCTACCGTCTGACAGATGGCACACTTGCTGGTTCTCCATTTACCTCACCAACAGGCTACAGTCTGTCAGATGGCACATTTGCTTGTTCTCCATTTACCTCACCAACAGGCTACAGTCTATCAGATGGCATACTTGCTGGTTCCCCATTTACCTCACCAACAGGCTGCAGTCTTTCAGATGGCACACTTGCTGGTTCTCCATTTACCTCACCAACAGGCTACAGTCGGTCAGATGGCACACTTGCAGGTTCTCCATTTACCACACCAACATGCAACAGTCTGTCAGATGGCACACTTGCTGGTTCTCCATTTACCTCACCAACAGGCTACAGTCTGTAAGATGGCACACCGACGGTTCTCCATTTACCTCATCAACAGGCTACAGTCTATCAGATGGCACACTTACTGGTTCTCCATTTACCTCACCAACAGGCTGCAGTCTGTCAGATGGCACACTTATTGGTTCTCCATTTACCTCACCAACAGGCTGCAGTCTGTCAGATGGCACACTTACTGGTTCTCCATTTACCTCACCAACAGGCTGCAGTCTGTCAGATGGCACACTTGCTGGTTCTCTATTTACCTCACCAACATGCTGCAGTCTGTCAGATGGCACACTTGCTGGTTCTCCATTTACCTCACCAACAGGCTATATTCTGTCAGATGGCACACTTGTTGGTTCTCCATTTACCTCCCCAACAGGCTACAGTCTGTCAGATGGCACACTTGCTGGTTCCCCATTTACCTCCCCACCAGGGTACAGTCTGTCAGATGGCACACTTTCTGCTTCTCCGTTTACCTCACCAACAGGCTACGGTCTGTCAGATGGCACACTTGCTGGTTCCCCATTTACCTCCCCACCAGGGTACAGTCTGTCAGATGGCACACTTGCTGGTTCTCCGTTTACCTCACCAACAGGCTGCAGTCTGTCAGATGGCACACTTGCTGGTTCTCCATTTACCTCACCAACAGGCTGCAGTCCGTCAGATGGCACACTTACTGGTTCTCCATTTACCTCACCAACAGGCTGCAGTCTGTCAGTGGCACACTTGCTGGTTCTCTGTTTACCTCACCAACAGGCTACAGTCTGTCAGATGGCATACTTGCTGGTTTTCCATTTACCTCACCAAAAGGCTACAGTCTGTCAGATGGCACACTTGCTGGTTCTCCATTTAACTCACCAATAGGCTACAGTCTGTCAGATGGCACACTTACTGGTTCTCCATTTCCCTCACAAACAGGCTACCGTCTGACAGATGGCACACTTGCTGGTTCTCCATTTACCTCACCAACAGGCTGCAGTCCGTCAGATGGCACACTTACTGGTTCTCCATTTACCTCACCAACAGGCTGCAGTCTGTCAGTGGCACACTTGCTGGTTCTCTGTTTACCTCACCAACAGGCTACAGTCTGTCAGATGGCATACTTGCTGGTTTTCCATTTACCTCACCAAAAGGCTACAGTCTGTCAGATGGCACATTTGCTTGTTCTCCATTTACCTCACCAACAGGCTACAGTCTATCAGATGGCATACTTGCTGGTTCCCCATTTACCTCACCAACAGGCTGCAGTCTTTCAGATGGCACACTTGCTGGTTCTCCATTTACCTCACCAACAGGCTACAGTCGGTCAGATGGCACACTTGCAGGTTCTCCATTTACCACACCAACAGGCAACAGTCTGTCAGATGGCACACTTGCTGGTTCTCCATTTACCTCACCAACAGGCTACAGTCTGTAAGATGGCACACGGTTCTCCATTTACCTCATCAACAGGCTACAGTCTATCAGATGGCACACTTACTGGTTCTCCATTTACCTCACCAACAGGCTGCAGTCTGTCAGATGGCACACTTATTGGTTCTCCATTTACCTCACCAACAGGCTGCAGTCTGTCAGATGGCACACTTACTGGTTCTCCATTTACCTCACCAACAGGCTGCAGTCTGTCAGATGGCACACTTGCTGGTTCTCTATTTACCTCACCAACATGCTGCAGTCTGTCAGATGGCACACTTGCTGGTTCTCCATTTACCTCACCAACAGGCTATATTCTGTCAGATGGCACACTTGTTGGTTCTCCATTTACCTCACCAACAGGCTACAGTCTGTCAGATGGCATACTTGCTGGTTCCCCATTTACCTCCCCACCAGAGTACAGTCTGTCAGATGGCACACTTTCTGCTTCTCCGTTTACCTCACCAACAGGCTACAGTCTGTCAGATGGCACACTTGCTGGTTCCCCATTTCCCTCCCCACCAGGGTACAGTCTGTCAGATGGCACACTTGCTGGTTCTCCGTTTACCTCACCAACAGGCTGCAGTCTGTCAGATGGCACACTTCCTGGTTCTCTGTTTACCTCACCAATAGGCTGCAGTCTGTCAGATGGCACACTTCCTGGTTCTCTGTTTACCTCACCAACAGGCTACAGTCTGTCAGATGGCACACTTGCTGGTTCCCCATTTCCCTCCCCACCAGGGTACAGTCTGTCAGATGGCACACTTGCTGGTTCTCCGTTTACCTCACCAACAGGCTGCAGTCTGTCAGATGGCACACTTCCTGGTTCTCTGTTTACCTCACCAATAGGCTGCAGTCTGTCAGATGGCACACTCCCTTCTCCCTCTTCCTTTCTAGCCAAGCAGGAGTCTCCCAGGGCTCTATCCTGGGGCCCTTTAAATTCAATATCTTTACTAACAACCTCCATATATCCTGTGGTCACTCCTCTCCTATACATTTTGCAGATGACTCTACACTTATCTACTTCTCTGACATCATCTCTCATCTTTACATACATACCCAAACTCATTCCTGTCTATTGAAGGATGATTTTCAGAAAATCGGCTCATCGTAAATCAAAAAAAAAACAAACTCCTTCTTTTCCTTCCTCGATCACTATCCCACCAGAAATCCACATTTACCATCTCATTTCTTGACAACACTATCATTAAAGCAGAACCTGACATTAAGCTTGTTGGTATGATAAATGACAATCAATTAAAATTTGACCTTCACATTCAACAGTGAATCAAAACACACATCAAAACTGGGATTAATTTATAGGAACAAGAAATTCCTTATCAGAGACTCAGGTATTCCTTCTACCTTGCCTACTCTATGCTGCTCCAATCTTTACAAACATACAATCTACACTAATCACCAAGCTTGAACAAGCTTATAACAAAATTGCTAGATTTGTCACAAATCTACCTTTTAACTCACACTGCCTGGCACTAAAGAAACTTCAATGGCTCGAATTCCCCTACAACTCCTACATCCAAAGTTACAAATCACACATTAAATACTCTATAAACCTACTGACTGGCCCTCCCTCTCCTCCCTAGCATCCTACTACACCCCTAATTGCCTGCTCCAGAGCTCCCATCAGTATCTCCTTGATACACGTTGGGAGGGTGGCTTAATGGCTAAGGTGTTTGCCTTACAAACACAAGGTGCAGGGTTTGAGTCTCACAAGGGATAACTGGCTAGGCTTAAAATGGCTCGCAAGGGCAGTTAGCTTACTACTAAACTATGAACCTACAAACCCAATAAAATTTTGGCAAACTCCTATACAAATATTCTGTGCCCCAGGCCTTGAACAAACTCCCCCTTATGTAAGAAACATCTCACACTTAAAATATTTCAAAAAATAGCTAAAACATTCCCTATTAAACACTTGGTCCTCTTTCCATGCATAGACCCTACCTAATCCTCCCTACCCTCTGTCTCTATCCTCCACTTCATTTTTCCTCATTTGTATTTCTCACTCAAATAGAAGTCATAACTCACATTCAATTGCAGCTACAGTCTATGTAAATATTTATATTTTACTTTGTAACCACAATTTATGTAAATATGTTTATTTTAATACTTAATTGTCCTGTAACAGCTACTGTGTATTATCACTCTCTCAATCTTCATTATTAACTTCCTGCCTGCGTACTATGTATATTTTTTTCTGCCTTATGTAACTGCTTAGTACTACTTTATTTTACTGTCCCTTTATATACTGTAATGTTAATCTCAATTTGTACTTTTCATTATTATGTAGTAGTATTTTATATATGATATATCTATATATATATATATATATATATATATATATATATATATATATATATATATATATATATATATATATATAGTTTGTTTGTGTCTTTTGGCTTATCCCGGCTAGGGGTCGCCACAGCGGAACTCCAGTCCGCTAAGGATTGGCAGTAGATTTTTACGTACTGGCTTGCCAGGCCTAATGCACAACCTTCAAAGAAGGAATGCCCATTCATGCATGTCGCCACACAGAAGACGCTCTAACTGAGAATCGAACGGGCAACGTCTAACTGTGAGGCGACAATGCTACCGCAGCACCACCACCGCAGTCTATGAGATATATATATATATATATATATATATATATATATAGTATAGTATTATAATGGAGCTTTTCTCCTCGGGTCACCACTGAAAATGGGCTTCTGGCTCAGTTGGAGTAACCTGGTTAACAAATGTCAAATAAATAAAGAAACAAATAAATACATTAATTAATAAATGATATATGGCTTTGTTCCTGATTTTTGGATTTAGTGTTTAGAGATCTGCCTTACCTTAAAAGTAATGTCAGAAGATAAGTGTAGGCTGCCATTGCTCAGTGTAAAAGATCAAAATGTTAACATCTACAATTCTGTCACCTGGAGCTAAAACTGAATTAGCACAAACTCATCTCCATGATGGTATTATCATTACTTATAAGACACAATAAGCAAATTAATGTTCATTTTACAAGGTTTTCTAAAGAAATCACAACTCAGTAAACATTCAGTGTATTTACATATTGCAAACATTTTTTGTATAAAGCTTTCTTATGAATTCAGGTAATTCTGCCCATTTGGCTTGGCTGTAGAGATATTCACAGTAATATGGAAATTATGATCACTTGCATAATAATGTAGATGAATATTTCTTAATATTTATGTTATAGTTCTGGGCAGTCAGCTATCATTGTGTTGCCCATCATTTAAACTGTAAGCTGATACATTCATCCGGCGTAATTGGCTAGGCTTGAAAAAGCCCACAAGGGTAGTTAGCCTAGTATGAATCTAATCTAATCTAATCTAATCTAATCTAATCTAATCTAATCTTTATTTAGGTTGGTTTTGCCATTACTAGTGTAAATTGGAACATACAAAAGTGGGTGTTTGAAAGCACCAGTCCACTGCTTCATGAGAAGGCCTGCAGTTGGTGCAGAGTTAGGGCTGTGAGCTGCAGTTCCTATAGCACAGAGTTTGATTCTCTCCACCCTCATTTGCCTACTGTGTGACCTTGAGCAAGTCACTTAATGAGCCTTTGTCTCTCTGTCACCCCTGAAAAGGGAATGTTTGCCAGATGTGCCAACTTGCCTAAGGAATGGGTATTATTATTAAATTCCTCAGGCATCACAAGAGCTGAATGAGTTAAAACAAGCATTTGCTGTAAATAAGCTAGTCTGGCAACAATACAATAACAGGTCTATATTACATGATCGAATGATCACAACAGCGAATGCTCTAAAGAGCGAAAACGCAGCACATCGAAAACATTATTGTGGGGCAGGGTTGTGCCCCCCACACACCCCGCTAAATATATATACCAACTCCAAGACCACACTACAGTGAATAAAGGGCAAATATTCCATTCTTCACTGTACCGCGATCTCATAAAAAGCACTTTGATTTGCTGCATTTTCGCTCTTTAGAGCATTCACTATTGTGATCATTCGATCACGTAATATAGACCCTACAATAACAGCACTTTTGCGGTCAAAGTTTAACCAGTATTACAGCATTAGAAATGAATGCAAAAGACTGACCCATAAACCAATGCTGCATTCAGAAATGAAGGCAAATAGCCCAACCAAGTGATATCAGTGGCATTTAGAAATAAATCTATAACATTGGTGGTAGAGCTAAATAGAATCAGAGCATTACCCTGGCCATCAGTGATAGATTTAAACTATGAAGTGTTGAAGAGGGGTTTTTATCATAGTCTTTGTTTACAATTCATCTGAGAAAAAACTATTTCTAAAGCTCCTGACTCACCAACAAAGTGTCCTCAGCTTCTCCAACGATTTTTGATTAAGAGAAATCCTAAACCTTGTACAGGGTAGCTCAGATGTTTTTGAGTGAACATGCAAGCCCTTCATAGCTGTGTTTCCAAAGTACAATATGAGCATCTCTCTAGCATGTGAAATATGAAATCTTCACTGAACTATGGAAAACAACAAACATCAATTACTTTCCAAGTCTATATTTAAATCCAAGACAGAATGCATAGATCTGTATAATTTCTTGCACCACTAATCAAAATTTTTGAAAATGCAATGAACATGCAACAAGAAGGGTAATATGAGGCCTAAGGATCATTTAATAGCCGGCATCATGATTTTGGAAGGAACATAATATTATGCCTGTACTGCTGTCTTTTACGAACATCATCATCGCATTAACAAAAGTAGGTGAATTACCCTGCAAAGTATTTATGATCCTAGCGAAATAATTATACGAGGCTATCAGGCAGTCATCTGCTTTAGTATCTAAGTACCATAGCAGCTTCTCAGATGTTTTAAATAAATCCGTTTCACAATATCACAGACAAGCTTACTGCCATGTGACTGACCAACATATTATCTGACAGTATGGAAAAACCGTGACACACCTAAAAGTATATTTGAGGAAGGGCACTTCCATTGCAAAGGCTTTAGTCCCAGACCCCCTATAATTAAATATACTAACTCTGATGATGCAGTTACTTTAAAGAAAGGGAAATATTATATTCTGTATCCCCTGAAATAGTGTAGCCTCAGAGTCAGTATAGTTAAAAACTGAGAGTTTGGGGGTGAAACCCCCAGACCGCTGATTGTCATTTAAATTAGAGGAAGTTGGATGGTAGGACATTGTGATCTGGCATTCAGGTTGTGGTAAGTTCATTTATGGTATATAAAATATATTCATTTAAAGAAATTATTATTCTGATTTATCAAAAAGTATTACCAAACTTGGTTACAACTGAAAAGGTCTGGTGCATTAAAGGCTCTATCTCTGCCCCCCTTCTATTTAATCTTTTTCACTAGGTCTCTAGCAATAACTTTTTCAACTATTATCATGAATCTGTGTGACAATTATATGGACATTTGGGACTTCAGTAAGCCTCCCTTTGATATCAACACAAATCTTCTATACTTTAACTTTAAACTATGGAATTTTGTTAAAACGTGCAACTACCAATGAATATTATCCTTTGTAACTTTAAAACTCTGGAATCTTGTTAAATCATGTGTTTTCCCATGAATACTTGGTTGCTATGTCGACATCTCATACTTGTTTCTTCTTAATCTGTGGAGTTTTCTCCCCAGACCTCTGCTGAAAATGGGCATGTATCCAGTCGGACTCTCCCGGTCAACAAGTGTAAACCAAAAAATAAATAAATTAATTTTTAAATTTTAAGTGCAGCTATCCTATGGTGTATAACATATGAGGCTACCTATCTGTCTGGACAAGACCAAACCTATGTTATTTGGCACAAAGAAATGTCTCACTATGGTCAAAACTAACTTGATTATCTATGGACCTGATGTGAATTGTCTTGAATTGGTTCAAACATGCACATATATGGCCTAGTTTATATCCAGCATCATCCTTTTCTAACAACATGCATGGTACTGTACACGTATGATCGAGTTGCAAGAATGATAAGTACAGAAGCAAAGGAGGCTCACAAGAAAGGTGGTTTAATGCCAAACATACTGCATGCAATAACAGTCTTATATGCATCTTCTGCTGGCAGTTTGCAAAGACTGAAGATTGGTGAAAATAATACCTGCACAGAAGACCTACCATCAGTCTGTCACAAACAGCACTTCAGACTGGCTCCCAATAAACCTTTAAGTCATAGTACTCAATAGCTTTCTCATTTAAAAAGTATGTACTTTAGATCACTGTAGCTCGGAAAATTAACCCTACTATAAGACCAAATAAGGCAAGTGTATCTGCCAATATTTCACTAATTCTCTACCATTATTAATCTTACACACTAAAAACCTTTTTCATTCTAGACTAAAGGTATAGAACTCTCTTTCAAGTTCAATACAAAATTACTGACTACAGACTCATATTACCAACTGCTTAAAACACTTACACTGAGCAGAATGGAACTGCAATGGTATATAACATATATCACAGAATGGTACAACTATATACACTCCCCCATCATGCAACTGGAAATAAAACAGACAGCATTACTGTCATATTTGACAAGCAACTTTTTGTACAGAATGCTAAGTAAAATAGATGTCTAGTTGGAAGCTGGGAATTAATGTCATGCTGCATGATGCCAAGGCACTTCTATGGGCTAGGGTTGTAAAGTCTCCAGGGCCATTAGCCTAGTACATACCTATGAACCTATGAAACAATCATACAGCTGTCCTTCACTAAGCATAAAAATAATCCATATTTGTCTCAGTGTTTTTCAGTGTCTATATAGTAACCATTAAACATGATACTTCATAGTTGCTGTGTCGGTTGTTTTCTTCATATTGCTGCGCAACTAGATTATGGCTGAAAAGGAGCACCTGTGGTTTGATTCAGTTATCGCTTTAAAAAAGTAAACAAAAAATGACTAAAGATCTCCAGATCATTTGCCTTAAAGCAGCATATAGCAATGGGGATCGGTAGATGCTGGATAACTGTAGTTTCTGATTGCTTGAGAGTTACTATTAAAAATAGGACTGACTTATACTCTACCTTATACCATTTTTTTTAGTTTGACTTGTTCTCAGGTTGGGGAGAGAGGGAATTTTTTCCTATCTTTCTTTTTAAAACTCTAAAACTATAAAAATGTAAAGTATGTTTCTGAGGGAGGGAAAACAGAAAGTGTAACACATGAAAAATGTACTGTATTTCTTAGATTTTATTTGCCAGTTGCTTGAATTCCAGTTAACTGAGAGTTTACTGTACATTAAAGTAAAAAAGAAGAATTTGTTGTGTTGCATCAGGAAAAAGTTAATACAACAAAGAGTTAGTAACAGACCAGACAGTGCAGAGATAAGAAATATGTTTTAAGGTACAACAAGCCACGTTAACATGGCAATGTACAACTAGATTTGGGAAGGAGAGCCTGGAGGAATACGGTTTTTATAACAAACCAAATTGTTGGCCAAATTTGTTAACAAATATAAGATGCCAAATTAAAAAACAAAAACAAATGTAACAATGCATGAAGGACAGAAAGCTTGGTTATATCTTAGACAGACAAAAGCACTGACTACAGGAATAAGCAAAACAATTTATTTTTCCCTAGATTTATTACTCCATTTTAGGAAGATTTTTTTTCTTTTAAATCTAGAATCCTAAACCTTTCTAGGTACATTTTCTGGCATAAATAACTGTCTTTCGGCTTTTCCCGGTTAGGGGTCGCCACAGCGGAACTCCGGTCCGCTAATGATTGGCAGTAGATTTTTACGTGCTGGCTTGCCGAGTCTAACGCACAATCTTCAATGAAGGAATGCCCATTCACACATGCCGACACACAGAAGACGCTCTAACTGAGAATTGAACATGCAATATTGAACTATGAGGCGACAACACTACCGCAGCTCCACCACCACAGAATAAAAGTGAAAAAAAATAAGCATTGATAGAATGTAAGCATCAGAACATTATTGGTTTGCATCCAAAGTTCACAAAATAACTCGGCAAAAGGGAAGAAAGCAATCCAGCTACAGTTATTTATAGATAAAATATGGGCATGAATGCACCCAAATAGTATTTCCAAATCTCTTGAGTACTTCAGCAGTGTGACAGTGATCTGAAAATACTATTCTTGTACATTACATTTTATCTAGTCAGCATATTCATAAACATATTATTTCTTCAGTCAGCAACCCTAAGAAAAAATAGTTGGAGCATCGTAACATTTCACATAGCTAATATTGCTAAGACAGCAAGACAATAGACCTATGTTGATTACAACAATCTTGGAGGAATGCAGCAGACTGAAATAAACATACTAATATTTCAGATAGGCCACAGTGGTGCAGCAGTTAGCATTGTCGCCTCACAGCAAGAGGTTCTCTTGTTTGATTCTCGGCTGAAGCACCGTCTGTGTGGAGTCTGTATGTTTTCCCCACAGTCGAGTGATGTTAAAGACATGCAGGTAGGTGTGTGTGTGAATAGGTGTGCCTTCTTTGAAGGTTGGGTGTCGGGCTGGCAACTCAGCACCATAAAAATCCACTGCCAATCATTAGCGGACTGGAGTTCTGCTATGGCAACCCCTAACCAGGAAAAGCAGAAAGACAATTAAAATATTTCAGTTACTGTAAGACCCCAAGATTTTCATATTTATTACATGAAAAATAGTATCAGCTCTAACATAAAAGTCACACATGCAAATGTTAAGAAAGGATAATTGCGTGTGTGTGTGTGTGTGTGTGTGTGTGTGTGTGTGTGTGTGTGTGTGTGTGTGTGTGTGTGTGTGTGTGTGTGTGTGTGTGTGTGTGTGTGTGTGTGTGCATGTGTGTGCGTGTGTGTGTGCGTGTGTGTGTGTGTGTGTGTGTGTGTGTGTGTGTGTGTGTGTGTGTGTGTGTGTGTGTGTGTGTGTGCGCATGTGTGTGTGCACGTGTGTGTAAAATGCCCCAACATTTTGATAGTTGTGTATACATGGTATACATGTTAGGACTGATAAACTTATTTGGATTTGTGATGGGATTTCAGCCATTTTCATTAGTCTTTTGAAATGTATCCTTATGCAGTTCAGTCACTTGTAACCTTTGAAATGTGGCCTATGATGAAAATGGCAGATGGAGGGGAGAAGGGCAGGATGGATCCGTTTCACTGTTTATCCATCCAGGGCTCCTTATCAAGTTTACTGTTTAAACCTGACAACAGAATCATAGTTGTTCAAAGTGATTCATTGTAGTATAAAATGAACCAACCATAGCTTTGTGTGGAATACCTACGAACATATAGGAAAGAAAAAAAAAAAGTAAATATATATATATATATATATATATATATATATATATATAATAGTTGTGATTTACAGGTTTTATGTAGTAGTAACAGAACAGTGCACTTCCCCATCCCAACTTCTGCTACCTGTGAATCAGGTTTGAGTCATGAGGTGGAAGACAGAATCTCAAATAAATGCTGGAAGAATTGAGTCACAAATGGCCTGATAGCATCTATAGAAAGTAGGTGGATGAGTCTCACTGTAACTTTGTCTCCCTCTACTGGACATTATGACTCATAAGCAAATGAGTTTCAAATGATTTTGCTCTGACAGCACAGAGAATGTTGACAAGTGGATACACAGTAATCTGCTTTGACACTTCTCATGTTGCATGCTGCAAGCCACAGGTAGGGCAAAAGAAGAAATTGAAAGGCTCCCCAAGTCTCCTAATGGTGGTCCTGTGCAAGGCCCACCCAGAAGATGCCTCATTTCACATAACAGACCACACCTGTGAGAGCAGATAGGTGGAATGTTTGCCAGTGATCTTAATGTTAGTAATGAGAGCCAGGAAACTCAAATAAAAGGGAGCAGAATGCAGATGCAGTAGGAGACATTTACAAATGTAGCAAACAGAACATATTTATACAACTTGTATGCATCTCCTGATAATGCAGAAGAAACATTCAAACATGAAAAAAATAAATAGTATATTTTTATATCACGACTAAAATAATGGGAAATTAAAAGACTGCACTAAAGAGCTGTGTTAGTGGTTCAGAAGTAGCCCACTTACCTTGGTGCTGGGGGATCAGAAGGCTGTGGGTTTCATTCCCAGCAAAGAAACTTTGATTCATTCTACAAAATACTGATGTTGCAGTGCAGTAAGGGAGGGTTACTCCTGACTATGCCGCCCTTTGGATAAAAAGTTAAGCCAAGACCCATCTGGCTGAGTTGGTGCTAGCTCAGTTGGAGGTAAAAGATCCTATGGCACTTACTGAAGAGAGTATGGGAAGTTTCTTGGTGTACTGGCCACATTTCTCCTAGTCTATGTGAATATCACCTTGGGTCTCCCCTGAAAATAGTCAACAAAATATAAATAAAAAACATAAAATAAAGTAAAATAAAATACATAGAGGTTAAAGTGATTAACATGGTAGATAAGCAAAAAATGAAAGCTACATGCAGACTAAAGTGGAAAAAAAGTACTGATTTGAGACTTTACACATCATTGCATAGGGTGCTATTAAAATTATTATAAGATATTAACTGATTATATATGCAGTACATGAAGACAAAAGAAAAAAATAATGTAATGGTAAATAATTTACTACATTAAAAAAAGGAATTAAAAATGTTGGGTCTCTCAGCTTAGTATGAAAAAAACAGTAGATTAATATGATAAAGTCTGCTTCTTGTCCTTCAGATTACATAAATGTGGTGTGAGGTTTGATTTATTTTATTTATTTATTTACATTTCATTTACCATGCTAGAGCACTGATCATAGTGTGATGAAATGCAGGATCAGCCCAAGTTGCATTCAAAAGACAGTAGTGACAAAATGAATAATTACAACCAACAATGGAATGTAAAGTAAATACAAACTAGTCGAAAAGAAAAGAAATATTACATAATATGCACATGTTACAAGTGGAGAAACAGAAACAGAAGAATATCAAGAAAAGAGTGAGAAGAAAGTTTACCTTGGAAATTGTAAGGGTAACAAGAAGTACTTAAAGGACAAGTCAATAGATAAGTAAAGCTAAAGACACAGAATACAAGAAGACAGAGGGACTGTAAAAGGTCAGGACAAGTCAAGAGATATGTAAAGCTAAAGACACAGAATACAAGAACACAGAGGGACTGTAAAAGGTAAAAGTTGTAAGATAACATAAAACAAGAAGAAAGAGAAGCTATGTACATCTTTACAGGAAGTAGGCACATAGCTGTAACTAATAGCGTAGCTGTGTATATCATACGCAGCCTTTTACAGTTTCATTAAATGGCGATATCACAAAGCAGTGGTGCAGCACTGAAGAAGTGCAATGTTGAAACCAAATTACATCAGCCTCAGCTATTACCAAGTAATATAAAAACTTTAAAGAACATGCGAAATTGTTGACCAATCAGACTAAGAAGAGCTGTATATTAGGTTTCTGAATCTTAAGTGTGAACAATGGCTACCTACTGCAGGTGCAATAGCACATTGTGCCAACCCTAAATTTGTAAAAGAGTAAAGAGTGATTTTAGCTGCAGACAGTGAATTAACTTATTGTTACAACATTCATAGGTTAGTTCTAGGCTAACTGCCCTTGGGGGCCATTTTAAGCCTAGCCAATTAAGACATGTGAAAATAAAACCCTGCACCTTGTGCCTATAAGGTAAAGATTGTAACCATTATACCAACCTCCCTACTCAAGGATTTGTGAAGGAGGTATGCACTCCTGTATCCAACAGCATAACTTGCTAAGCCCCCAATCCCCCTTCTAACTATATATATATATCTACACATGAATGTGTATGTGTGTGTGTGTGTGTGTATGTGTGTGTGTGTTTGTGTGTGCACACATGCTGTGGTTAAGAGTAGGGAAAAGGTATAGATATATTCCAAGGTACTAGAACTTAATTGGGTGAACTCACAAAGGGCAGAGATCAGGATTAAACCTGCATGATTCAGACTCCAGAGGTCCTAGTCCATTTTAGCTTTAAAAATAGTATTAAGTTTCCACTAGGAGGCTAAAAAGCCAATTGGAATAAAAATAGACAAAATTGGTATAACCAGATAAAAGGTGAAATGCTCAGATAACAGGTATGATATGCAGCTTAAGCGAATCTCTACCCAATCGGTCAACCAGTGTCCTGTTGATAATTCAAATTAAAATCAGTAGACATGAGTACATTTTATCCATCCTTTGTTTATGCATCCAAGCACTTTTTATTTGGATTATCAAGCTAAAAAGGACTAGAACCTCTTGAGTCTGAACCATGCAGGTTTATTCCTGATCTCTGTCTCTTTGCGAGTTCAGCCAATTTTTATTTTTTCCCTCGGACCTATGGAGGCCGAGAGCTCTACTTACAGGTCTGGGTCACCTCCATTTAATTAAGGTACTACAACTTTGGAATTAATATATTATTCCCAAATTCACTATTACATTTTTACCTTCCAAATCACAGAGGTATTTCCATGTAGCATGCCAGTTACTGTGCTAAAAGCAGATATAAGTCTAAAGGTGCCCCACCTACATGCTACATTATCACTGTTCAGCATGCATTCAGAATTAAGTAGGAAGCATATGATGATACACATCACGTTACATGTATATGAACAACAGTAATAATGAGCAATCTGCATTTAATGAAATTTTAAAGATATCATGCTCAGTAAACATGCATACAAATGCCTACCCCTGCCCACTCATAAGCAGTCATAACTGCTAACACATATCTATGTTCTCTAAGTCGTTGTCATCCTGAAAGTTATGTGCAGTCTGTCTCTGCCATCTGTATACACTGACGGTTGTGAGCAGTTGGCTTACACCATCCACCATTTATCTCACATTATCTCACATGCTCTTTATGATTACATGTAATAGTAATAATAAATAATAATAATCTGATTACAAAATAAGATATGCAAATGAGGCTCATTGAACATGAAATACATGGAATTATAAAATCCAGCTTAAAGCTTGTAGTCTTTGCCTGTGGAGGAACTCAGGAAAAGGAGCATGTCAAACAGTTTGCTGAAAACTTCTGCTGTTAATAAATTCTTTAATCCACGTACACATGAGCTGATTGCCGTCCTATCTGAATGAGTATGCAAACAAGTTAAAGCAAAGTGTAATTTGCTAAGTATATTTTGAAAAGTGGGTGTAGTTTGCTTATGTGCAAGATAGCCTGATATGCTGAGTGCTGTCCTGTTTGAATGAGTATGCTAACAAGTTAAAACAAATTGTAATTTGCTAAGTATATTTATATAAGTGAGTATACTTTGCTTATGTGCAAGATAGCCAGATATTCTCCTGAAAGCTTCAGCATATATTTTGAAAACCATAATAGTTTTGCTTACATGCAAAATGATCAGATATACTCCAGAAAACTTCACAGTTTTCTTCAGATATATAATAAAACATTCAAGGCTGTTTCCATATGTCTATGTGATGTTTAGTCCCTAAATATTATGTGCAATAATTTGTTTGTATAAAATATTTTAATATTTTATTAAGGTGTCTTCATCTGATCAGCAGGTATTTTGTTCTAATACAACTGTACACTATTACATTGTCTATGCTGTACTAATACCACATGCAGTATAGAGTACCAGCAGACAACAGCTAACCGCTGTACTACCGCTGCCCTACTAGCAGACAACAGCAAGGACAAGATATAGGGCCGTATCTTCACAATGAATAAACACATCGTACCGAAACTATTCATTCATATTCACATATCTCTAAGGGTGGAATTGAAGCTATGGTTCATCATACACTACCAAGCACATGCATTCCTTTTGAATATGGATTTAACGTCAGTACCTCCACACCAGTATCTCCAAACTCAGAGGAACAGCCCTGCACCTCTACACCAGTATCTCTAGACCCAGAAGATCACCCGTGCACCTCTACACCAGTATCTACAAACCAAGAGGAACAGCCCTGCACCTCTACAGCAGTATTTACAAACCCAGAAGAACATCCCTGCAGCTCTACACCAGTATCTTCTGGGACTTTTTATGTAGTGTCAAACAGGAACATTTTAATGCAGAATGGTTGTTGGTAACAGGATGCAATAGATTTGTTTTATTGTACTCCACATGAAATGGGGGTTAGTTGGTTTAGAGAGGCTTCAAATACATGTGATTTCTTTGAACAATAGGGAATTATATATGATGTGGGGATTTCATGGAGATGGTACTTATTAATAATTGTATGTATTTTGAAGGTGAGTACTTTAAACAGTTGATTGGAGTAGCAATGGGATAGTGTGTGCTCCATGTTATGCTAATGTAGTTTTATGGCACTAGGAACAGCAGTATGTGTTTGAGTCAGGGTTGCTGCAATACATAGTTGCATTTAATGATTTTTGGATGACATGTTTATTGTTTGGAAGGGTAGTTTAGGGCAACTGAATGATTTTATAACATTTTTAAACAATACAACAATTTGTTTAAAATTCACTTTTACATATCCTAGGGAAAGTATTAATTACTTGTATGTCTTAATTATTAAAGCTTTTATACATCAGAAATTTAATTCTAAGCTATACAGGAAAGCATCATTCTCAAGAAACTTTTTTTATTTTTTAGTAATCATCCCCTACATCAAAAGAAATGGCTGGTTGAAGGACACATGGTACTTACAGCAATAATTTTATCTGAAGAAGATGAGTTTCTTAAAGAAATTGAGACATTCATTAGGATGTTTATTAAGAGAGGTTATCCTAAAAAAAATATTTTAAATTAAAGGAGAGAAATACAGGAATAGAAATGAGAGATTTAGGGACTCCAAGATGGCTGCACATTACGTATCAGCTTAATTTTAGCTCTCACAGTGTGAAAACAGAAAGTCAGAAGAAAGAGCCAGTAAACTTATATTATTGGGGAAATTGCAGTAACTGGCTAGTAAGTGCACTGCCTGCTACAGCAAAAGCCATGGTTTGCACAGAGCTTACAAAGCATCAAAGGGATCTCATTGTTGAAAGGTTTCAGTCAGGAGAAGGGTACAAAAAAATTTCTGCAACATTGGATATACCATGGAACCCAGTGCATACAGTCAACAAAAAGTGGAGAAAATATGGAACAGCAGTAACGTTGCAAAGAACTTGACGTCCCTCTAAAATTGATGAAAAGACAAGACAAAAACTGGTCAGGAAGGCTGCCAAGAGACCTACAGCAACACTGAAGGAGCTGTAGGAATTTCTGGCAAGTACTGGCTGTGTACTACATGTGACAACAATCTCCCGTATTCTCCAAATGTCTGGACTATAAGGTAAGGTTGCAAGACGGAAGCCTTTTCTTACACAGAAAAATATTCAGGCCTGGGTAAAATTTGCAAAACAATACATCAAGTCTCCCAACTCAAGATGTGCCATGCTGATAGACTCCTACCCAAGAAAACTGAATCCTGTTATTAAATCAAAAGCTGTTTCAACAAAGTATTAGTTTAATGGTGCTCACACTTATGCAACCAGCTTATTGTACATTTTTTTATTTTTTATATTTTTCCCCTAACAGATTTGTTTGTTTTTATTTGAATTGTACAGGTTATAGGTCACATTAAAGGTGGGAAAAGTTTTGAAATGATTTATTGTGGTGTCATTTTTTTATATCACAAAACCGTGACATTTTAACAGGGGTATGTACACTTTTTATATCCACTGTGTGTGTATATCTATCTATCTATCTATCTATCTATATATATATATATATATATATATGTGTGTGTGTGTGTGTGTGTGTGTGTATTATGATCAGCACTGTTAAATGCCACTAAGAGGTCAAGGGGGTACCAAAACTGAAAAGTTTTGTTGATTCTTTGCCAAAACAGCTCTTTCAGTGCCCTTGAATGGGTAGTGCTGGCAATGTGTTGAGGCCAAAATGTGAACTGTAATGGATGATAAGAATCATGTCTCTTGAAGTATGAATCAAGCAGTGCAACTACCACCTTATTAAGTACCTTACTAATAAATGCAAAGTTTGAGATGGCTTTGTGGGACAGTCATCTTTTTGCATAATAATTATAACCCATCTGTTCAGAAGTTGCTGTAATGCTAAGTCAGTTGCAAGGTAATTGGTGGGGTGGCAATTGTGTATCACGTATGTTACGCACTGGTGTGTGTGTGTGTGTGTGTGTGTGTGCGCATGAGTGGATGGCTTTACTACGATGCAACTGTGCAGAGAAGCCGTATTTCCTGTGCATGCCATTAAGAAACCTTAGGGCAAATAGTATCTGGTAGATGCATAGGTTAGTGTGTGACCGCACACTGTTTACTATGCCTACTCTCTAAGCCCCGATGCTTAAAATAAATGCTAGTTAAAATTTTAGTGTTTTTTGCCAGTGTTAGAGGAGCTTCTTTTTTCCTGTTATCATGAGGAATTCATGTTCCAGCGGTATCAGTGATATATCCAATAGGTCCAACGTAACTGAATACCAGAACAAATTCCAACATTGCAGCAGGCACTTTGCCTTTGTGCACAACGTTTCTTTGACATATAGGTATAGGTTCATACTAGGCTATCTGCCCTAGGGCATTTATAAGCCTAGCCAGAGTGTGTTTGGCTTTCGCCACCCATTTTAAATTAATTTTGCTTAATTAATTAATTATTTAATTAATATGTGATGACATTCATTATGTAATAGGTGCACAACCTCCAGCCAGTTATATATGTTAAATGGTTGGAACACACAGAAATATTTTTATAGCCCATATACTTAGCAAATGTGTACATTATGTACATTACCTGGGTACTCCACTGATGTATGTGTGAGGGACGAACAGAAAGAAATAATAGCGGTGTCAGGGACTCACAGACTGATTCGAGAGAAACGCGTAGATCCGTAACTCTTTAAAATGGCTTCTGTATAAAAGTTCTCTAAAAGCTGACAGTGATTGGTTACAATGCTACAATGTTTAAATGACGCCTAGGACCTCAGTCAAGCTCTTAACCAGTCCTTCTGGTAGACTAAATCCAAAAGATGTTGTCCCTATACCATAAATCAAATGTAGTGTTAAAACTTATAAAATCATCAGGTTGTCTGACTTCTGGTGGTAAAAAATTTCCATTTATGTCCATCCCTTACCTGAAAATAATTTCTTCCTCTTTTTATTTGCATAATTTTCAAGACAACCAACAGCTGTTTTTCCAAGTATTCCTGTCATCCATCTGGAATGCGGTTCCTAATGAGTATTCAGTGGCCTTGTTCCTAATACTTTTGTATAACTAAATAAAATCACCCCTTAATCGCATATAATATACTAAATATAAACAAATACTTTTTAATCTTTTCTCATATTTCATGTGTTTGAAACCCATTAAGACACCCAGTACAGTATTTCTGTACTTTTTCCATTTCAAATGACAGACCTGGTGTACATGCAGAAATTAATGCCAAATTCCACAATTTGTCTAACTATTATTTTATAGATTAGAATCCTTACAATTTCATCACTTCAACTTTTACCTCTTAATATTGTTCTGATTGCAGAATAACATTTCCTCAGAAATTTACTCACCTTGTCCAGCAAAGCGCAAGCTCATTTTCATGATTATACTTACATCCTCAAATTCCTGGCATACTCCAATAATGTAACTGTTTAAACTGTGTGCTATTTTGACCTTTCTTTACCCGTGTGTTAAGACCTCACAGTTCAAGTTAGTAAAAGTTACTTCATTTGATTGAGCCCATAAATACAGATTAACCAGATACATCTATAATTCCATCTGGTCTTTTACTGAGGTGCCCATCCTGGCTGTTTTAGCACTGTCTGGTAATTTTGCTGGCTAACACCTTCCTGTCACTGGAAAGTATGACATAAACGCATGAAATAAAAACGGATGCACAACAGTTTCTAGGGGTACTCCCCTTATCATAGCAAATTCTCTTGACTTGGTTCTCCTTCCTCCCTTTAAACACCATGCAAGGTAAAGCTCCACTTTTACATAGCCTTTAATATCATATGATGAGGAACTGAATTGAAGGCCTTTGCTAAATCATGGCGTACCATATCAACTGGAATATTGTTATCTAAGTGTCGAACCACATCCAAATGAAAATGCATAAGATTAGCCGTTGTTGACATTCCTTGAGTAAACTAACGCTGATGTGCATCAAAATATTTATTCTGGTCAATAATTTTAAACAAAAGTCTTTTAAAACATTTCCTGTGACATTGATAAGATTTATCGGGGTCTATATTAGTTTTCTGAAATATCTTTTCTGCAAAAACGTATTCATTGAACCTTATTCAATGAAAATTACTTCTGTGATTCGCTGAATATTCTAAGGGCAAAGACATAGTTGTCCGACTATACAACTTTGCACATTTTACCACTGTAGTGTGACTCAGAGTTGGTATATATAGTTAGGGGACATGTGGGGTTGCAGCCCCCCCTCTTGGGTGGGTTTGATTTAGCAAGATTTGGGTCTGTTGGGCTGCGTGGTAAGTATTTCTTTGCCCTTGGATTATTCAGCAAATTGCAGAAGTGATTTCTGCTGAATAAGGGAAGACAAATACGTGTTTGCTGAAACAGCATTGTAGCGAACTAAAATAGATCCAATTAACTGGCCTAAGGTAATCAGGCTTAAATGATACCCCCCCCCCTTTTTGAATGGAAATTATTTTAACACATTTGCATTGACAAGGTACAACGTCTGTTGTCAGGGACTGATGAAAAAGAAAAGTTAAGGGTCCTATTACACTTTCCTCAATATTCAGTAGAAGGAACCCAGTGATTTCATCTGGACCTGGTAAAGGATCTTTTTTTATCTTTTGCACAGCTTTCTCAACCATATTCTGTTATTATTGGATAATGGGACTCGTATATAGAAGTTTCAAAACTTACTGCTATTAACCCACTATTATCCCTGCCTTTATTTGAAAGGTTTCCTGCAAAACATGTGAGAATATTATCTGGATCCATGATTACATTGTTACCATCCCTGATCAAAAGGTTGGTGTTATATCCTTTCTTGTTACCATCCCTGATCAAGATGTTGGTGTTATATCCTTTCCTGTACTGGTTAACATAGTTAAAGAAAGCTTTCTTATAAACTACTATATAGTTTGCATTATAGACTCATAGTGTCTCTCTGCTGTGCTAATAATTTGTCTCAGTTTCATAATACAATTTTTGTATATGAACTTAATACAGTCTGTTGGGTTTCTTCTCAAAGTCATCCATTTCCTTTTCTTTTTCTTAATACAATTTCTAATACTACTACTCATCCAAAGAGGCCATATTTTCTTCAGTTCCCTTATATTGTTTCCTATTTGGAACATATTTGGCAATGATTAGCACAACTTTTCATAACATATACTACACATGCTACATATCATTTCCCACAAACTCCTTCTTTCATTCCCAGTTGTTAAAGAAGTTTGTTTACAGAGCCATAAAATGCCTTATAGAAACGGTTTCCCTCAATATAAGGGTCAACATTTTTCATTTGTTTCTACAGGTGGTACCTCACAATTCAACCATAATTTGTTCTGGAATGGTGGTTCAATTGTGAAACAGTTGAATTGTGAGATGCCATTTCCCATATAAATGTATTGAAAATGGTTTAATTAATTCCTGGCCCAAACAAAATTAAAAATACGCTAAAAAAATTTAAAAAATATAGCTCACCATGAATTAAAGTCCACAACATCTCTTAAATGAAGGAGAGGGTATGGAGGAGGGATGAAGGAGGAATGGAGGACTACTATATTCCTAATAGTATAGCTCACATGTCACATACACATTTATTTGATGTTAAATCAATCTAAGAATGCAGGCTAACACATTTCCTGCTCATTGCATCATTGTTCAATAGCAGTCATGAAATGAATATCTGTTGTCTCTGATTATGATTAATGTTTTATTTAGTTGACTTTAATGTGATATAAATTATAACTTAAAACATTAATCATAATCAGAGACAACAGATATCCATTTCATAACTGCTATGAAATGAATATGAAATGAATAGCAGTTATGAAATGAATATCTGTTGTCTCTGATTATGATTAATGTTTTACTTAGTTCACTTTAATGTGATATAAATTATAACTTAAAACAATAATCATAATCAGAGACAACAGATATTCATTTCATAACTGCTATGAAGTGAATATGAAATGAATATGAAATGAATAGCAGTTATGAAATGAATATCTGTTGTCTCTGATTATGATTAATGTTGTATTTAGTTCACTTTAATGTGATATAAATTATAACTTAAAACATCTTACAACAGTTTCCTATCCACACCCCCAAAAGAAATAATAACACACAATACAGTGTAAACTGGGGTGTCTGTTATTTAATCCCTCTTCAGGACTTTGCTCAGTTGCTCCCCTACTTCATTCAATCAGGTTAGTCAGTATCATACACTTGTGCCCATTGTCTCTCCCCAGCCCCACCAGTGTCCATGCCAAAAATTGAACATGAGTCACTATAGTTACACCATTTACAGACTCTGCTTAGTCTTTAGTTGTTGTAAGGGGAGTCTTCTTCACCCTATCCTGCCTGTTCCCTCTATTTTTAGCAGATGTTGGTGAAAAAAATTTGTCCAGGGTGACTTGTATCTCCCTCTTTTTCTGGATGGTCTTGAAGTGGTGCACGATTGTGTTGTTAAACAAGTTCGTCATCCTGTTGATGTCACCTGTGTTGGGGTACCACTCCAGGACTGTAGCCTGCACCTTCTTCTAGTTGGATAGAAGTTATTTTATGCAAGCTGTTGGCATAGGTCCTTTTTCCCAGATGTCATCATCTTCAGAAGAAATTTCCCTTTCTTTTTCTTTGAACTGTTCATTGAATAGTGCTGTAAGTTCCTCCATTGTGAGTTCGTCATCATGGTCTTGTAGCAGTTCCTCCACATCCGCCTCATCCACCTCCCCTGTGTCTGGGTGCTCTGCTGTGGAATTTATGTTTTACAGCACTAGAGCTGATTCATCTGCAGTGTCTCCCTGGGAAAAGGAAGGAACCAGTTTCCTCCAGGCTGCACAAAAGGCTTTCTGTGTCACTCCATCCCAGGCACGTTTATGAAAAATGTTGAAATCAGTCTTCCAGAACTCCTTCAGTGTTTCGTCTGAAGAATGGGTCACATTGAAGAGCCTTGAAAAGAATGCTTTTGTGTACAGCTTCTTGAAGCAGTTATTGACTTGCTGATCCATAGGCTGAATGAGAGAAGTTGTGCTGGGAGACAAGAACTGAACCTTGATGAAATCATAGTCTATCTGAAGACTTTTCTCTAACTGTCACGGGTGGGCAGAGGCATTGTTTAGAAGCAGAAGAGCTTTCATTGAAAAATTGTTGTCTGCCGGGTACTTCTTTACACTTGAAGCAAATGCTTCAAAAATCCAATCCTTGAAAGCTGACTGGTCCACCCAAGCCTTGGTGTTTGACTTCCACTTTACATGAAGTTTTGACTTTATAATCTTTTTTCCAAAGCATCTTGGGTTTTCTGAGTGATACACCAGCAGAGGCCTCAGTTTGAAGTCTCCATTGGTGTTTGCTGCCAGGAGTGTGAGCCTATATTTCATGGGCTTGTGACCTGGAATCCTAGCTTCTTCTTCAGTTATGTAAGTCCTGCTTAGCAATATCTTCCAGAAAAGCCACATTTCATCACACTTAAACATCTGTTCTGGCAGACAACATTCTCTCTCTATCAATTCTTCAAATTCCTTGACAAATTTCTGTGCACCTTCTTTGTCAGCACTAGCTGCCTCTCATTATCTCAGAACACTGTGGATGCCACTTCTTTTTTTAAATCTATGGAACCATCCCTTACTTGCTTTAAATTCCTCTGTTTGCTGTGAGGTACTTCCTGGACTTTTTTTTGTAGGTCTTCAAAGATAAGCTTAGCTTTCTCACAAATCATGGTCTGAGTTATTGGATCTCCCTTCATCTGCCTCTCCCAGATCCAAACAATAAACATCTTTTCCACATCTTCATGAATTGTTTTTCTGTTTGTCCCAAACCTTTGTTGCTCCTTTTGACACCTTAGCACCCATGATGCCGTCTCTCTTTTTCCAAGATGTTGAGATGGTAAACCTAGGCACACCATACCATTCTGCTATTCATCCTGTTTTACCTCCTCTCTCAGTTTTACCTATGATTTCTTTCTTCTTCTTCTCAATGCTCAACCACTTATGTTTCCTGCCAGTATCACTCTTCTTTGGCCTCATTTCTTCACTCCTTCAGGACACTTAAAAGAAACAACTGCACTACATAAACAACGCAATAACAATAGGAAATATTGAACTACTTTGCAGCCTCCTTTCTCAGTCAAATTGCAAGATGGTTGAACTGAGGGACACCCGGGTGGCCGAAAGTACAGTTGAATTGTGAAACAGTTGAGTTGCGAGGTGGTTGAATTGTGAGGTACCACCTGTAGTTTATTTAACAATTGACAATTGAAGTATCACAATTTCTCAACAATTTTCTAACCAAAATTTATGATATTTTTCTTTCAGTGGAAGACAGGTTAATATCAATGGTATTTCCTTCTGTGGTAGGGCAATTAACTTGTTGACTTACTGACAACTGGAAAAATACTGAAAGAATAATATCATACAAATTACTGTCACCTATCATTTTGCTTCACTCAATAAATGGAAGCTAAAGGTCTTCTCCTTTGATGTAGTTAGAGCAATTAAACAATCTTTTTAATTCATCTACCCAAATTTTAGTTTCTTCATTGTTCAAAGATGGAGGACTATAAAAACCTATAAAATGCATATGTGATTTATTCCATGTATTAAAACTGACAGGATTTCCACTTTATCAAGGTTATTCACTAACTGTGACCTTAGTAGTTGTTTATTGACATCTCACCTCCCCTGGCATTCATCCTAACATTATGGTATGCAATATACTACAAGAACTCCAAAGGATTATTTGAATCAGTAAACCAAGTTTCAGTTATTACCCGATTTCAACCTTCTCTTCCAAACAGAACAATCTTAACTCAAGTACTACCTTTCCTTCCTGGCTTACTTCAGGATAATATTTTATGCTATTAGATCCACTAGGAATCCTCCCCAAATTATGACCCAAGATTTTGTTTGTTAGATGGATCAAATAATATCCATCTAAACTAAAGTATGTCCTTTTTTAAAAAAATAACTCTCAGATACACAAATCTCCTCTACATTTCTCTGTGGCATCTACCAATGGCACAATAATATCTCCAGACTTCACCACCAAACTACTAGGGGTCACCATCGATAATAACCTTAACTTCAACACCCACATCAACAATACTATAAAGACTGCCAACAAAACAATTGGCACTCTCTATATGATTAAACCCTTCCTTTCTCCTACTGCAAAAACTACTATTGCCCACACTCACCTGATCTCTACTCTCCTTTATGCCTCACCCATTTTTGCTAATCTCTCCAAGTATAATCTCAACAAATTAGAAATGTCCTATAATAACATTGCTAGATTTGCTACAAGCAACCCATTTTGAACCCACCATAGTATAAACTTAAACCAAATAGGATGGTTAGAACTTCAACAACTGATTAAATTTCACCAACTAACCATTGCCAACAACATTCTCTATAAACCTTCCATCACTCCAAGTTTAACAAAGCTCATTACCCCCTATAAAAATCTGAAGTCCTTATGCTCATCACACAAACTTCTTGTATACACCTCTAAACCTCATAACAGAGCTGGGGATTGTCTCTTCTCTAATACTGTTGGCAAATCCTGGAATCTTCTCCCTAGTGACCTAACCTCACTCACCTCTTTATCTCTCTTTAAAAACAGACTTAAACTCTACCTCAAATCATACTGGCTATGCCCCTGTGCCAAACCTGACTAGTCCTATACCTCTACAAACTCAACTTACCTAGCTAGTCCTTATTATCCTCTGTTACATCTTCCATCTGACTATACTTTTCTTATCTACCTTTTTCTACATTATTTATATCCTCTTTACATACTTTAAGTACATCCATTCTATCTTCACTACACATACAACTTCCTTTTCTTTATTTCCTACCTAACCTGTACTATGTCTCCATACACTCTACTCATACTATTATTTTAACTCTTAACCTCAGTGTACATCCTTTTAAAATCCTCCAGGCTTTTACTGCACTGTACCATTGTCAATGTCTTTTTTTACTATGATAATTGCTATTTCTTATTATTATAATACCCGATGTCTGTGTATTGTTTGTACTTATACTTTTGAAACATATCTTTGGAGCTTTTCTCCCTGGGCCTCTACTGAAAATGGACATATATTCAGTTAGACTAGCCCGGTCAACAAATGTAAAATAAAATAAATAAATAAATAACCCCTGAATAAGAATGCTTGCTTATAATCAATCAGCAAATGCCTTTCCTGATGTTAGGCATCTTGGCTGCATACAGAGCTGATACCAAGGTTATCTACTCATATGTAGGGCAAGTAATTTTGCATTCCTCCTAATAATTGAATCGTCTAGTATTAATACTTGTATTTTGGTAAACACTACCGTCAATTCTTCTCACATATATTACTGTTTTCTACTCTTTCACCAACATTAACTCTTTCTGTGTTTACATTTTCTCATGGGTTGTCATAATGAAAAAGTGTTTACAAAAATGCAAGGACAATTATTAACACTGAATAATTCAGTTTTAAGAGGGATAAAACATTATTTGCCCTCTATACTGTATATACTATGCACTGCATATGTAAGAAAAGGACAAAGAGATTCTCATTTGCTCCTATATGCTTCTGGAAAATAAAAAACAGCAAATTGGACAGAGCATAGACACAAAGCACAAGGCCTTTAACCCAGTCAACGTGTCAAAAAAGGTACATATACAACTTTGTACTGAAACTTCATCTTGGAAACTAGTAATACTCTGGAGTACTCATTTCCTTCTGAAATCCTTCTCCAGCAAACATTTAATGATAAAATACCCCCCAAACACTCCCTACCCACACACACACACACACACACACACACACACACACACACACACACACACACACACACACACACACACACACACACACACACACACACACACACACACACACGCACACACGCACAACCACACACACGCAACTCTATTCTCTAGTTAAGTACTTCCCTGCATTCTAGATTTTAAATATCTTACTATCTAAGAAACTCAAGCTCTGCATTTAAAATGAAACACCACTTCAGGTCCAGCATTTAACAAACTGCACACTGCCTTTCTAAACATGACAGCATCTTCTAGTGCCAATTCCCATACTCATTTTGTATCCCATCCCTTACCACTCTCTCAGTCTCATCATTCTTCAGGCACTCACCCATAATCCCATTACCCAAAATAGGTGCACCAAAATATTGCAAAAGCTATAGTCCCCTGTTTTTAACCTGTGCCCACTAACTAAAACATTAGGCAAAGTCTTGTACAAGCAGATTGTAAATAGCTACAGTCTCAACAAGGTTTTTGTAAGACCTCCTTACTATGACAGCAATTTGTACTGCCACTAACTAATTCAATTTACTGCAGTATGAACAGGGACTTTTTTACTGCTGCTCTCTTTTTAGACTTGACAATGACATTTGAAACTGTAAATCATAATCTTCTGCTCAACAAATAATACAGATTCAGTTTTTGATTAAATACTAAAAAGTGATTTAAAAGTGCATACCATGAAGCCCATCACCCTAGGAGCAGTAAGTTACTGGGCAGCCAGTGTTCGGTTGTACAGTTTGGGTTACCTGGGATAGTTCTGTTGAGTGAAAGATGGATGTAAAACCAATCAACCTGCCAAACATGAGCAAAGGATTGCTACACTCAATATAGGATCACTGACAGGATAAAGTTTGCATGTGGATGATGTGATGGTAAGGAGGAGGCTGGACATCCTATGTATCCAGGAGGAAAGATTGAAGAGTAGTGTAGCAAAGCCACTTGGCTTTTGGATTCATACTCCACTACTGGGAGGACAAACTAGAAATGGTATGGGAACTGTGATGGGAGAGGATTCAGAAGACAGTGAAGGATGTCATCAGAATTAGTGATAGACTTATGGCAATTAGACTGAAGTGAAGGATAAAGCACTATTCATAATCTCAGCCTTTGCCCCACAGCAATGAAAATAGTGCATTCAGACAGTAGTCGCAGGGCCTACTAGATAAAGCAGGACAATGTAGCTGGTATTGCTAATTGGGGACCAAAGTGCACGTATTGGTAGAGAAACAACAGGCTATGAAAAATGTCTGCATCCAGATGGGTGGACAATGGGAAAAAAAATAAGGAGTAGCCTTTCCAGACTTCTGTTTGGAAAATGGCTTATGGTGGCTACAGTTCAGTTAGAAGGAAAGGGAAACATAATGCTGTATCCAGATATACAGTTAATAGAGTACACAGAAAAAAGTGCTTTTGTTTGTTTTACAAAAAGTATCTGTGGTAGTGATTAGAGGTGATTAAGAGTTTAAACTTGACAATAAGTTGTTTTGTTTCCTTTTTTCTTTCTTTTTTTTCAGTTAAGATTGGAATCATGTTTTCATCAACAGCAAAAACTCCAAAAATGTTTCAGTGAAAGCACTTTTGGTGAACCCGGGAGTCAATTTTTTTTTGCATCCCTACATCCATGAAGTCACATGACAGGTGAGAAAAGGGAATTCTCCACTGTTGGCAACACATTTTCTCTAAAATGGACATCACCAAAACTGCTGTTGATCTTTGAGACTCTCCCACTATGACTATTTGCCAATATCGTTTAAACGAGATTGTTATTTTACAGCTTATTAAAACATAAAGTTTGGATAACAATGTTTGCATTATTAAATAATAATGTGATTTTTACTATGCGTTGTGATTAATTGATATTTGAATGTCTGTATATAAGTAGCATAAAATATAATATGGTTTGTCAGATGAAGTCCTTCCAGAATGTAATTGGACTGCAGTAGGACCAAAGCACTTACTATTCATGCTTTATTGTTTCTTAAATAAATGATAGTGCTTCATTTGAATCCTCTGTTATGATGTGATAATAATATTGATACTGCAATCATTTACCGATTTTTTTGTTTTGCAGACGATATGCGCACACGTGTGTGTGTGTGTGTGTGTGTGTGTGTGTGTGTGTGTGTGTGTGTGTGTGTGTGTGTCGCACACAAAAATCCTTAAAACATACTGCAAGCACATAAACGTAAGAAAATATAGCTTAGCAGAAGAAAAAAGCTCACTTTGCTTTCCAAAGTAAAGTTTCCACAACTACATACAATATTTACAACACCTTGTATCAGGTTTACATTCCTAAAAGGTATCTGTACCACACAGAATTAGTCTCAAACAGCCTCTCCAGCAAACAGTCTTTTTGAAAGTCACATCTGGAAGGATTAATCAGGTCTTCCTTTTAGCTCAACAAACAAAATCTTCATCTGAACTTGCCACAGACTAAATCTGTCATAAGGCCTGACTGGACCGTCCCTACTCTCAAACCCCCAATTCTTCAGTCAGAGCTGCTGCTCTGATCCAGAATAAACCTCCAGTTGATCAAATGATGTTGACCATCTTCTTGTCCTAAACTCCAGGCTCCATCCTTTTATACAAGCTTAATTAACAGCTTTTCTTTATTCTCACTAATACATTTTACATCCTAATTAAATTGCTGTGAGAAGTTGATAGACACAAGGCAGACTTAAAGCCATACATCCATTCTACAGATCTACACACACACACACACACACACACACACACACACACACACACACACACACACACACACACACACACACACACACACACACACTGTGAGTGTTTAAATCACATCATTTCAAGTATTCTGTGTCAGACAAAAGTTCCCCTTTCTAAATCTATAGTTCAGAGGAGAAAATAAAATGACCGAGATTTGATGAAACTTAAATGTATCCCTTTCCTCCATTAATAATTTGTGAGTTCAGGGATGATTATATAATTTACTATCAGATGTGGTGGGCTTGCCAGCAAGTGAAACATTATTTTTAAAGTTTTGTCAGGTCACATCCTGCTGATCCCAACTAAGTCCATTTGGGAAGAAATGTCACTTCTTCGGTGCAGAATCATCGTGCTTCTCACAACAAGCTTCAGCTACATAAAACTTAGTGATGATTCTGTTCATTGAGAATCCCTTAATGTCTGTGATGACACATCGCTGACACTCTTCTCTCCTCGTGTATGTTCTATGCATGTTCTATGATGTCCACAGTCCTGACACACTTATTCCATTCCCCATGCCTGTTGGCATCAGACATTTACAAACCTTAGTCAAATCTCTTCCGTTTTATTTATTTCTAAACTACTCTGCTTTACTGTTCTTTTCATTTAAAGGAACAGATTTCCAATTGCATTCTCCTGTGTAAGGAACACTATGCTTTTCTCTATGATCATAGTATAATAACCATTCTCACTTGCCTTGCAAAGACAAACAACATGTACAGAAGTATGAATCATGGTCCATGCCTACATGTGCTTACACAGGAAGTTGAAACTACCAGCAGTATTTTATTAGCATTGCCTCAGAATTCAACAGATATCTATGCAAAGCAAACTAGAGGGTGCAGCACAAGCTGTTTCCCATCATTTTCTTAAGAACAAAGGCCATGTTCTTTGGAAAGTAACATAATGGATCAAATCAGAGAAAACACCTGAGGTAGAATGCATACACACACACACACACACACACACACACATATATATATATAAAATACTTACACGTGTATAAAATAAAAAAAGAACAACAGCAATAATAATAATAATAATAATAATAATGATAATCATAGAATTCCATCCCTAGACTGCCATCCCCACACTACCGGAAGTTAAGGACCAAAAAAAGAAAAAAGGCCCTCTGTAACAAAGAGGCAGAGCATGCTAATGCTGCTGTCATTACAGTTACTAACACCCACCCACACTACAAGTCAATAAATTCCACTTAAATGACTTCCCTCATGTCCAGTCAGTGACTCTTCTGCAGGATCATTTGTGTCCAGGGTACCCCCTCCCTAGCTACAGTACTGAGAATAATAATAAAGGAAAAACTGAGGATTTCATGAGAGGGGAACTGTGAATAAAGCATTATATGCTGGATGAGAAAAAGGGGAAGGAAACCAGTGAGGTTTTCAGTAAGTCGGGAAGATATGGGGTGTCGTAAGATGGGGAATCAGCAAGAGAATGGAATGGCTTCAGGGCAGAATATGGGACCTAGATAAGGTTATGGATATCAATCAGAAATGGGGTTAGACAGGAGAGGGCAGCAGCAAGCCAGTAAACAGGACTGACATGCAAAATTGTAGAGGGTAGAATGGAGTAGGAGAGTAAGGTATGAACAAATGTCTTCAGGGAAGTACAGCCAGACAAGCGTGGGGACAAGTAACATAAAGAGAAGTAAGTGATACTGTTACAAAAGGGACAGCAAGGTTAAAAACACCAGGGTGAAAGGACATGTGCAGACAACAGTAACAAGTGATAGAGAAGAGACTGAGCCAGGGGTAACCAGCAGAAGCTACAAAGAGAGCAGGAAGCAAGTGTTCAAGGATGGATGGCCCCATGAAATGTGGGTGCAGAACAGCATGAAGAACATGCAAGATGCTTGAGCAGGGTGCTTGTGTTTGCCATTGCCTCAAACTGGCTATGCCATCAGATCCCTGATTCCCTTTATTGCATTCATTATATCACAAAAAAAACTTTGCATGAATGCCAAACAGAATGCAGCATTTTCCTAAAATAACATTACTGTACAACATACCTCTTTTCCCCGCACTTCTACCTGCTACTTATTTAACTAATCAGTCTCCAATAATTCAGTTATAATAATGATTACCATAAAAATAGCCCATATAGCCTATGGTATATGTTACAACTATGCCTGCTGATAAATCGCTTGATTTCATGCTTTGATGCAGACTAAGTCTATGTACTGGTTATTACTGGACTAACTTTAAACCAGTCCTTCCAGATGTAACATCCGACTTCCTGTACTGCTTCCTCTACCTGGAGTTTTTCAAGTTTTTTATTTGACAAATACACATGTAATTTTCTGTTGTATCATAATTTTTCAAACTTGCATACATTCTGGTTCTATTTTCTATTTTACCTGGGCAGTAATTGAAAAACATCCACTTTTGAATAAGCCCTCTGATTTCATTGATTAATTAAACACAGTAATAAATTAAAAACCTCATCTTTTATCCATGCAATAGGGTTAATAAATGTTTTGACTCATTCGCTGACCAAATTTGCCAACAATTTCATAATTAAGAAAGGGAAAATGTCCCAAATCTACTTGACATTATGTTACAGTAAATATAGCAAGAAATACCAGGTAAGCAAGGTATTCAAGCAAGATAACTTTCTACAACAATGAGAACATAAGGACAGACTCATTTACATGTCATTATAATTGCTTACATGGACTTCACTGACTATGCATTCAACATCCTTTTTTTGTATAAAAGGCACATAAAATAAAAAATGTTCTGCCGTATCAAAAGAATACAGGTAGTACAGGTACCTGCGTCACCAGAAGACAGCAGTGTGAAAATTTGGAAAATGTTATTGAAGCAAACTACACAAGATGCTAAATGATCATTTCAGTCCTATATACAGAAGTTTTAAAATAAGTTAAATCTGAATGAGGTGAAGGTGTCAAAGAAATAAAACGAAATTGTAATATAGTTAAACTTTTTGTCATTTGGTAGTTATTTTTAACACAAATTTACACGGATGTTCCAATCATCTATACCTTTGTCATAAGGTTGCCATGTAATCAGAAATTCACACGAGTAAATGACATGCATCTTTATCATGCTGGGTTTCTGTTAATCACATACCTCAGATTAAAGGTATAGAGCTTTTGAGTCACTATGTGACAAATGTCCATGATTTGCAATGTACAATATGTTTTTATTGGTTTTCTCATGCCCATGATTTCTTCATCTTTGCATTACAAAGTTATAAGAACTGTTTTAATTATAACAATAGAGCTATAGACACTTTTCTAAATTAAGATATTAAATTTAGCATTTCTGTCTGATATGAGTTGTCACTGTGAACAGACAGATGCAGTATGTAGTAAACATGTATTTTGCAATTCTGTATCTATGGTTATGCAACAACCAGTGTAAGAAAACAGTTGGCTAGGTCCTGATAAATTGATTCCAAATGTTATGTTTTTGTGCAATGCAAGTCAATCTGCCAAATATTCCCAAGTTCTTTCTAAGCAAAAGATTATTCTTTCTAAGCACAAAGGTTAAATGTCAGTTCATTAACCAGTTGTTCTGCACTCTGTAACATGTTATTAAAGTAAAACACTTCCCATTTATAATTTAAAACATGCACCTTGTTTAAGAAATCACATTTTTCCCAGTGGGCAGTGAAAGTTACCTAGATGCATTATTAGTGTATTCGCTTTGCCCAGAACTATTGCTCATAAATTTGTGGGTAGCCATAAATAGAATTATTAGCTTGGTTACGTCTAATGTATTTATAGTTAATTTGTAATGGTTTAATGCAAGTATAATTATATTATTATTCCTATAATAAGGCAGCATCCAGATGAAGTTTACTTTTATAATTCAAAGAGTAGAAAAATGTATGATGAAATGTCTGAAATGATGATAAAAGAATAATATAGCTGCCCAAGAATAAATTATTCAGTTTATTTTTAGAATACAGGGATCAGTCTGGCTAAGTTTGAAATTTAAACTCAACAGGGATCTGAATATTTCAGAAATTAACAACATATGAAAAAAAAAGTTATTTTGTCTTCCTCTAAATGTTGTATGGATTTTGAATGGTAGTCAAAACACTGTTCACAGGCTATGTGGTCAAAGTTTAGCTGATCAGGTTTTCTAGGATGAAAAATTCTGCTTTGAAAGGAACTAGCACAGTATTTCACAGACTATCTTAACTAAAATACCCTTTTACTATGCATATAAGCCAAGGAGGGGGATAAAAAATGAATGTACGTGTGCACGTGGGTTATAGGAAGTTATATGCTCTACAGGAAACATGTACTTAAAATTTTTATTTTACATTTTACATACGTTTTTTATGTCCAAGCTGTAGTAGGTTTAGTTTTATTAGAACTGTATTTGACAAATCATTATATATCTGCTTTAGGTACACATTGCTCAGTTACTGCAGAAAGGTAAAAGGACAGCCAATCACTTATCTTACTGCAGTAAGACGAGACTTGGCCTGAAATGTTCACTGCCATTCAAAGAGCTAGGAAGATTTGGGCTATCCTAAGTGTTAACTTGTAGGGAATGCTGAAGGGGTTGACAGTTTACAAGTTGTCAGACAGTTCTTTTCTCTTAACTGTATCAACCAGTTATTAGACTGCTACATAATAACTGATTACTACCTTTAAACAAAACAATGTGGCAGTTTACAATCTCTCTCTAAGTGATTGTGATGGGATGGCTTATAAGCAGTAGCAGACAGTAAACGGATATGTTGCCTGGGATACCAAACTGGCATCTTAAAACTCTACCGTCATTTGACAAGCAGAACATTTTTCGAAAGTGCTTATTTTCTTACATGTAAACTTTTCAGCGATGCAGGGTCACTGTACCTAAATTATATATGATGTCATCAGTTGACATACATGACATGATGTCATCAGTTGACATACATGTAACAAAAATGGAGCTCTGTATCCTTTTAACTCAAGAAAGATGATGCTATGGAATGCTCCTTAGTAAACCGGGCAAATTATATGCACAAGTAGCTTTAAACAACAACAAATTGCATCTCAAACTGTCAAATCTTATACACAGAGCAGAATAACATTTTATGACATTGTGAATATGCAGCTTTTATATACCTCCAGTTGTCAGGATACATTTCTATTATTTTGATTGCCTTTTAACTATGCAATTTATTCTTACCTTTATTATTTTAGTAGGATTATTTTTTTTATCAGTGCATACAAATATTTCAAGTATGAGCATTAATGTCCTTCTACCCTACCAGAATACCCAAACACTTACTCCCACAATGTGTCCAGGCTGTTCTTAAAAATATTTAAACTAGTACTTGCTTTAATGTAATTTAATGTAGTTTAAGTACTTGGGATCAACAGTTCAGAGTAATGGGGAATGTGGAAGAGAGGTGAAGAAGAGAGTACAGGCAGGGTGGAATGGGTGGAGAAGAGTGTCAGGAGTGATTTGTGACAGATGGGTACTAGTAAGAGTGAAAGGGAAGGTCTACAAGAGGGTAGTGAGACCAGCTATGTTATATGGGTTGGAGACAGTGGCATTGACAAAAAGGCAGGAGTCAGAGCTGGATGTGGCAGAGTTAAAGATGTTAAGATTTGCACTCGGTGTGACTAGGATGGATAGGATTAGGAATCAGTATATTAGAGGGTCAGCTCATGTTGGACAGTTTGGAGACAAAGCAAGAGAGACAAGATTGCATTGGTTTGGACATGTGCTGAGGAGGGATGATGGGTATATTGGGAAAAAGATGCTAAGGATGCAGCTGCCAGGTAAGAGGAAAAGAGGAAGGCCTAAGATAAGGTTTATGGACGTGGTGAAAGAGGACATGCAGGCGGTTGGTGTGACAGAGCAAGATGCAGAGGATAGGAAGAAATGGAAAGAGATGATCCGCTGTGGCGATCCCTAATGGGAAAAGCTGAAAGATGATGTTGATGACTTGCTTTAATGTAATTTGGTAGTCTGTTCCATGTATCAGCTGCTCTCTCAGGGAACCAGTTAGTACACTTCTTATTCCTATAGAATCTTCTACATAGGTTGTCTGATGATTCTCTACTAATTTTTGATAACTCCAAATATTTCCAGAGGTAGTTGTTTCTAAATGCTCTATATACCTGTATAAGATCTCCTCCTAAATTTCCATAAGAGATACTGCACAAGTTCAGATATTTTACTCTTTCATAATAACTTCAATTTTCACATCCATGGATGCCCTGAGTATATTTTCCCTGTACTCTTTCTAGTTTACTCATGTTTGTTTTCTTATAAGGTTTCCATATTGTTATGCCATACTCCAGTTTGGCTCTAGTGTAATTAACAAACAATGATGCCATAATTTCTGATTTCCTAGACTTTATAAAACTTTTTTTACAACCTATCATTAAACAATTGGTTGATATGACTAGAAAAAAATGTTAAAACCAAACAAATGTTAGGGCCCCAAGAAGCAAATGCTGCTTAAAAATTCAAATCATTTTAATTTATAATCAAAATAATAAAACATTAAGTGTTGTAAGCACCTTTGTTCATAAACTATTACACAAATGTCTTCAGACAATCTAAACCAGGCAATACTTCAATTTAAACCCCCCACTATCTCATCAGGTGATTCAACGTCATACTTCTTTCCCTTCCAACTTTAAAATAAGCCAAAGATTCAAACATTAAAAAAATAAATGATCGGGGGGGGGGTAGCTAGGATGTCAAGCAGCTAACAGCAAAAAGACTTTGCTCTGCCTCTTTTTATTTTTTTTTCTGACAGGTTTTATTTAATTTTTACCTAAGAAACTACTAACTCAATTTTTTCTCATCAGTAGCAGCCTGCTGGAATCTAAGATAAAACAGCTTTTTGCGATTTTATGTATTTTTTTTTTCTGGTCAGAAATTTGTCACCAGTTAACTTCAGTTATGAATCATTCTAAGGCTTCTCCTCAAGAAAGTGTGAAAGAGTGACAGTCTCTTATTACCAGTATTCAAGATATATTTCAGTTACAACTGACAAGCTGGAAAGTAAAATGGACATTATAAAACAATATAATAAAAAACAGATTTACCTTCTTAATGAAATTATCAAGAAGCACTCAGATCAAATTTCATTTATTGAAGAAGCTGTTACTGATACTGTTGGAAGGCTGATAGAAAAAGAAAATCAAAAAGATTGTCTCCTAAAACAAAATACTTCTCTATTAGAGAAAATAAAAGGTCAGGGAAGTAGGTCCCAGAGAAACAATATAAGAATATATGGTATACCAGAAAAAGACGGCATCAATATGATACACTTTTTAAATGACTAGCTACAAAAACTTTAAAATTTGCTCGAACCATTTTCGTTTGGTATAGAATGAGGTCATACATCCCTTTCAAATTCTAATAATTCATTCACACTAAGATTTATTATAAATAAATTCCTCTCCACACAAGATAAGGACTTGGTCTAAGATCAGCTTGGTCTAACCCTCCAATAATCATAAACAGAAAAAAAGTATTGTTTGACAATGATTATGTCTTCAGTTATTTCTAAAACAAAAGCTTGTGTTCCATTAATTAAAATCATTAAGAAGTGAACTATCAGAGCACAACTTCTTTTCTCTACAAGACTCAAGATCTTTCTTACTGAAGGTCAGAAGATATTCAATTCACTTTGATGAAGCACTTGACTTTGTTCAGAAGACTAAACTCTTAGATAAAACAGAAGAAATGGATTGGTCACGTATTAGTCTAAAGAGACAATCATTACAAAATGGATGGTCAGCTAAGGACAAAAATGGTAAAAAATGTTAAGAAATAATGAAGTCTTTTATTTTTCTCTGTGCATTATTCTCTTCATTGCTTTTTTATAGTAGTGCTATTCTGACAAACTGTTAACAGATATTAAGAGCTGTCATCACTACAAGGTAACTTATCTTTGATATTTTAATTATTCTTAATATCAATATTCATGATCTTAATACTAACATATTTCTTTTGTTTTCATCCCTTCTTGCTGTTCTGGTACTTTTTATTTCATTGATTGTGTGTAATATTTTGTTTTCAGGTATTTTCTTTTGTGTTTTAGCCTGGGATAAGTGTCTGTACTGTCTGATTGCTTTTTGTTAATGTTTGAATTTGGGTTTGGTCTAGGTCTTTTATGTATGATGATTATGTGCAATTTGTGGTTTTGCAGTGGTGGTTTGGGTTTGGTCTAGGTCCATTATGTATGATGATCATGTGCAATTTGTGGTTTTGCAATGGCGGTTTTCCTTTCTGAGTATTTGTCTTTGTACATATGAGTGAATTGAGTGATGATTTTAACTTTATTTATTCATTTTTTTTGCTTTATTTATTAGTATCTGTGTGTGGGTTGTATGTGTGAGTGATTTGTGGGTTCTGGTTGTTTTCTGACTGACTTTTACTCTGTCAGTTACAGTCATGAGCCTTTAATAACTTTTCAATCTCTTCATAGCTTTGATTATTACCCTGGAATGCTACACTTTTCCTTCATACCTTTAGCTTTTGTGCTGGGAAAACCACAAGTTATGATCCAATGGAAGAAGTTATAATGCATCTCTGCAAGCACACAAAAGAAACAGGAATAGCAAGATGAACTTTGAACCCTTCTCTGACACAGCAGATGGTATGTTGCACTGGAGCTTTGAAGAAAAAACCCTAAAAAAAGCAATAGTATAGGATTGTTTGTCAGCTGCAATGATTTCTTTTAGTCTGTATTGTAATTTGTAATGTAATTTTGACTAGTTGGTTTAATTGTAGTTAAAAGCCACAGTGGACATTTCTTCTTTTTTTTAATTGTTTATGAAAGCTGTAAGTAAATGGAAACATATGAACATCTAGTTTATTTTATTAGTTTAACTAATTTGTCAGTCTCATACTTCTCAACTGTACAGATTGCTTTACTTTGGTTCACATCACATCTGGAAAACTGCTCTTTCGCTATTAGTCAATTTGTTTTTAGCTGAATAGTAGTGTGCCTTTCCATTTATCAGAAACACTCATTATTATAGACAGCTTTGGTCTGAGACACTGAATGAAATACCCATGGGAATAATGTCAAATTGTTCTAAGCATCTTGTTTAGAACCCATGTTTATTCATTTAAATAGTTCTAGCACAGTCTGTCCAATATATCAGTCTAAAACCTTTAGAACTTCAAACTGTTAATAGTAATCACTGATGGTAGGCTATATTTTTGATCTATGACAGAACCATATCTCTCAACTGTACAGATTTTCATAGGGTGCCCAGATTTTTGTCTCATATTGTTGGTCTGTTTTTTTCTTCTTCTTCTTCTTCTTCTTAAATTAGTGGCAAATCATTAAGGATTGATGGTAGAAAATGATGGCAGACATACAAGTTTTGAATGTCATACCCTTCAGAAAGTTCATGCTAATCCAATACCTGTCGTTTCATTAACTTTCTGGGTCTGCAGGACTAATATTTAGAACTCATCCATGTTTTTGAGACTTTATACCCTTTTTATTTGTAGCTTTTTCCAGATTTCTTGCTTTAAGAAGTTGAGAGGTATGGTTAGCCTGCTGTTAATATTAAACTTTGTAGAGAATACAGATCTTGACTTAGGTGTATAGTGGGTTTTAAAGTTCTGCTGCAAAATAATCCAAAATAATCTAATATTCCAATCTAATATTCTAACTTTCTTACAATGTGTTAATATCAAAAATTGTTGCATACTCTGCTGTAAAATAGCTTATGAAAAGTTTTCAACTGTTTCTAATCAGAAGATGAAGAAGCAGCAAAGTGGTGGTGTTCATATGTACTTGTTTCAGTTAACAACAGCTGGTTTGCTATACCCTAGTAACATTTAATGTAAATGGTCAATGCAGAGTAGTTTGTGTTAGGTACAAATAATAAATATCAATATTTGGAATTTATGAGGAGGAAGAGGTTAGTAATATAGGTTAGTGAAATATATAGTAGTTTTGACTTATTTAGCAGAAGTGAGTCACTTTTATTCACAAAAGTATTTAGGATAGCTAATTAGGTGATTTAGATTTAGATTTCAGTAATATTAATGTGGTAATTTCAAGTTTGTTTCCAGTATTTAAAACAGTTATATTAATAATGAAGTACAAGCTTAATTCAATAAAACATTTTGTGACAAAGTATTATTACCTTAATTTTCAATTATCTACATTTAACTATTTACAGTGTGTCACACTGCAGTTTCTACTATAGCTTAAGGGAACTTCTTTTATATTTTTGTCTATACTAGGTTTACACATAAACATTCACTTAGTTGGATAATGGATTAATAGCAGGAGAAAGCTATATATTATATTATATGTTCATAAATAGTTTTTTGAGGTAGTAGCAGCAGTAAGGATTGGAAAGCTTTAGAGTGATGGTTGAGGGTGGTTTGTATGATTATCTCATCAAACCAGAATTTTTTTGTTTCATGATAGGCTTTGTAAATAGTTTTATACATAGGTGGTCATTTACTAGTTTTTTTTTTTACTTTGTCCATAACAAAACACTTTAATACTGATTTTAGTTCTTGCTTAATGGTCAAAATCACTCTTTAACTCTTTTAAAGAATTATTACTTTTATGAAAGTGCTTAAATATAAGTATATATATATATATATATATATATATATGAATGATAATGGTTTGAATAAACCCATAAAGAGAGGTCATTTAATTAAATATCTCAACATTAATAAAGCTAATATAGCTTTTATTTGCAAGAAATGCATTTACTGAAAAAAGATTTAGATAAGTTAGCCTAAAGTCTATTCAATACTTATAGACTCACATTATGGCTCCAAGAGGAGAGGCACTATGATACTTTGGAGGAAGCATTTGACTATCGCTACAATAGTAAACTCATATTCAGATAAAAATGGTATGAAGAGTTTTGCAGTTCTTGAAAGCAGCAAGAAACTCTCTAGATTTTTAAATAAGTATTGGATTCCTGGCATTGGCTCTAAAGTGGCAAAGAATTATTTAAATATTCTAACCTTACATGGGAAAGGATAAATATTACTGGCTGGTGATTTTAACTGTATTTTATCAGAATGTGATATCACTACTGATAAATAAATTAAACTTTCTTCAAATACAAAGCAGTTAAAATATGTCACTAACTTAATTTAATAGGCATTCATAAATTAAAATTAGCAAACTCTCTAAATTATACTCATTATTCTTACAGATTTGGTACTCAAACAAATACTGATAAAGTTTTTGTATCTAGTGGATTATATCCAAAAATTTATGAAGTAGCAATAATTTAATGCCCATTGTCTAATTGTAATGTCATCACCTTTAATCTCATTGAAAAATGTAATGCTTTAGCTCACTGGCAAAAAATACCAGCTTATATAATACAAATTAAAGGTTTTTAAAAAGTTTTTTTTAAAGAAAATAAACTTCTTTATGGATTTTAATAATAACAGATGCTATTTTATGGGACACATTAAAAGCCTATTTATATGGTAGGATTAAGAGTTGGTTCATTTATAAAAAGAAGGCATGAGATAATGAATTAGTTCTTTTAATTTATAGTTTAAGTTGAATTAAACATCTGAGGATAAAAATAAAAATTTGGAATTGAAGGTGTTAAATCAAAACTATATTGAAATTTGAAGTCATAAGTTCTCAATACATATGGAAAAGTTTTAATTACAATCATACACTATTAATTCTAAAAATTTACAAAGATTGCCCATTAGATCAAAACAGTTAAATAATATAAATCATATTAAAGAAACCACCTATAAATTAAATAATAAAGCTAAAAAGGCAGATTTAAAAGATATATTAGAAGTATTCATAAAACATTATGAAACAATTAATAATAGTAAATTGACTTTGGGTAATAGTGATTTAATCAATAGGTGTTTGATGATTAAAATAAAACAAATTAACAAATGAACAAAAAGCTAATTTAGATAAACCAATTTATTTTAGAGAATTGAAAGAACAAATTAAGAATCTAAAAAGTAATAAAGCCCCTGGTTTAGATGGAATAATTTCTGAGTTTTATAAAATATTCCCTGATAATATTTTATTAAATATATTTGATGAGGTCAAAAATTCACTGAATATTCCTCCTTCTTGGAAATATTTCTTATATCACCTATCTTAAAGTCAGAAAAGTATTCCAAATTATGTTCTTCATATCACTCCTTCTCTCTTTTAAATATTGATTACATTTCTATGACCATATTGACAAATCAGTTAAATCATATAATGTCAAATCTAGTGGAAGATGATCAAACTAGTGTTATATTCAATAGAAAAGTACAAGATAACATAATCACATTCTATCTTTGATAGATGTTGCCAGTAAGAATAAAAAAGAACTCTCAATAATAAGTATAAATATTGCCAAAGCTTTTGAATCAATAAATTGGATATATTTTTATAAAGTGCTCAAAGAATATAGCTTTTCTTTAGATTGTATAGAGTAGAACCTTTTGCTACATTCATCAGAAATAATATGAAAATAGAAGGTTTTCCCATTAATGATAATTATACTTCTAAAATTCAATTATTTGCAGATGACAGTTTACTAACAAACAGTAATACTGAATCTTCACTAGAGCACATTCTTAACTCAGTAAAATACTTTGAAAAGGTTTCTTGTCTACAATTTAATCATAATAAAACAGAAACTTTGTTGATAAATAAAAGAATAAATCCCTTTTTAAGAAGTAATAAATAATTCAATTGAGAAAATAAACAACTTAAATATTTAGGAATTATCATAAAATCTAGTTGGAAAGAATCAATACATATAAACTATACCATTTTAATCAATGCATTATTAAAATTAATTGAAAATTGGAATAAAATGTTCTTCCCAACTGAAGATGGATTGATTCTGATAAAAATGATAATGTTGCCAAAAATTTTGTTTCTTATTCAGTCACTGATTCTTCTTCCCTCAAAAATATTAAACAGTTTAATTCAATGTTACCTAAGTTTTTCTGGTACCCTCAAAAACCGAGAATAGATTTTGATTGCCATGTGAAAAGCTGGGAGGGAAATGGGATTGGATTTCCTAATATTGAACTATATGCTAAAGCTGCAGTTATAAATTTAGTAAGTCATTGGTTACATTATTCTTGCACTTTAAATTGGAAACTAGTAGATGAAAATATTTTAATTTCAAAGATTATCCCTGATATGAAATTGAATTGGAATTTTCTTACAGGCATTAAAAAAGTTATTGAGCTTTAAAAGACCATTGTATGAATCCCAGAAATATCAGTATGTCCATCTAGTATTAGTTATATTATAAATATGTTTAAGAAAGTAATGGATAGTAATTATTTGGTCAAGCAGTTACTAATTTTTATGTTTCCTATAGTTTAAAGTAATGGATGTTTGTATTCATTTAATGATAATAAATTAAGAGATCTTGATGAAAATAATTTACAATTTTGGTTTCATTTCTTAGATTGTAATAAAATATTTATAACTGATAAATTTTGGCTGGTTACAATAAAAACAAAAGAAATTGGTTGAATATACAAATTTAAGAGACTTTTGTTATAATAATATACAAATAACCTTAAATCTGAACATTAAACATATTCTAAAAATGTTGGAATTCTTTTTTAAAATTGGTAGTGATGGAATTAAAAATAAATATCATTTAGCACTAATATGTAAGATATTAAGATCAGAATTTGATTAATCCTTCTGGAATTATTGAACTAAAATTAATAAGTAAAGTTTTTCAGAAGATAATAAAAAAATATTTTTAGAACTCCATAAGCAACACAACTTTGTTGCTCTACTAGAGAATTTTCACTTGGAGATTCTTGCACCTTATAAAATGGGTTTGATATATAAAGAAACTATTTCAAAACATTGAAGATGTGATGAAACCTTAGAAGAAAATTGGGTTCATATTCATTGAGTGTAGGATGATTATTCCATTTTGGACAGACTTTAGAAACTTTGTCAAAGCTTTATGGTCAGACAATTGCATCATTACAAACTCATTCATTTTGTTCAATATTACATATCAAGATTTCAAGTGCCTCTGATTTGGGCCATTCTGTCTATAGCTAGAAAAGTCATCATTATGAATTGGAAGAGTAAAAACTCCTCTCTTTTTTTGAATTTATTTCTTTAGCAAAAATGTGTGCAATAAAGAAATACAGACTGTTTATAACCAAAGATCAAATATCACACATAAGACTTTATCATGGAAAAACTAAGAGATTTATTGGGAAACTCTTAATGGTTCTGCTTAATGTTAATTTCTGTTGTGGACCTTGTATATAGTTTGTATATTTTTTTTTCTAGTTTTTTTGTTATAAATTTGATTGTTGTCTTTAAAAAATGTAATAAAAAGGTTTCAAAGAAAAGTAAATGATTCATAATACAAACTAAAAATACATTAAATTAATATATCTAAAACATATCTCTAAAACATACCCTGGGATTCAGCAAGCAGCCATCCAGGAATAAGTTATTCCCACATGGCAGGGACTGCTCCTGCATAGCATGGCAGTGCACCTTGCATATTCAAGAATGCGCACTGCCTGTACTTTTAAACTAACATGGAGCAGTGTATGAGTGCAGGAGGTATGTCTGAGAGCAGAGCTCTCACAATACACACACCCATGCACTCCATAATTGCCTTTTGGCAATTAAAATGAGCGAGACCACTCATAACATCCCCAAAATGTCACGATACCTCTCAACTGTACAGATTTTTGCAGAATGTCCACAATTTTGTCCCATATTTTGGTGTGTTCTTCCTAAAATCTGTACCTGTCTGGAAAATAGCTGAGGATTGAAGTAATTAAATAATGGCATCATTTGAGTTTAAAAGACTCCACATCCTCCAAAAAATCCATGTTAATGCAAGATCTATCATCAATTGTCTAAACATTGGTAAGAGCAATATTTATAATCTGTCTTTATTTGTCCCCCATCATTTTAGGGTTTGTCCACAGTTTTTGCTCCAAGAGATTGACAGGCATGCCCACCATGAATCAGAAAGCTGATAAAATAACATGTTTAGCATTAACAGGGATATTCTGAAGGGTATAGCTAAAATAACACAACAAAACTTTTTTTTTATAAATGTGATAAAGTTTAAGCATAGCTGCATGGATGTGCCCATTGCTTAGCTATGCTTAGTCTAGCTTAAACAGCACAAGAAGTTAAATAGCAAGAGACATCCAACATAAGCAGTATTGCAATAGTGTAGTGGTTAGACCATATCCTTTACGAGCAGCCATTCCTGGTTTGATCCCCGCTGTAACCAATTCATATTTTAGATGTGACAGCAGTGCATAAAAAATTTTTTTGTATTACCTACTAAACAACATATATTTGTTAACCAGAGTACTCAGATAGGTACAGATGTGAGGAGTCAGAGTAATAAAGTGGTGAAATCCCCATATTAACACAAGTGCCCCATACAGTATAGTCGCACATGTATAAATGTAATGAAAGCACATTGGGGGATGTCAGGGACAGTAAACAAATGTATAATATGTAATGAATGATGAATCAATGCCATACATCAAATATTCTATAAAATGAAAATAAGCAATGCTAACCATTGCACAGCTCTGCTTATCAGGTGTAAGCATTGTATAAATATGACTGCTAAGCAATGAGTAGCCCAGCTAAATGGATTTGCCCATTGTTAAGCAGTGCAGAACCTGCCCCTTTAAGCAATGCCAACCTTAGCTAAGCAAGTTTGCCTATAGCTTAGCTTAGCTCACCATATTCAGGAAATCAGCCACATTTAAACCACACAGGCGGGTATACAGCTCATAACCGGTTGCAGCTTCCCACTGTAGGCACCATGGCTGGAGTTGGAGAGGGATTGCACTTCCAGGTGCAGCAATGGGGCATCCAGGAGTCCCAGGTCATGGTAGGACTCCTGGTAAAAAAACCATGATGACAGACTGCTGCAGGGCCAGTACCAAGGGTCCCAATATAGCGGAAGTCTGGGACCATCTCGCCTGTGACCTCACCAGTGCCACTGGTATCCCTTGGACGGATGAGCAGGTCGGGCACTACTATGCCGACTTGAAATGGAGGATGAGGGAGCTCTTGGATTAGTGGATCCAAGAATCTAGGCAGAGGGGTCATGTCCCAGCAGTGTGTAAGTACTCATACCAGTAACTGTTTAATAATGTCCAGCCTGCATATATGATGGATAAGTATGGCTAAATATTTTTATATTTCTCTTACAGCTGCAGGTGAGTGGGCTGTGAATCAGGAAGTCCATGTGAATAGGCTGCAAAAGCTGTGTTGCGAGGCTGGTGAGTAACAATCCTGCTTGTAGTAGTCATACCAAATAAATATAAAAGTAGTAGAAAGTCAACTGCCAGTATAAAAACTGTCTTGTGTATGGGTTGTACTGAATAAACCAGACAATATGACAATAATAGTCACATATAGGTTGTATTTAAATAAAAGTGCAACTGCCTGGTAATAAAGCTCTAAATCCTGGACTGGTTGCATTTACTCTGGTATTGTATGGCATTTTTAGTGTTGTATTCTCTGAATAGTAATGTTGTATTAACCACTGTTACCCACACTGTGCTACATAATAAAAATGTCTAGGAATGTCTGTATAAGACTGTTGTAATCACAAGGTCGGATTGTACAACCAAGGGAGACTTAGACAGAAAACAGTGAAGAGATAGACAGCAATATCCAAATAGTACACTCTACTGTGACTTAAATTGTTGTATTTTTAGCAGACACAGCCATGGTTCGAATCCTGGGAGTGGTAGTAAGCTGTGTGCATAATCATACCTCTCAACTGTACACATTTGTTCAGAATGTCCAGATAATTGGTTCATATTTTCTGCCTGTTACCCTGTCCCCCTGACAAATCAGTGAGATGATCTCAGAATTTTAGGCAGCAAATAATGACATACATCTGATTTTCAGACCTCAAAACCTTCAGAAAATGTATATGAAAACAAACCTGTCACTCTAGCAACTCACCAAAAGTTTGTGAGAGCAATATTCAAAATATGTCCCATTTCTACTCCCATGTTGTTAAGCTATGGCCAGAGTGTGTGCATTAACAGATTGAGAGGTATGTGCATAATATTAACTCGGAATGTGGTAATATGTGTGGAAACATTCAGGTAGTGTTAACAAACATTCCTTTCACTGGTCTGTCAGATAAGAAAACTGTACCTGCCAATAAAGATTGAAATCCTGGACTGGTAGTGTTTAGTCTGATATTATATGACATTTTTAGTGTTGCATCCTCTGAATAGTAATGCTGTATTAACCACCGTTACACACACTGTGCAAAATAATAAAAAATGTCTAGGAATGTCTGTATAAGACTGTTGTAATTACAAGGTCAGATTGTACAACCATGAGAGACTTAGACAGAAAACACTGAAGAGACAGACAGCAATATCCAAATAGCACACTGTACTGTGACACAGCCATGATTTGAATCCTGGGAGTGGTAGTAAGCTGTATGCATAAGGATACCTCTCAAATGTACACATCTTTTCAGAATGTCCAGATAATTGGCTCATATTTTCTGCCTGTTCCCCCTGCCCCGTGGCAAATCAGTGGGATGATCTCAGATTTGTAGTCAGCAGATAATGACATACATTTGATTTTCAGACCTCAAAACCTTCAGAAAATGTATATGAAAACAAATCATGTCACTCTATCAGCCCTCCAAGTTTATGAGACCAATATTCAAAATATGTCCCATTTCCATTCCCATGTTGTCAAGCTTTGACCAGAGTGTGTGCAATAAGAGAGTGAGAGGTATGTGCATAATATTAACTCGGAATGGGAATATGTGTAGAAACAGTCAGTTATTATTAATAAACATTCCCTCCACAGGTATACCAGGTAAGAGATGTAGAATTTATCTATAAGATAGTTGAAGTATACACTTGTTTACAAACATACCACTGACCAAACCAAGGCCATAGGGTAGTGTAATAATACCAGTACTTTACTGAGTACAGCAATGAGCATTTAAGTTGTGAGAACTACAGGGATTGATAAGTTCTTAATTGATACCCCCGCACACCATATCTGCAACAATAATCTAAATACACAAATCAGTGGGTATGTTTACACCAAACCTGCTGTTGGGACATATGTCCTACTGTTCAATAAATTTTGAAATGTGTTTCTGTCAATGTTCCATGTTGAAGTACTATCATTGGTGGCCTGTTCTATCAATGTAACCCACATGCTGTTGTAATGGCCGCTGTGGTTCCATATATGCATGTGTTCTGTTTGCTATGCAACTGTTCCAAATCTGGTGTTTTGGGTTAATGGAAATATCTATGCATGCTGTTATAACTAATCCTGGAATGTGTTGACTATTAGTAACCCATATATGTTTTAAAACTGCAACACAATAGCACATTTGGGAAGGCCGGTCCAAGTGGACCCACCTCTCCCACCTCATCTGGTCATGGCACCGGGCTCCAGCATGTCTGGGACCCATCCCAGGACCTCCTCATCCACTGCTCCTGCACCACCTTTGGGTGAAACCACCTCACGGGATGGGGCTCACCCCCCCAAGGAGTGGGTGCAGAAAGGAAACTGTCACCCCATAGCTAGGTCCAGGGCTTGGAGCATAGTGAGCTCCACAGGGAGTTTGGTGTTATGCCATACCAGCTTGAGAGCAACATGGTACATTTAGAGGGTCAGCCTGCCCCTCCTACCCAGCCCCCAACACAGCCACCTTCAGGGCCATGGTGACTGCCATGGGTGGGAACCTCAGTCCCACTGTTTCCATTTGGGGGCTCATGGGCTTCCAACTTCCAAACACCCCTCCCTGTCCAAGGTGTTTACCCCCACGTGTCATATATTGCCCCTGTATGCTGTCTTGTCTGTCTTCCTACCCAACCTACCTCCCCAAATATACCTATTATCCCTCCCCAACATCCCACTCTCTCCTTAAAAAAAGGCAATCTGTTACCCAAAAAAAAAGTCTTGCCCCATACATGGGTGTCCATTTCGCACACGTGTCTACTGGACACCTGTAATCTAGTCTAATTGGCTTCACAACATATTATTGTTGTCCTCACCCCTCTCTTAGGGGTTTGAGTGTCCCAATCTACCTTCTAATTCAGTTTATATGCACAGCTGTTGTTGTAGAAGAAATGGACAACTATGGACCTTCCCTACACCCATCCTGCAAATCCCTAGCTACTTCACTGTTGTCTTTCCCTCTGTGAGCCCCCTTTTTCACCACTTTCCTATCACCCCTTTTTCTTTTCATTTAAAGAAATTAGCATGGGGGTAAGTGGAAGTAAGCACTTTTAAGCAGTAATAAGTGGGTTTAAGCCGGTTTGCATAGGGGTAAGCAATGCCACTGGCTAACTGGCTGTAAGCATATTTCACCAGAAATTAGCATTGCTTACCACCGTGCAAACCCACACAAACTTCCTTGCAAATGCTTAAAAGTGCCTTAGTCACTCTGTATCCAACAGACCTTGTTCTGCCCAGCAACAAAATAATCAGCACTTGCAAGTCTTGAACCTGGGACCCTGCACACCATGACCACAGTGATTTACCACTACGCAATTTGAACTGTACATAAATATGATGTTTTCCCAAACATATCATGCAGCACAATCATTCAGCAGTGGGGAAAATGTATTTATATATGTAGATGTATGTATGTACGTATATATATATATATATATATATATATATATATATATATATATATATATATACACATCTAGATATATAGAGACATATATGTATATATGTAGACAGACATGTGTGTATATATATATATATATATATATATATATGTGTGTGTGTGTGTGTGTGTGTGTGTGTGTGTGTGCATGTGTCTATATACAGATTCACTTTAGAAGCTTGAAATACTAAAATGTTGAAATTCAGTATTTCGAGCCCATAAATTGGAATCCTGACAAGAGCGCAAGCTTAGAAGCACAAAATTTAAAACCTCAAATACCAGACGTTTTGAATTTCATGCTTCTGAGGTTCTGCTGTGGTTATGGACTCAGGTAAGTCTGTGTGTGTGTGTGTGTGTGTGTGTGTGTGTGTGTGTGTGTGTGTGTGTGTGTGTGTGTGTGTGTGTGTGTGTGTGTGTGTGTGTGTGTGTGTGTGTGTGTGTGTTAAAGGTTTTGTGTAGGGGTTGTGTTGTGTGTTAGTGTGTTTTGTTGCTTTGATGTATGTGTGCAAGCAGAATGTAGCTTGTGTGGTGTTGTGTATTTGTTTGTGTGTAGTGCAACCTCAGAGTTAGAATATATAAGTAGGGGGTGGGGGTGCAGGGGGGCTTCTCCCCCTTCTTTTAAGTAGTAGAGAGCTTGTGTTTGGGTGTGGCGAGGATGGTGTGTGTGTGTGTGTGCATTAGAAGTGCGAAATTCAAAATCTCTGGTGTGCAAGATTTTGAATTTCCCGCTTCTGTGTTTTCTTGGTTTTGAAAAATCGACTTTATAGCTTTGAAATACTGAATTTCTATATTTCAGTATTTCAAGGATATAAAGTGAATCTGTATATATATATATATATATATATATATATATATATATATATATATATACATGAATACATATGTATGTGTGTGGGTATGAAAATATATATATATATATATATATATATATATATATATATAAATGCATATATATATATATATATATATATATATATATATACATAAATACATATACTGCAATCACACATTGGAAGCACACTCTGAACCTCTCACTGCAAAACATCTGACCAAACGCACTGTTCATGGGGGTGAAAGGGCCCAAATTAAGGATCCCTTGTAATTATTGCCATTTCCCCTTCCTCCACAGCTGAACAGATTTGCCTTGCTACACAGTAACCAGCACTTACAGGTCTTGAACCCAGGTCCGTGCACAACACACCCACAACAAGTTAACAGTAAGCCATCTCAGCTATAAGATATCAGGATGATATATGTAGCATATCATGCAGAACAGTCAGTCTACTATCGGGAATGTACAATGTGGAAGCACTAAACATTCCAATGATACATATACACACACACATATATACATATAATATATATATACACATATATATATATATATATATATATATATATATATATATCAACCACCTGCCCATCACCCTCTGAGTACCACAAGGTTCTATACTTGGCCCCCTTCTGTTTTCTATTTTTATTAATGATCTTCATACCAGTATTTCCTCTGCAACCTGTATACAATATGCTGATGATTCTACTTTGATTTGTTCTGCTTCTTCCCCTTCCGAACTGCACTCTATCACCCAACAGACTTTCCAAACTGTTGAAACCTGGTTCTTAATATAATGCTTAATCCTAAACACTAAGAAAACCAAACTGTTACTGTTCTCCCCCACTCAGAAATCCTCCACTCTCAGCTTCTCAGTCTTGTCTAGTAATGGCACTGTAATATCACCTGACCCCACTACTAGGCTTTTTGGAGTAGAGATAGACAATAACCTATGCTTTGACTATCACATCAACAACACCATAAAATTAGTTAAAAGAAAACTAGGCTCCCTGTATAGAATTAAAACATTCCTCACTCCACTTACCAGAACTTCCATTGCCCATACCCATCTGATTTCTTCCCTCCTTTATGCCTCCCCTATTTACACATACCTGTCCAAATCTAACCTCTGCAAACTGGTTGTTGCCTATAACAGTATTGCCAGATTTGCCTCTGGCTCTACTTTTAGAACCCACCACTGCATAAATTTAAAGCAATTAGGATGGCTTGAGCTGCAAAATCTGATCTTATATCACCAGCTCTCCTTAGCCAATAAATCCTCTACAAACCTACCAACACCACTAAACTCACCTCCCTTATCACACCTTACTGCAAACTTAAAAGCCTACGTTCTTCTAACAAACTTCTTATATCTACTTGCAAATCCAACAATTTGGCAGGCAAATCCTTGTTCTCAAACACAACAGAAAAAGCCTGGAACTCTCTTCCTGACAACCTCACTGCCAGCTCTTCTTTTCCCTGTTTCAAATCCCAACTCAGAACTCACCTCAAAACTCACTGGCTCTGCCCATGTACTAACCCTAACTAGTTTTCAGTGTCCCACTAGTACTCTCTGTTCTCCTTCAAGCATATCTTACACTAAATCTTTTCTATTCTCATGCATAATTTGTATTCCCCTAGTCTGTATTTAATTTCTAATTGTTGCTTCTGTAAGAACATGCTAATGCTAATATGATACTTATTTTATTTTTTTCTCAATTTAACTACTAAATTTGTAAAGACTGATTTTAATGTCTGTATTTGGAGCTTTTCTCCCCGGGCCTCTGCTGAAAATGGACTTGTATCCAGCTGGACCAGCCCAGTAAACAAATGTAAAATAAAATAAATAAAATATATATGTATATACACATATACACATATAAAGATATTAGTACTTATAGATATGTATAAGAAGAGTATATATAGAAGGTGCACAGCATATCAAACAGCCATTATTCCTACATTTGCCACCTTTTAAAATAGCCAGTGTTGGATTCATTCCTACAAATGAGAATTATTGCACGAAACATAAACCCACACATAATGCAAAGGACATGACACCACACACAAGTCTGCATACACAGAAACATTTATTTTTGTACTATTTAATTGTTTATGCAATTTCTTATAGCAGTTAGGTATCTGAAATACATAATAACTGATTAATGCAATTCTCAAACAAAACATTTGATACAGTAATGTGAAAAACATAACATACTTTGCTGTCCAGGCTAAGGCCTTCAAGTAGTAAAACAGTAAAAAAACACTTGCCTTGAAGATAAGAACCAATCAACACTTAATTACAGATGTAGTTTAGCAGCATCCAATTACACTCTGTACTCAACCCCTAGGGGGGAAAGTATTAGTTGTCACACTGTAAATGTATCTGTTACATAACAATGCTTAACTTAAAACATCACTATCACACTGACAAACAAAACTGTGTGCAAGACAGTGAACTGTAGCTCACCACTGTTCCCATGGTGAAATGTATGAAAATGTACAGCCATATACCTCAATGTTTCTTAACACTGATATCCCTCACATGTTGTGACAGCCTAGGTTAAAAGCATTTAATACCCCTCCCCCATAAAATGTCTTACAACGGCATATAACAGTGTTTTCCATACACTGACTGCCAGACTGTACAAGGTCACACATGTTTTGTCCAGCTGTTGCCCTCATATATATGGACCCTACCCCACAATTTGTGTGGGAGTCTACAACATCACTGGAATGATAGCAAGAATACCAGCACTAAATAATGATAGGCCATTACCTAGCAACCTCTTAATGCATGACATCTGGACAAATCCTGGCATATATGTGGGGGACAGAGGCTGGAACACAGGGCCATATTTGATTATTGCTGTTATACACTGTGAAAGTTGTTGTTGTTACAGGATTGGTTGCAACATGCCTTTACTCAGGAATATGAAGTCAGAAACACAAAAGGATGTTGCCATGTACCGATAGCAATCAACGGAGATAATGCTACTGATCTGTCAGACACAAGACCTGTGTGGTGAACAGAAAAAACATAGCAGCCAATCCTCTGGCCATCATGTGGATAGGCCCACAGTTGAGAGCTATGCAGACTGTCTGCATTCCATGCAAAACTAGCATGTACAAACAAACCCTGTAAAACCAGCAGTATTCAATGCATAGAACAGCAATGTTCACACTGTCCGTAGGTCTGGAACCTTATACAAACATGTATTTGGCCTGTGTCAGCAAGTCCTGTTGTGAGAGGTATTGCTACCTGCTGACTGTAACACTGCTGCCCACACACAGGAAGGATGTCTTCCATACAGGAAAGTTAAAGGGACAACGCCCACATGATGTAGTCATTTATAGTAGTGGCTTGCTATGACATTCGCTATGGAAGTACTACACAGCTGGCTGCATGCAATTAGCAAGTGGGGAACACCAATTGGTGCAGAGGCCATCACCTGATCATGAGCATCATTTACAAAAGGCATGCTGCAACCTATTCAAATCAGCTTGATCCCTGTAGTGGAGAGAGAGAGAGACAGAGAGAGAAACAAACAAACAAACAAAAAAAATAATAGTAAAAAACAGAAATAATACCAAAAAGAAAAAAAAAAGGGAGACATCCTGAAGTGCAATACAGAAAAAAGCATACTAATAAATCAGGTATGTGAAACATGTCAGCATGTAATTGAATGTAATACTTGGTTTGTAATAATGGGACAGATGATTTCAAAAGCTTGATATGTGCCATCAAGACTTGCTGTAATGATGTCCTGCTGAACAACTGCTATGGTCATAGCATCTGGCCCTGTGGGCAGTGGGTCATACCTGTCAACTGTGCAGATCTTCACAGAATGACAAGATGTAAGCCATCATAGTGTTTGTTCTGTTCCTCCAAACATGTATATTAGTCAAGCAAATAGCTGAAGGTGGAAGTAATGAAGTCATGATAGACACAAGAGTGTCAGACCACACCACCTTAAGAAGAGTCATGCTAATGTGAAATGTATCATGCACAATCTTCATAGGTTTGTAATAGGCCTATCTACGATCTGTCCCTATATATCCCCCCTAATTTTAGGCTGTGTTGACATGTGATGCTCTGTGTTGTAGCAAGGCAGAACAGCACAGCAGTTGAGGAAAGAGGTTCAGAGTGTGGACCTGATTTCTGAAGGCACTCCATCTCTCTCTCTCTCTCTCTATATATATATATATATATATATATATATATATATATATATATATATATATATATATATGTGTGTGTGTGTGTGTATCCCCTACTGTTGAATGACTGTGCTGCATGATATGTTTGGGAACACATCACACATATCTGCAGCTCAGATGGCTTACTGGTAAATTGATGTGGCTATGGTGTGCAGGGTCCTGGCTTACACACTTGCAAGGGCTGATAATGTATTTGCTGGCCAGAACAAGGGCTGTTAGATACAGAGTGATTAAGGCACCCATAAGCAGTTGTAAGTGGGTGCGAAATGGACAGTCATGTATGGTGTGACATTTGTGTTGGTAACAGATTGCCCTTTTTGTGTTAAGGTGAGAGTGGGATGTTAGGGAAGGATAGTAGGTATATATGGGGAGGTAGGTTGTTTCGGAAGACAGACATGACAGACAAGACAGCATACAGGGTCGGTATATGACACATGTGGTAGGGAAATACTTTGGACAGAGAGGGGTGTTTGGAAATTGGAAGCCCATAAACCCCCAAATGGAAACAGTGAGACTAAGGTCCCCACCCATGGGCAGTCACCACTGCACCTTCATGGCCCTGAAGGTGGCTGTGCTGGGGACTGAGCAGGAGGGGCAGGCTGAACCTCTACATGTGTCACGAGGGCCTCAAGGTGGTGTAGCAGATCCCACAATTCTCTGCAGAGCACCCTGTGCACTTGAACCTGGACCTGACTTCAGTTTACATGATCCTGTCTGTGTGCGCTCCCGGGGGGGGGGGGTAGGTCCCATCCCCTGAGGTGGTTCCACCTGAAGGTAGTGCAGGACCAGCAGATGACGAGTTCCCGGGTTGGGTCCCAGATGTGCTGTGGCCTAGTGCTATGGCCAGATGAGGTGGGAGAGGTGATTCTGCTGGGAACGACTTTCCCAAATGTGCTATTGTGTTGCAGTTTTAGAACATATGTGGGTAGTAATAGTCAACACAATCCAGGATTAATTATAACAGCATGCATGCATATTCCCAGTCACTCAAAACACCAAATTTGGAACAGTTGCATAGCAACAGAACACATGCATATATGGAACCACAGTGGCCATTACAATGGCATGCAGGTTACATTGTTAGCAACAGGCCACCAATGATAGTGTTTCAACATGGAACATGAATAGCAACACATTTCGGTATTTGTTGCACAATAGGATATATGTCCCAACAGAAGGTTTGGTGAGAACATACCAATTGAAGTGTGTGTTCAGATTAGTTATACAGATATGGTGGTGAGGGGGAGAGATGTCAATTAACAACTATGAAATCCTTGCAGTATGAGGTCCTCAGACCTTTTTACCTGTTTATGTCTTGCAGGTACCATGTTAAGAGTGAGACTGCTGGCTTTCACCCCACAAGAGAACAACATTCTGATCAACTTCCTGGTGCATCACCATGAAACCCTCTTTGGGTGTACAGCTCATGATCTGCAGGAGAGGATTCCCCTGTGGAACGAGCTCATCCACAGGGTAAACTATGTCGGCCTGCATAACCCCAATTTTATGAACAGGTGCAACATCATTGCACTGACCTCATTTGCCATGCCTGTCAGCGTGCTGCTGCAGTTAGGAGGGACCAGCTAGCCACAGGTGGGGGTCATGCCAACCAGCCCCCACTGACACACGTGGAGGAGCTCCTCGAAAGTCTTGGGGCACCCACCCGCCAGCAAAGTCAAAAACCAGAAGATAGCATTGTGGAGGTGGGTGCTACCCACAGAATGGGTGAGGAGCATACATGTAAGGCCCCAGGGCACATTAGTAGACCACTGTTGCTTATCCATCCCCATCTGTAAAGTATCTTCATGCATATGTCAGATAACATAGTCAGTCGCTGTAGTGTAGTAATGAACAGATGTGCATAATCTGTAGTATTGTGGGTTTGTACTGTAGATGTACTGAAATGTTGCTCCCACCCTGTACCAATGCCACATGTATGGCTACTGACATTACATCTCTCACACAACTATGCAGGTCCCTTTGGTATACCTCTGGGGCAGCACCCTGCAGCTGGTGAGTATGGACATATTTTGTTCAGGTTTGCCAATACAGCGACCATGTTATGGCCATGGCATTTGCCATGCCCACATTTAATACACCTACCCATAATGCATGCTGTACATGTTCACTTATTCTTGCTGTTAACTACACTGCATCACAGTGGTGACTATGGTGGCATATCTGAAGGGTATGTACAAGTCCTGCAGTGTAACTAAGAGCCTGTCAGTGCAAGATATATGGACAGAGATGAACAGAATGGTGGGACACATGGCCTTACGGATCTACACAACGGCATATCACAATACCACATTTCACAACTTCTACAACCTGTAATGTGATCCTAACATGAGCAATGAATGTGTAAGATGGAATCCTATGTTAGGACAACAAATATGGTGAATACATACTTTAACAAACAATGGAAGCATATATGTGCACACACTCCAAATAACATATTGGGGAAGCAGCATTTGAGGTACTGCAACATTCATTCATCTTGAGTATGTACCTTCCATCAAGTACGAGTCCTCAATGTCACACCAAGTAATGGCCTGCTGTCCAAGAAGTATGTCCATGACATTTGCCCACTCACCTGTAACAGAGGCAGCCATGGCTTGCACACATCTTACAAACCATGGAATAGCTCCCATATCCAAAAGGTAACACCCAGGAGTTGAAGATGTAGCCTTATCTCACCATTGCATATACCATGGCAAACAGTGCAGACAAGCATGTATGTGACGATGAAGTATGGGACACCATTATTGTAGAAAATAAACAGATGCCCATCCAAGCCAGATGACAACGTGTTGCAAACTGGTCACGGAGGCTGCCCAGACACATGCAGCAACACTGGGGACTTGCAGGAATGTCTAGCAAGTACTGCCTGTGCAGTACCTGTGTCGACAATTACCTGGACTCTGCATAAGTGTGGCCTATCCGTTAGGGAAATCAGATGGAAGAGTTGTTCTACAGGATACCTCATCCAGGCCTCTTTACAGGTAGCATATGCATAACATCAATCAATGTGTAATGGTGTACTGAGACCAAGGCTGAAACCTACAGACAGTATTAATAAAGATACATGTGCTGCACAAGCAACACCTCACTCTATTTCAGGCCCATCATCCCCATCTGTACCTAGCTGGTGCAAGTGTACACCTGTAGGTTTGCTGTTCATTAGCAGGAACTAGGCCAGTAGACATGGTGTTCTGAATTTGGGACACTGCAAAATGACACTCGCGTGTGGCCCATAGTTATCAAGCATCTGCAAAAAGGCTGAGGATGGGGAGGTGGATCATCCTGAAACACAACAGTGAACTGAAGCATACATCCAAAGCTCGCAAAGAATGGCTGTAGCTGAACACAGTCAAGGTCATTTATTGTGCCAGACATAACCCTGACTCCACAGCAATAGTGAAGGCACTGTGTGACCCCCAAGGCTGTGCACATGAGCTGACCTTGCAATCTGGCAGAGCTGGGGGACATTTGTAGGGCATAGTGACCAAATAATGGCAAATGAAGATGGGTCACGCTAGCATACACCTTCCAGGAATAGCGACTGCTGTCGTTCACTTAACAGGTGCTGAAACAAACCATTGTGTTAAGGGTGTGCACACTTATGCAACCCACATATTGTATGCATCTCAATCAACATCTGCACAACTAACACATTTGTTTGATATTGCATTTGAATGCACAGGTCATATGTCACTTATCAGGTGTGTATTATGTTAACATATGTAGTATTGTGGCCTCATGGCATATCAGGGAAGAGGGTGGCATGTCAATAAGGGTGTGTACACTCCTCATAGCCACAGTAAGCTTTCAATGTTGTCAGTATAATTGGATTTTATTGCTCATACATGCACTGCTGATGAGATCTGCAAATCGGACATCAGGCATTCACTACTGACATCTGTCCTCATATCAACTCAGGTATGTGTCAGACAAACACATAGGGGCTGTGAACAACAGAGCAAACATAACTTCCACATATATACACATTCAGAAATAGTGTGAACACTTGTGAGGTATGGTGCACAGTACATGGCAGGGTGCTGAACAGGTGCACAGCAATACTGTGTACATGGGTGCAGTGTGTTCCAGGGGAAGGGGCATCACCTACTTGCACAACTCATGCATCACAGAGATGTATAATGTTGGTAACAGGGATTGAGTATAGCTGCAGTGCATGCTGTTGAGTGCCATATGTCATGCATGTCGACAGTTGGGTAATGAGAGGCCTGTGTAATATCGTTGTGCCACCTCACCTGTAAGTGTGTGTGTGTGTGTGTGTGTGTGTGTGTGTGTGTGTGTGTGTGTGTGTGTGTGTGTGTGTGTGTGTGTGTGCATATGCGTGCGTATGTGTGTAGAGGTAAGCAATGATGTACAGGTCTTAAAGTATGTTTCTATTTTCCTGTCACAGGGGGTGAGGTGGGTCAGGGGCCCTCCTGCAGGCAAACTGATGTTAGTGTCCATACAGACTCTGACAATGATGATAGGTATGATGAGGCACAGGCAGGGTTGTCAGGGGCTGAAGCTGTGCCATCGGTTGACATTCCACTGTTATCCACCCCATCCCCGCACACAGTCACATTGCCTATACATACCCCATCACCAGGGGCCATAGATGAGGGACAGTTGGTGGGTGGTGGCATGGGACAAGACAGTGTGGGGACTATGGCAAGTGTGTCTGTACACAGCAGCCATAGCCAGATGACCAGTGAGGTACAACACAGACAGATGTACAGGGGTGCTCATAGGAGGGCTGCTGGCCATCATGCCCCTGGCAGAAGTGCCAAAGCAGGTGTCACCAGACCCATGTTTCGGCCATCATGGAGGCACAGGCACTTATGGAACATTATACCAGACAGAGTCTGAGGCTCAAGAGGGCTACTCATTCTGCTGTTATTGACATCCGTGATCTCGCAGGTGCCCACCGTTATTTTGCAGAGGTCCTGGATAGACGGTTGGGTGAGATGGTGGGAATCCTCAACCATGCAATTTCCATGTTAGAGCATATGGTGGGAGTAGGGTGATGGCCACATGGACGTAGGTCAGCAAAACCAACAGGTGGAGGTCTACGTGGACGTGCAAGAAGTCAGAGCTGCTCCCATAGTGGCAGTACCAGCAGCAGCACTGCAGGGAGGATACTGTCCACACCACAACACAGCAGGCCATGTGCACATGGCCCTGGCCATTCATCATCAGGGGAAAGTAGCATATCTGGCCTTGTACTTGGTTGTGCCCGTGGAACCCCTGGCAGGCACAGTTTTCGTGTCCATGGCCAGAGACAGTGAACTGCACACCATGCCATGTATGGTCTGCAGCTGTCCAACAAACCCCTGTATAGAGCAGCCACATGGCCGAACTGCATGCATACATATACACACACACACACACACACACACACACACACACACACACACCAACACAACTAGGGCACCTCCATACCTACACACACCACATCTGCACAGCCCAATTAATAACAAAACCCCCTAACACAGACATGATGTCAGCCAAACAGCTCAGCCTAGGTCTCTGGCAAATCTACAACACACCCTGTGCATATGATGATACCTGTGCCACATGCCTGTCATGTATACCTTCGATGCAGGGACAGGCTAATATGGTTCTGATGCACAGAGTGAATGTATTAAGGTGCAACAATTTAATGCTGTGTAACATGTTTTCAGCAGGAAAGTTTAATGCTTACATGTCAGGATGTGTAGCTGTCCAGCCATGATGCATTATAGCTGTCATTAACACTGACTAATTGTGGTCTCCATAATGTATTCTGTTTGTGTTCTAGGTGTCTATGTGCCAGAAGGATGTTGGGATGCTGTCTTTTTCTACTAGGGATGTGACACTGTGGTGACACACTAACTGTGTCATATCCCGGGTACAGCTGAACACAAGTAATAGGTCTGTATAAGAGTTACTGCATGTGCCACATGGCAAATAGGTCTGAGGGGTGTATACAGGTGAGTGCATGGTGAATGATGTCAGCAGCCTTTCTACAGTGGACAATGGTAAGTATACTGGGTGGCACACACCACATGTTTGTGTATAACACACACACACATGCACAGGCTTTGGTGTTGATGCAATACACAGAGAATACTGTACACATGGATGTACTTAATTTTGCAGTGAACTCATTTTAGCCTATGTAATTCCACCAAGACATAATAGGTAAAACATCACATTAGTAAAGAATCAGTCTGCTACTTCAATGTCATCGATGATGGTACTGGCAGGGTATATGTCCACTTCCCAAATGTAGTGCAGTCCTGGCATTGGTAAACAAAGGTGTGCTGGTGTGGGTGGCACAGCCCTACACTTTGGAGAGTGTGGGGTGGTGTAGAGCCACACATAGTGTGAGTGACGACTACCTAACCTGTTAACATACACTGTACAGTATTACAGCAGACTAAGCATGGGGATACACACAACAATAACCCCAATGAGGGTGGTTGTGTCCACAACATTGACAGCCAACTATATATACCAACTCCAGTATTGCTGTACAGCTATACAGTGGGGAAAAGGGCATTTACACATCTACTACTAGTTTTGATGGAATGAATTTCCATGACATGATTCCTTTGAAATGTTAGCATTTGCCAGTCAGTTCTCAGACAGATGACCTTTTGGGACATGTATATTCTGCAAACTGAAGTAGATCCCTTCACATACACACACACTTACTTAGCAACACAGAGTAAAACCCCTACCTAAGTACTTATTGCTACTAATGTGTTTGGCCTTAATTGTACACACCACAAAGCTTTTAGGATAAGGTGTGTTCCGAGTTTTTTATTAAGTGAGGAACATCACCAGACCTTGTACAGTATGGTAATAGGGGATGTACTGGCTGTTATTGGACAATACATAGTATGCCATACTGTCATACACACATTGACAAACACATAACAGTCATAGACACATCTGAGAGACCTAGGTTTATCAGTGCTAACTACCTTGTCAGTGAGTCCATTCTGTTACAGATAATTTGCACACAATGCATGTTACCTGTATGGTTGATGGTGACAGTGATCCTCGTACAGTGGACCTTGGGATACGTACTCGGGGTACCATAGTGTAAAGACAGTATACCCAGAACCCATATCCCATACTGGATATTTTACTCACTGAAACCCATGATAATACTCTGACATACCCACAATCACACATTGACTAGGACTGCAATACAACCCCTTGTCTATCTCATTAGTGCTACTACAGAGATATGCTTTTATTGCACATGCCACAGGGATAGTAGGGTGATGGTTTGTCATGGCTCTCCTAATGTCGGCAACATCACTATGCCTGATACTGTATGGCCAGGTGTATTGTATTTGGAGAATGTGGCCTCAGAATGCTGTATCCTACAAGTATACACACTTGCACACATACACACACTTGCCAGGACTCAAAGGGTAAGCCATGCCTATCTAGCCAAGTCTACAACAGCGTTGTGCTGGTACTGCAAGCTCCAGGTAGCCCATAGGGTGAAGGATGTGACAAGGTACATTTAATGTGCATTACAGCAGCAGCCATTTCTAACTATGGCAATGGGGGGGTGCAATGTGTGAGAAGGTCCTAAGGGTATGATTAGTGTTAAATCAAGTATGTTATATCCAAATATACACATATCAGATAAATATGGTGTGATACATCAGGGAAGGTATATACAACGGTCATGTCTACACATAACAAGGATATGGATATATATATATATATATATATATATATATATATATAATATATATATATATATATATATATATACATATGTAGATATATGTATACATGTACATACACATACATATAAATCTCTATATTGATTTATATATATATATATATATATATATATATTCATATATATATATATATATATATATATATATATATATATATATATGTATATATGTGTATATATATATTAGGTCTATATTAGATAAAACAAATTATCTTACCATTTGACATTATGATTATCGAAAAACGGTAAAAAAACTGCAAGGGGGGGTGCACCACACCACCCTCCAAAATATATATCTCTATCCAGAGATCACACTACAGTGAAGAAAGGGCAAATATTCCCATCTTCACTGTACTTGTGATCTCACAATTCCGGTTTCGGGTTCCAGGAGTTTCGCTCATGTTAGCGTTCGGTAAGATAAACTTTTGTTTATCTAATATAGACCCTATATATATATGCATGTATATATCTGTGTGTGTGTATATATGTGTATATATATATATATTTATATATATATATATATATATATATATATATATATATATATATATATATATATATATATATATATATATATATAACATTATACATAAAACATATTACCATAACATTGTTCTGGAGTCATACCTCAGCACCAGTAGTCACAACCTCTTAGTTCAAGGGGATGTCATGTATGTATTGAAGATATAAATTTAGAATGTTGCTACAGTAACAGGGTTTGTCTTAACAGAAATGTTGTGTGGGAAGTCCCATCTGATACTGACATGTATGCCATCAGTTACTGACAGACATCATAAGATCATCATAGTGCAGTACCACACAAATCACAGTAATGATCCTGTGGAATACAGCAGAGATATAACCAATAAACTTGGACAGTTTGACACAATCTGATCAGTCCAGAAGTATACACAGTACTCCTTAGTGCTAGATGTGTGGACCAAGCTTGACAAAGTGGATATTTACAGCCATGTAAATGGGGATATCACAAAAATACTTGAATAGATAAGTTCACACAGTTTATGCATTCACACACTCATGTCTGTCCTGAAACATATTAACCAGAGGAGCAGAGGTCACAAGCCCACATAATACCCACTAGTTAGTGACATACACCTGTACAGCATCCCTCTGCTTTGTCAGAAATACACAATACGCATGGTGGCCAGGCAACAGTACATCTGACAAATATCTGGACATAACAGCACACTAGGTAAATACACTGAGCTGCTAGGCATGTCACAAAGCACTGTTCAAACTACAAGCAGACTACCACAACACTGACCCAAGTTTCCTATGGGAAATACACATGTACTTGCAAATATAGCAGGCACTACAGGCTTATAACAGCACGGGGTAACAGACACCAGTGTGAAAGTGCATACCCCCAACCAGTATGAACACAGTCACATTATGGTAAGCCTAAGTAATATTACAGCATACGTACTGTGTGAACAACACCACCCTCATAGCCACTCACACAGTAACCCTACATATACTGGGCCATTACACAGTATAGTCTAATGCCTGACTGTGGTATGGGACCTGTGTCAGTCTGGCCCTACAAACATGCACGCTGATAGGTACCATAAACTGGAGCAGCATGCAACATCAGATAGAACAGGACCAAGGACAATGACATCTACCACAGTCTGTACACAGGCCAAGTAACATATTCACAATACACACTCTGTCAACAATCACCATAAGTACACAGACCTTACTACTGTACACACTACAACAGAATGTCCAGGTTTTGTCCTCAGATATAACCCCTACTATACATAATGGGTCGATATCAGTATTTCGAAAACTTAATAGGTCGATTCACTAAATGTCGAACTGAAATGATCGACCCATTAAATTTTCGAATGCTGATACAAAAAAAAAAACTAAAGGGTGTAGGCAGGGGGGAAAGCCCCCCCTGCACCCCACATGCGTGGCTGCACCCCCCACATCCCCCACTACTTAAATATACCAACTCCGAGACCACACTACATTGAAGTAAATGGAAATCTCCCCTTACGGAGATTTCCGTTTACCCATTCGATGTTCTGCACTTTCGGCATTCTCGAGGTGACAATATCGGATTCGATATTGTCAGCATTCGAGCTGCTGATATAGACCCTACATAACATGTCTAGCAGTCTGGTATCTCACTGGCTTGTTATCAAGTATGATGTCAATAAATAATGATGTACTTTACATATGCACCTTTTACTGCATGACATATGTACAAAGGGTGACAGACTTGGGGACAGAGGCATAAACACAGCGCCAATATTGACATACTGCTGTGATAATCTGAGAAATTTCCTGGTGTAACAGGGTTTGTTGTGACATATCTCTTCTGAGGGATATGAAGTCAGTAACACACATGGATGTCAACATATACTGACTGCAATCATCAGAGTATGCTACTGCATATCTAAAGATAGGAAACGTGTGAGTAACACAACACATGTAAGACAGTCTGCAGATAGCCCTAGAGGTGAGGGTTTCCTCAAGCACATAACACTGTCATGCCAGACTTAAATCATGTAGAACACAAACCCTTTTAAACCAACATTACTTCAAATGTAGAACAGCAATACTTACATTCTGTCCCCATGTCTGGAACATCCCCCTCCTGTTTGTTGGCCTATCTCCACAGTGTATGCTGTAAGAAATGTTTCCAACTACCCTCTGTGATGCTGTCAAACACACACATGAAGTCCTCCTCACAGGCAAGGAAAAGGGGCAATGCGCACATGAAGTACTCAGTTATAGGAGTGTGTTTCCTTGCTATTCAGTATGGGAATGATACCACAGCTGTTCTACATGCAATTAGCAAGTGGGGGACTCCAACTGGTGCACAGGCCATCAGCTGTTCATGAGCATTACCTACAAAAGGCAAGCTTCTGCCTATGCAAAACAGGTGTATATCCTACATCTGTCTCAGAGAGAGAGAAAGAGAGACAAAAAGACAGATACATTCACACACTGAAAATGAAGGATTATACCAACCAAACAAAAAAAAAACTCCAGGTATGTCAAACAAGTAAGCATGTAATGGAAAGAAGTAGGGGGTATGTAAATGGGGAAAATAGGAAGTTCCGACAATATTATGTCTCAACAACACATGCTGTACTGATATATTGCTGATCAGAACCTATAGCCATAGAAACTGTGTCTGTCTGCAGTGACATAGAACACAGCTCAGGGCCCTTAGTCATCCCAGGAAAGGATGGCTCACATATGACCACTACTGGAGTGTGTGTTGCACAGTACTGACTGTGACACTGCTAGGCCAGCTACTGGGATGTGACAGATATCCATATGCTAATTGTGAATACAACTATGATGTACATATTTGTCTCGGAAATGTGATGTACCTATACAGGGTATTTGCATACTGAAATACTGTTGCAGCTGTGTGTGTTGAGCTGCATGTGATATACTGAGCTCATACCATTCAACTGTCCAGTGTTATGCACACTGACCATATGTGTGCCTCATATTTGCAGTTATTTCATCAAGAGTTGTATGTCTAGCAAATAATTGGAAACCTGTGAACACTGACATTACAACATCACCTTCTCTTTCTTTTGACAGTTCCCGTTAGGGGTCGCTACAGCAGATCATCTGTCTCCATCTCTTCCATTCTGCTGTATCTTGTTCTGTCACACAAACCACTTGCATGTCCACTATCACCACATACATACACTGTATCTCAAGCCTTCCATTTTTCCTCTTACCTGGCAGCCTCATCCTTTCCCAAGTCTACTCAGCATACCTCCTCATCACATGTCCAAATCAACATAATCCTGCCACTCTGTCTTTGTCCGCAAGCTGTCCAATGTGGGCTGACCCCCAACATACATATTCCTAATCCTGTCCACCCTCGTCACACCCAGTGCAAATCTTACCATCATTAACTCTGCTACGTCCAGCTCTGTCTCATGCCTTTTTGCAATGCCAATGTCTCTGATCCATATAACATAGCTGGTCTCACTACCGTCTTGTAGACCTTTCCAATTACTGTTAATGGTACTCATCTGTCACAAATCACTCCTGACACTCTTCTTCACCACTCGCATCCTGCCTGTAGTCCTTTCTTCACCTCTCCCCCACACTCACCATTACTCTGAACTGTTGTTCTCAAGCATTTAAACCTATCCACCTTTGCAAACTGTACTTTCTACATCCTCACGATTCCTCCATCCTCCCTCCCATTCACACACATATATTCTGTCTTACTCCTGCTGACCATCATTCCTCCCCTCTCTAGACCATACCTCCACCTCTCCAGGGTCTCCTCAACCTGTTCCCTACTCTCACTACAGACCACAATGTCATCTGGAAACAGCATAGTCTATGGGGACTCCTGTCTGATCACATCTGTCAACCTGTCCATCACCACTGCAAATAAGAAAGGGCTCATAGCTGATCCCTGATGTACTCCCACCTCCACCTTAAATGCACCTGTCACTCCCAATGCAGAACTCACTGCTATCACACTAGCCTTGTACATGTTCCTGTAGCATTCTTACGGATTCCTCCATCACTCCTGACGTCCTCATACAATACCACAGCTCTTTTCTAGGCATCCTGTCATATGCTGTCTCTAAGTCCACAAAGACACAACACAGATACCTCCAACCTTCTCTGTACATCTCCATCAACACTCAGAGCAAACATCACATCTGTACTGGTCTTACCTGGCATGAAACCATCCTGCTGATCAGTAATCCTCACCTCCCTTCTTAGCCTAGCTTCCACCACCCTTTACCATTACCTCATGCTGTGACTGATCAATGTTATCCCTCTGTAGTTACTACAGCTCTGCACACCACCCTTATTCTCATAATCAGTACCCAAACACAGTTTATCCACTCCGCACACATCCTTTCACCTTCCAAGATTACAGTAAACAATCCAGTTAAAAAGACCACTGCCATTTCTCCTAAACACCTCCATGCTTCCACAGGTATGTCATCTGGACCAATAGCCTTTCCATTCTTAAACTTCTTCATAGCTATCCTTACTTCCTCATTGATAATCTGTTGCACTTCCTGATTTACCATACCCACATCAGCCAACCTTCTTTCTCTCTCCCTCTCTCTCTGTCTCTTTCTCTTATCCTCTTCATTCAACAGCCCATCAAAGTACTGTTTCCATCTGCTGTACACACTCTCCTCACTTGTGAGTACATGTCCACCATTATCCTTTATCAGCCTTATTTTCTGCACATCCTTCCTAGCTATGTGCTTCTGTCTAGCCAATTGGTACAGGTCCTATTCTCCATCCTTGGTGTCCAACCTTACATACAACCCTTCAGATGCCCCATCCTCAGCCTTTGCCACCACTCTCTTTGCCATTCACCCCATCCCCTTATACTCCTCTCGACTTTCTTCATCTATCTGACAATCCCACCTCTCCTTCGCCCTTTCTTTTCTCTGTCCCCCTGTAATTGATATTGAGATTAGGTGCACATATAGAGCCAGGGATTAATGCCCTCAATTGATTTCAGCACTTGAATATGCATTTTGTAAAGCTTTAAGCAGAATTAAATGTTTATTTTAAGTTAATTGATTAATGAGCACATCTCCTATACACCTGTCTACTTTCTTCATCTATCTGACAATCCCACCTCTCCTTCGCCAGCCTTTTTCTCTGTATACTCCCCTGTACTTCCTCATTCCACCACCAGTTTCCTTGTCCTCCTTCCTCTGTGCAGATTTCACACCAAGCTCCGTTCTGTGCATCTCTCTTACTAGCTCGGATGTAGTTATCCAGATATTTGCTAACTCTTCACTGTCACCCACTGCCTGTCTTAACTCTTCCCTGAACTCAACCTCACAACCACCCTTTCTCAGTATCTACCATTTGATCCATGGTGCTGCCCTCACACTCCTCCCCTCTTCTTGATCACCAACGTCATCCCACAGATCAACATTCCATGCCGCCTAACTACATTTTCCCCTGTCACCACTTTACAGTTTCCAATCCCCTTCAAACAGGCCCACCTGCATAGGAGATAATCCACCTGTGCGCATCTTCCTCCACTCTTGTATGTCACCCTATGCCTCTCAGTCTTGTAAAACTACATATTCACTGCATCCATGTCCAACCTCTTTTGCAAACTCCACCACCATCTCACCTTCTGCATTCCTTTGCTTAACACCATACCTACCCATCACTTTTGCATCCCCTCTGTCCTCTTAACCAACATGCCAATGAAATCTGCTCCAATCACCACTCTCTCACCCTTGGGTACACTCATCACCACTTCATCCAACCACTCCAAAGTACATATGTCTCATCCATCATACGCAATTTTTATTTTTTTTTATTTTATTTTACATTTGTTGACTGGGATAGTCCAACTGGATGCATGTCCATTTTCAGCGGAGGTCCGGGGATTAAAGCTCCAAGGGTAAGCAGATACAGCATTACATAATATCAGCATTACATATTACAAACAGACTATTTACAGAGATTACATAAGAAAGCAAGTTAAACAAGTGATTAGCGGAGCATATGCACTAACAACTGCTGTCATTACACCATCAATTCCCAGCCTCCTAAACATCACTCTACCCGACACTCTTTTTACCTCCACAAACACTCTTGGCATAATGTTCTATCAGGTTAACCCCTACACCAGTTCCCCTTCCATACACACCATGATATAACTATCTGTACCCGACTCCGATACACACAGCTGTACACCCCTTCCATCTGGTGTCTGGCACACACAATATATCCAATTTTCCTCTGTCCATCATATTAGCTATCTCTGTCCCCATACCAGTCATACTCGCAACATTAAAAGTTCCTACCCTCACTATTACACTCCTAGACTTTCTCCTCTCTGCTTGCCATATGAGTGTCAGACATCTTCCAGGGTATGTCTGTGAATGCAAAGGCTACTGTACTATCAAATGACGTATTTGTGTTACAGCAATATGAAGAAAGTGTCACTAATTTTGGCTCATATCCCACCATGTATGTGTGGTGTCCTCCAGATGTCCTACCCTAACAGTTGACATGAATGACTGAGCAGCAAGAGTGTAATTACAGTGTTCCATACTGACATAGAACAGAAATGTATAGCAGGTATTACCTGTGTATATGTATGTATGGGTAGGTGTACCTGGCTGCCTCATAACAACTGACATGGGATGCAAAACGTCAGGTAAATAAGCTGTACATGTTGTACACATGTGTAATCTTAGTTTTTGTACATCCAACAGAGTTACATTTCTACAGCTAATGGTTGTGGCATTGCCCTGACATAGACATGGGTAGTATAATAAGCATGAGTACACAGACATGGGTAGTATAATAAGCATGAGTACACAGACATGGGTAGTATAATAAGCATGAGTACACAGACATGGGTAGTATAATAAGCATGAGTACACAGACATGGGTAGTATAATAAGCATGAGTATACAGACATGGGTAGTATAATAAGCATGAGTACACAGACATGGGTAGTATAATAAGCATGAGTACACAGACATGGGTAGTATAATAAGCATGAGTACACAGACACGGGTAGTATAATAAGCATGAGTACACAGACATGGGTAGTATAATAAGCATGAGTACACAGACACGGGTAGTATAATAAGCATGAGTACACAGACATGGGTAGTATAAAAAGCATGAGTACACAGACACAGGTAGTATAATAAGCACAAGTACACAGACATGGGTAGTATAATAAGCACGAATACACAGACATGGTAGTGTAATAAGCACGAGTACACAGACACGGGTAGTATAAGAAGCATGAGTACACAGACACGGATAGTATAATAAGCATGAGTACACAGACATGGGTAGTATAATAAGCACGAGCACACAGACACGGGTAGTATAATAAGGACGAGTGCACAGATACGGATAGTATAATAAGCATGAGTACATAGACACGGGTAGTATAATAAGCATGAGTACACAGACATGGGTAGTATAACAGGCATGAGTACACAGACATGGGTAGTATAATAAGCATGAGTACACAGACATGGGTAGTATAATAAGCATGAGTACACAGACATGGGTAGTATAATAAGCATGAGTACACAGACACGGGTAGTATAATAAGCATGAGTACACGGACATGGGTAGTATAAAAAGCATGAGTACACAGACATTGGTAGTATAATAAGCATGAGTACACAGACATGGGTAGTATAATAAGCTTGAGTACACAGACATGGGTTGTATAATAAGCATGAGTACACAGACACGGGTAGTATAATATGCACGAGCACACAGACACGGGTAGTGTAATAGGCACGAGTACACAGACACAGGTAGTATAATAAGCACGAGTACACATACACGGGTAGTATAATAAGCATGAGTACACAGACAGGGGTAGTATAATAAGCATAAGTACACAGACATGGGTAATATAATAAGCATCACATTGAAATTGTAGAGGTGGCCAACTGTGTTCTGAGCCTGTGTCCATGCCTACTTCAAACAGATATATGACCACCCACATAGCTGCATGGTCTCAGCAATACCTTACTTGTAAAACTTGTCTCCACCAAAGTAGAGAAAACCCCTTTGCTGGACAGCAGCAATGCACAGAGCACATAATGGGATGCTATATTAGCTGTACATGGCAAAGTAGGATCATGCACCAACTGGGCAGCATATCAACCTTGTTCTGAACGAGCATATTACGTCACAGGTGGATTACTGTAAGGCTAACTATGAGTACAAATTGGACACATCCACTAAGGGCAATCACAAGGCCATCTTTACATATGTCTGCAGTCTCAGAGGCACCAACCCAACCTGCCCTGTAATGGTGGTCAATCACAGCACATGCACACATACACCATAGCTACAGCCAACCTGCTACAGACAGGTTTAGGGCAGACATCACCACCCTGGATCACCATCAGTATAGGTGGATATGCACAGCACATGCATCCCTCCCCTCATCATCATGGATCAGTATGCAAACTGCCTAATCAATATTAGCAAAAGCAAGTCCCCTTGGGGCATGAAAATATTCCTGTCTGCATCCTACATGAACCCAGGTATATGCTTCCAGCTCCATTACACACTGTATGCAAGCAAAGCCTGAGCACCATTGACATCCCATCTGCAAGGAACATGGCCACTGTCATCCCTCTACACAAATGTCAATGATGAATGGCGGTTTATGCAATGTACTGGCCCTCATCGAGGGGAACATGACACATTAGGACAAGGAGTACAATGCATGTCCATACAGTGCTGCTAGATACAGGGGTATGATATGGTTGTAAGTGGTGGCTAACGATTGGCAATATTCATGTGCTGGCTCTATAAAAAAAACTCTGGACAATGTCTGAGGTCCTGTGATGTGTTTCCCTGTTTATGTCTTCCAGGTGCCATGCAAAAGCAACCCACATACACTGCTGTGGAGACAGCAGCCATCACAGAAGCTGTGATAACACACTATGGTGTTCTTTCTGGATGTAGGTGGAAAATTCTGCAAGAGCAGACTGCCCTTTGGGATGATGTTGTCAACATAGTGAACATCTTGGGCCACCGTTTACGAAAATATGATCAGGTCAGGCATAGAGCAACTGACCTGATAAGTCATGCCTGGTAAAGGCCTGCTGCTGTAGCGAGGGACCATACTGCTACTGGTGGGGGTCCAGCCACACAGGCCCCACTTATGGCAACAGAGGAGCTCCTTACCAACCTTGGAGTAGCCCACACACATCATCAGACACGTGAAACACCAGTCATGGTGGTGGGAGGCACCCAGGCAACATGCAAGGAGTGTGCAGCTAAGGCCAAAGTGCACATCAATTTAATGAGGTAGCAGTGAAACTGTCTTCTGCAGAGTCTCTAGATGCATGTCAGTGCAAAATGGATTAGTGGGTGGGGTTTAGTAATGCACACAAGTGCACATCTATGATGAAGGACAGCAAATTGTGTAATACCATAGTGTGTCCTGTACCTGTGCAGAAACATAGCATTCATCTTGTACCAATGCCATATGTGAATCTTCTGACAGTACCGATGCCCAACATCTACATAGGTCCCTCTGGTCTGCATGTGGAACAGCAACCTGAAGCCAGTAAGTATGGAATTTAATTGTTGTGGCTCACCAGTACCTCAGGCATGTTAAGGTCATGCATGTGACCATGCACACAACTGTTACACTCAGCCATTGGGCAATATCTGCATGTTCACCTGTGGAGGGGTTTACTGCATTGCATCACGGTGGTCATCACAGGAGCCTATTTGCAGGAGATGTCACATATCTGTAGCATACCTCACAACCTGTCATTGCAGGTCATCTGGACAAAGACTGACAAAATGGGGAGACAAAGGCCCAAAACTAGGGTTGTATTGTATAAATTAGTGTTATACAGTGCATATAAATGGTATACACACCTGTTAGAATGCCAATTTTTTGTGATATACAAAAGTTAGAGTACAATAGACAATTTCAAAACCTGCCAACCTGTCATGTGACCTATAACCTGTTCAATTCAATTGTAAAGCAAACAAATCTCTTATGGGAACAATTATGACACCTAATCGTACGACAACCTAGATGTATATGTGTGCACAGACTGAAGCTAATACTGTATTGATGCAGCTTTCAATATAACTACAGCAGTACAACTTATTGGGTACACACCTTCCATCAATTACAGAAACTCTGATTAACAGCAAATAACAGTCAGCTGTCCTACCAGGATTATCCTAACATATACCCAGTTGCCTGCTACAGCAACCACCATGGTTTGCATAGATCTGATGAAGCTGCTAAGGGACCACATTTTTGAGATGTATCAGCCTGGAGAAGAGTACGAAAACATTTCCACAGCATTGCATATACCATAGACAGTCATCAAAAGGTGGTGAAAATATAGGGCTACAGTGACATTGTGAAGGAGTGAACATCCCTCCAAATTCTATGAGAGTAGAAGACCAAAACTGGTCAGGGAGGCTTTCAGTAACCCTACAGCAACAGTGAAGGAGTATCAGGAATCTCCAAAAACTACTGGGTGTGTACTACAAGTGACAACAATCTTCCGTGGTCTCCATGTGTCTTGCCTATAGGGTAAGGTTGGAAGATGGCAGCAGTTCCTCACACCAAACAATATCCAGGCCTGGAGGAAGTCTGAAAACAATACATCAGGTCTCCAAAACGCAATTGGGAAAATGTGTTATGGTCATATGGGACCAAGGTTGAACTATTTGGCTACAATTCTGACAGGTTTGCATGGTGCAATAACACCATTGCATATCACCATGACAACACCACCCCATGGTGAAGCATGGTGATGGCAGTGTCCTACTTTGGGATGCTGTTTATAAGCTGGAACTGGGGCTGTAGGCAAGTTGGAGGGGATTATGAACAGTTCCAAACACTGGTCCCTTGTGGCTCTAATCCTTCTGGTGTCTGCCACATAGCTGTAGATGGAGAGGAAGTCCACCTTTCCACGCAACAATGGCCCAAACCATACATCCAAATCAACAAAAGGATGGTTACACCAGAACACATGCAATGTTCTCTATTGGCCCAGCCAGAGTCCACACCTACATCCAATAGAAAATATGCTGGGTGACCTAAAGAGGGGAGTACACAGGAGATCCCCTTGCAATCTAACATAGTTGGAGGTGTTTTGCAAGGGAGAGTGTACAAACATTGGCAAGTCCAGATGTGCCACACTGATAGACACCTTCCCAAAAGGACTGAATGCTGTGATTAAATCAAACGGTGCTTTAACAGAGTATTACTTTAGGGGTGTGCACACTCATGCAACTAGCCTATTGTACCTATTTCATTTACCATATGTTACCCGTAACTGATGTGTATGTTCTTCAGTTGGATTGCACAGGTTGTATGTCATATGAAATGAGGGAAATGTCATGACCTGATTTCTGAGGTCTCATGTGATATATCACAAAATCCTAGCATGTTAACAGGTGTGTGTACACTTACTATATTCACTGTAATCTTGGGAAGTCGTTTGAGTAACCGCCTTTGTTTTAACATACATGTACTGCAGGTTATGCAGTCTGCACCTCAAATTATGACATTAATTAGTGGCACCATTCCACAGGTCATCCCAGTATTGTATCAGACCAACACAGGACTTAAGAGTGACAGATCAAAAGTATGAGCCAGACATCTAGACATTCATCAAAACTCTGTACAGTTGGGAGGTATGTTCTGTAGGAGTTGCCACAGTGCTATACAGGTGAACAGCAATAATGTTTACATGGGTGCCATGTATGCTAGTTGAAGGCCCATCACCTGCTAAAACCACTCACGTATCCCAGAGGTGTATATTAGTAGTAAAAGTATGTGGAAAAGGCTGCACTGCAAGATGAGGGTCTGTCCACAGTGTGCATGTTATTGTCTGACTGTGTGTTGTGAATATCGCCAGCTGGCTAATGTGATGTCTGTGTAATGCTTTTGAGGCACCTCACCTGTGTGCGTGTGTGTGTGTGTGTGTGTGTGTGTGTGTGTGTGTGTGTGTGTGTGTGTGTGTGTGTGTATACCAGCAAACCTTATAGTGCAGGTAGTAATTTACATATGTTGTTTTTTCCTCACAGGTTGGCATGGTGGCTGCAGTCCTTCCCACTCTGATTCTGATGTCAGTGTCTCTGCAGACTCTGACCATGATGATGCTCCTATTGAGGCATGGGTGGGGTTATCAGGGACTGAATCTGTGCCATCGGTTGGCATTCCTTTGTTGTCAACCCCATCCCGCACACAGTCACAATGCTCACACATACCCCATCACCAGTGGCCACAGATAATGGACAGTTGGTGGGTGGTGGCATGGAACAGGCTAGTGTGATGACTATGACAAGTGAGCATGCAGGCACTAGCCATAGCCAGAGTGCTGGCGAGGGCCCACACAGGCAGATGAGCAAGGATGCTTGGAGGAGGATTGCAGCCTGTCATGCCCCTGTTGCAAGTGCCACAGCAGCAGTCACCAGACGCATGTTTTGGGCCATCATGGAGGCACAGGCATGTAATGAATGTAACACCAGACATATATGCAGGATCGTGAATGAGCACATCCCTGGTGTCCATGGTGGTATTCGTGAACTCACTGTGGCCACCTGTGAGCATACTGAGGTCATGGATAGATAATGGGAGGAGACCTTGGCACTCCTCGACCATGGAATATCTGTGCTTGAGTGTTTGGTGGGGGATGGCCAGCAGCCACATGGACATAGGGCAGCAGTACGATAAGCTGAGGGTATACGTGGCCATGCACCATCACGTTCCCATACTGGCAGTACCACCAGCACTACTGAAGGGGGTGTGCTGTCCATGCCACGACACAGCAGACCATGGGCACATGGTCTTGGCTGGTCCCAACAGGGATGCGGATCCAGCAGACAGCAGTCACCATCGGGGAGTAGTACTGCATTCGGACTTGGCTCTGGTGGTGCCGATGAGACCCCTGGTAAGACCAGTTCCCATGTGCATGGCCAGAGACAGTGTACTGTACGCCCTACCATGTACAGCCCACAGCTGTCAAAATGACCCCTGTGTATGGTGGCCACATGGTGTGACTGACACACACACACACACACACACACACACACACACACACACACACATCACCCCTACGCAGCCTATTTAATGAACACTCTACAGACACACACATATGATGTCAATTGTATGGCTCAGCTTAGGCTTCTGGCAAACCCACATAACACCCTGTGCATATAATGATACCTGTGCCATATCCCTGTCATCCATACCATTGATGCAGGGACATGTTAATATGGGTCTGATGCACAAGGTGACTTTAATACAGTGTAGCTATTTAATTCCAAAGACATGCATCTGTAAATAAAATAAATAAATGCTGTGTAAGGTGCTGTCATCTGGCATTTGTAATGGGTAACCATCAGAGTGTGTGTGTACCTTTTCAGCCATGATGCATTATTGGAGTTAGTAATGCTAAGTTAATGTGCTCTCACATGCTGTATTCTGTTTGTGTTCCAGGTGTCTGTGTGTCAGCAGGATGTGGCCCGGCAGACATCACTAATGAGGGTTATGGCAGTGTGATAACACATTGGCCATGTCATAGCCAATGTACAGCTGTATCTGCACACATTTCCCTGGTCTCTATAACAGTTATTGTATGTGCCTCACAGCTTATAGGACTGGGGGTGTATATAAGTCTATGGTAGTTGACATCAGCTCTTGTACAGTGGACAATGGTAAGTGTAGTGGGTGGAACATACTTCAGATTGCTAAAGCCCACAACCCCAGAGGATACTGTGTTGACCAAACACAAATAGAATACTGTTCACACACACACACACACACACACACACACACACACACACACACACACACACACACACACACACACACACACACACACACACACACACACACACACACACACACACACACACATACATGCACAGGATCACAGTTTCCAGTATTGTGTTTGTAGCCCCTACCCATCAAGTTGTGGTACCACACTGTTATCTGGTTATTGCAGGTGGCACAAGACTACTAGTGTGATGCATGTTACAAGGTACTTGTAAGGTGAATAACATCACATGCCCTTGTGAGGTATGGCAATGGTGGGTGTACTGGGTGTGAGAGTGCTCATAATAGTGTCACATACAAGTCTACACTCTCACAGCCACTGCTATACACACCAATACACAGACATTTGCCAGCCCTACCTATCTTGTTATTTGTGCCATACTGTTCAAAACTGCTGCATGGGGCTTATAGGGCTGAAGAGTGTCTACAGATACCACTAAGATTGATGTGAACAGTGGACCTTATACAGTGGACCTGGAAATGTGTACTGGGAGTACCATGGCATAAAATATTACACCTTGGCCATCCAATGGATCTAGTTCTCACACAAATACAAGATACTCTTCTTTCATGAACACACACACACACACACACACACACACACACACACACACACACTTGCCAGGACTAAGAGTAGAACCCCTACCTACCTATGTATTGCTACTACAGTGGTATGCATTTATCACAGGCGCCCCAAAGCTTACAAGGTGAAAAGTGCCCCAAGGTACATGTAAGGTGAGCAACATCACCATGTCTTGCAAAGTATGGCAATGGGAGATGTACTGGGTGAGAATGTACTCAATATACCTTACCCTAAAGTTATACACACTTACACACAGAATTACAGTCATACACACATTTGGCAGGACTGAGATTAGCAGGCCTGCCTATCTTGTTAGTCAGTCCATATTGTCACATAGTTCCTGCATGTGGCATGACCTTATTGGGCAGAAGAGTGTCAACATATACATTGTAGAATATGAATGGCCAAAGTATTTGCTTAAGGAAATTGAGTATGTGACAATCTGTATGCATTGAGATGAATTTTGTACTGTGAACTTTGAGTAAACTGTGAGTAGTGGAAAAGTACTGAAAAACAGATGCCTGCTTGAAACCAGGAAATGTGCCTTATACGGAAGTGCATCCAATTTTCTTTCTCTGCCTAGAGATGTAGTAATGTGAACTGCTTTAAGCCTACGGGTAAACCACTGATTGGTTAATTGTCTTTTGTACTAATTTAATTGGTCTAGTTTATTTTTTGTACTGTCAGCAGTATCACCAGCATAGAAGCTTATGCATTCCTTTGTTCAGAGAGTCTCCCTGGTACTTTCCATGAGGCTCCCACACGTGTGTAATAAATACCACTGAAAGAGAGGAAGAAGTGTCTTGTCTTCATTTAAGGTAAAATGCTAAATGCAACAACCTGTATGGTGGATGAAGACAGTGGGCCTTGTAAAGTGGACCTTGAGACATGTATTCAGAGTACCATGGTCTAAAATTGTAAAACCCACCCAACCACTCGATATAGTTCTCACTCAAACAGAGGAAACAGTTCACACACACACACACACACACACACACACACACACACACACACACACACACACACACACACACACACACATCCATTTGCCAGGACTCAGATTAGAGCCCCTACCTATGTAGTTATTGGTATTATTGTGTTATGCAGTAACCACATGCACCACAGAGCTTATAGGGTGAAGAGTGTCTCAAGGTACCTATATAGTGAATAACATCAACAGTACTTGTAAAGTATGGCAATGGTAGTTGGACTGGGTAAGACAGGCCTCAAACTACTTTCACCCACATGTTTATACACTCACAAACCCTTTTATACACACTAGTGCACACACACACACACACACACACACACACACACACACACACACACACACACACACACACACACACACACACACACACACACACACACACACACACACACACACACACACACACACACACACACATTTGCCAGTACTGAGATCCATAGGTTCATAGCTTCATAGGTATGTACTAGGCAACTGGCCATGGAGGCTTTACAAGGCTAGCCCATGGGAGTACTCTAGCATCATGCCACCTGACAATATTCCCCAGTGTGTCTACAGAATATAGTCACTGGAGTGAACCCCAGGGTGGGTATTCTAATCCTCATGCACTTTTCCAGACTTATCTTGAAGAGGGCCAGTGGTGTGCTAAGCTTGATATGTATGTGACATCTATTCCATAGCGTGGCCAGTCTCTGGGTTGTGAACCTATTCCTCCAGCATGTCCTGTTGATTGTAAGGATGGGGTTGAGGTCTGAGGCATGTGGTGTGGACAGATTAGTTTCTTGAGATGTAGCATCCCTGCCAGAGTTGGGTCAGACATGGCTGTGTAAGTCAGGCAGAGATCGCACCTAAGTAGTCAATATGAGACAGAAATTCATTAGAGTTATTGGAGTCTGTCCATATAGGGCAAGTGTGTAAGATATAAGATCCTCTTTGTGGGGTACTTTTGCAGCCTCTCCTGTTGTTGCAGGTGTCCAGTGAGGTAGATGGCAAATGGGCCATTGTATACATTGATTGGCCTACTGAGGGGATAGTACAGGGAAACACTGTCCTTTTACTTCCTGGATTCAACACCCTTAGTCAGGAGAAGTGACTTTCTGAGGGCAGTGGCAATGTGTTGACCAACAGAGAGCTCACTGTCAACCTGTGCCCCCAGTTCTCTTATAATGTCAGTATTCCGTGGACTACCATCAATGTATTACTTTATGGGAACCATGTTGTACCCAAAGGGGATGGCAGATCATCATCTGGCACTGAGCTAATGTCCAGGCTTGTGACAACAGTCATAGGTCTCAGAGAGGCCTTTGTGAAGGAGGTCAACATTATGGGGGGGTAATGATAGCACCCACCTTGCAGTCATCTGCAAACATTGCCAACCAGGGTGTCTTAATATTGAGCTGGTCCTCAGAAGTATTGATCCTGAATATGAGGGGACCCAGGTCCACACCCTGTGGGACTCCACTTGTGACTGGTCAGTAGTCTGACATGGTGTCCACTTGTTTAACACTGTGGGTTTTATCTGTGAGACGGTTTGCAGGCCACATACTGATATAGGGGTTGATGCCTAGCTGAGTGTGTTTGTGTATGATTCCTGAGTGGGGAGTGGTATCCAAGGATTAAATGGGCTGCCAATCTTGTTATCTATTCCATACTGTCACATAGTTATTGCACATGGCACAATGCTGATAGGGCTGCAGAGTGTCTACAGCTCCCTCTACAGTAGATGACAACTGTGGGTCTTGTAATGTGGACACTGGGACATGTACTGGGAGGGCAACAATAAAAATTAACAAAACCTACCCCCAATGGATGCGCAGTGCACACACACACACACACACACACACACACACACACACACACACACACACATACTTGCCAGAACTGGGAGTAGTACCCCTACCTATCTATTTATTGCTACTACAGTGTTATGCATTTATCACATGCACCACAGAGCTTATAGGGTGAAGGCTGTCTAAAGGTACATCTAAGGTGAGGAACATCACCAGCCCTTGTAAAGTATGGCAATGGGTGATGTATTGGGTGAAAAAGGCCACAAAATACTTTAACCTGAACATATACACACTTACACACAATTTGCCAGAACTGAGGTTAGAACCCCTACTTAACTAGTTATTTGTACTATAGTGTTATGCAGTTATCGCACATGCCACAGAGATTACAGGGCTGAGGGCTGACAAAAGATACTTCTAAGGTGACTGATATCTGCTGGACTGCTAAAGGAGGACAATGGGAAGTGTACTGGGTGTGACTGGACCCAAAATCTTTGACTTATAAACACACACACACACACACACACACACACACACACACACACACACACACACACACACACACACACACTTTTATATTTGCCAGGACTGAGATTCAAACTCCTACCCAACTAGTTACTTATACTATAGTGTTACACAATTATCCCACATGCCACAGAGCGTGTAGGATTGAGGGCTGATGAAAGATACTTCTAAGGAGACTGATATCTGCTGAACTGCTAAAATAGGGCAATAGGAAGTGTACTGGGTGTAACTGGACCCAAAATCTTTGACTTATAAACAGAAATCTTATAAACACACACACACACACACACACACACACACACACACACACACACACACACACACACACACACACACACACACACACACACATACACACACACACACAATCTTTGACTTATAAACACAAATCTTTGACTTATAAACACACACACTTTTACATTTGCAAAGACTGAGATTAAAACTCCTACCTAACTAGTTACTCATACTATAGTGTTCCGCAGTTATTGCACACACCATAGGGCTTATAGGGCTGAGGGCTGATGAAAGATATTTCTAATGTGACTGCTATGTGCAGGACTGCTAAAGTAGGGCATAGGGAAGTGTACTGGGTGTGAATGGACCTAATATCTTTGACTTATAAACACACACACACACACACACACACACACACACACACACACACACACACAAACACACACACTTTTACATTTGCCAGGACTGAGATTAGAACGCCTACCTAACTAGTTACATATACTATAGTGTTATGCAGTTATCGCATGCACCGCAGAGCTTACAGGGTACTTCTAGGGTGACAGACATCTTTAGGACTGCTAAAGTAGGATGATGGGAAGTGCACTAGGTGGGAAAGGCCTGTTAATTCTTAGATCCTACTGACAATAAGTGTTTGAGCATGCCCAGTGTGACCTTCTATAGCAAATATCAGACTCCATTGCAGAGATTGTTGTACTCCAGTCCGGTGTTTTTTGCACTATAGCCATACCTCTCAAACTGTTGGTGTAAGATATCTTGAGATAGCCTATCAAAATTGGGAGACAATGGGCCATACATAGGGTGATTGTAACTATTTCTCTTAGTAATGTATGAGTTGCTAGAGTTACAGGGTTTGTTTTAGCAGACATCTGACATGTATGACATGTGACACTGTAATGTATTGTTTCAGTACCTCGTGACATACCTCCTCAGAGCATCACAGTGATTTACCAGAGGAGTACAGAATGGATTTATTTATTTATTTTACATCTGTTGACCGGGATTGTCTGACTGAGCTGAAGAGCCCTTTTTCAATGGAGGCCCAGGGAGAAAAGCTCCAACATATTATACAATTTTCATTATAAATTAGCATTAAACAGCAATGTTACAGGATTATTACAAGGCATAAAGTAGCAATACAATGGTATACAGTGTGAATAATCAGGAGTATAGCATAACTATTTTAAGATGTATAAAAAAGAAATATGTCATTAAGATGAGTATAGTTATTTGGTGTAAGTGATTACAAAAACCCAGTTTTATCATGATGTAGTTGCATGAAGGCAAGACAATTACAATAGAATGTTTCTCTGAGGCAATATGCTTAATAGATTTTAGAAGACAGTAGAAAGAGTGGTCAAGGAAGATTAGAGAGCTAATGAGAAGAGTGAGTTAAGGGCAGAAAGTAGATTAAGGTATGAGAAGTAGGGGATGTTAAGGAGGGAGAGTGCAGTGCCAAGACCATTGAGTTTTAAAGTGCTCTTTGGTGGCTGTCTTTAATTGTTTAGGATGTGTAAGAGTCCTGATTTCTAGTTGGAGCCTATACCAGGCAATAGTGGGGTAATAGCTGTACATGTTGCACCCAAAGTTAGACTTGGGTTTGCAGATTTGAAGTAGGTCTTGATGATGCACAAACCAATATTATGGGCCAAATGCTAGGCATTCTTGCACAATCCAGCCTGTTGAGAGGTGTGTCTACAACCAATTGACTGCTGAAGCTGTGTAAATGGTCCAGCACCTTGGTTATATATTTCAATGGGGGAATCCCTGTGCATTTCTGTCCTAGTATGGCTTGATTTAAAGTCCAAGGTTGGGTAATATAAGTCAGGCAGGATCAGGGTGAAAGACGTACTCCAGATAGATTTGTAGGGGGTGAGATATGTGGGCTGGGGTGTCTTGGGTCAGATATGTTTGCTGTAGCTACAAAACTTTGCATAGGGGTCTTCTTATGGGTTGACGACACTTAGGTTCATAGGTTCATAGCTGTGTACTAGGCTAATGGCCCTGGAGTCTTTACAAGCCTAGCCTATAGGATTACCCTGGCAACGTGCCACCCAACCTTCGTTCCTTGTGCCTCTGTCGAGTAGAGCCACTGGAGCGATCCCCAGGGTGAATTTTCTATCTCCCATCCATGCATCAAGATTTCTTTTGAAGAGGGCCAGTGAGGTGCTCTGCTTGACATGTATGGGAAGTCTATTCCATAGCATGGGCAGTCTCTGGGTTATGAACCTGTCTCTCCAGCATGTTCTGTTGATTGTGGTAATGAGGTTGAGGTCTCTGGAGCATGTGGTGCGGAGGGATTGGGATTTTTTTACAGGTAGCATTTCTAACAGAGCTGGGTCAGACATGGCTTTGTAAGTCAGGCAGAGATCGCCTCTAAGTAGGTGATATGAGACAGAGAATAGTTAGAGTTTTTTTGAGTCTGTCCATATAGGACATTTGTTTAAGGCCTAGGATCTTCTTTGTTAGGTACTTTTGTGGCCTCTCCAGTTGTTGCAGGTGTCTAGTGAGGTACATGCCAAATGGGGCATTGCACTCAATGATTGGCCTAATGAGGGAAGAGTAGAGGGAGACAATGACCTCTTTCTTCCTGGATACAAAACCCTTAGTAATGAGATGTGCCACATAGAAGGATTTTTTGACCACAGTGGCAATGTGGTGGTCAAAACAGAGGTTGCTGTCAACCTGTGTTCCCAGATCTTTTATAACACCTTCTTTGTTCAGTGGACTATCATCAATGTGGTAATTCAAGTGAATCGGGTTTTTCCCAAAAGGGATAAAGACACATTTTTTTGCATTGAGCGTAAGGCCATGGTTCTGACACCAGTCGTTGGTCTTATTAAGGCCTTTCTGTAGGATGTCAACATCACTTGGGGAGTTAATAATAGCTCCCAACTTGCAATCATCTGCGAACTTTGTGAGCCAGAGTTCCTTCATGGTGGCCTGGACTTCAGTGAAGTAGATACCAAACAGGAGAGCACCTAGGCCCAAACCCTGTGGGACTCTACTCCTGACTGGTCAGCAGTCTGACTTGGATTCAGCTACTTTCACACTGTGGGTTCTATCTGTGAGCCAGTTTGCAACCCACCTAGTGATATAGGGGTTGATGCCTAGCTTAGTAAGTTTTTCTATGATTCCTGAGTGGGGAATGGTATTAAAGGCCTTGGCCAGATCAAGGTAGGCTGTATAAACCACCTTACTTTCATCCATAGCTCTGGTGACTGAATCAAAGAAGTCTACCAAGTTCAGCAGGCATGATCTACCCTTCACAAAACCAAACTGTGTAGGATCCAGAGTTTGGAGATTCCCTATATCCTTGTTTATTAGGTCCATGATGATGAGTTCCATAAATTTGCATATCAGACTCATCAGGCTAATGGGGCAATAGCTCCCAGGGTCTGTAGTCACTCCTCCTTTGTGGAGAGGGATGACTGTAACAGTGTGCCATATGCTAGGAACAAAGCCTGAGTTGAGGCTGTGATTGAACAGGGCACACAGATGAGGTGCCAGTTCACTCTATAGTTCATGTAGAACACAGCCAGGGATACTGTCAGGTTCCATAGAAGCTGTATTCTTGGCCTTGGGCAGTGCTGTTTTAACTTGTGCAGCAGTAATACTGGGTGCCTGGCAATCTACTGGTATTGTGATTGGTCCTTTGAAGGGGGAGAGGGGTAAAGTTAGCACTGAATCTGTCCACCAGTATATTTGCAATATCTGTTGACTCGGTATAGGAGGTACCATTGTGCAGTATCTCAGAGCAAATCTGGGTATTGCCATGGAGATTCTTTACATAACTATAGAAGCCCTTGTGGTTGTCTTTACTATCTGCTGCAATTCTGTTTTCATAGCTAGCTTTAGAGGATTTGATGAGGGATCTCAACCTTTTGTTAATGCTGAAAAGGGAGCTTTTCCAGTCTTAGGACTTCACCTTATTCCACATCAGTTTCCTCCTCCTGCTGTAGAGTTTGTTTATGGCAGGGACCACCAGACTGACTTCCTTTTTTTGAGGAGAGCATCTTAGTTCTATTGGGTATGGCGAGATCCATGCATTTGTGTATGTGTTCATACAGAGCATTGGTGTATGATCTGGCGGTCATGCAACTATTATCCATTTGCATGGGTGCCATGATGTTAGCCACCTCTGTTTTTAGGAGCCCAAAGTTAGCTTTGGAGAAGTTTTTCATGGTGGTCACCTTTGTTGGGGGGGTGGGAGGGAAGTTGATTTCCAAGGTGATTAGTTTGTGGTCGGATCTAACCAGGGAGGAGTTGACTATTGGTGTAGAGCAACGGCTGCCCATGTTAGTAATGACCAGGTCATGGAAGTTGCTACCTCTAGTGGGGGTAAGAACAAGCTGGTCCAGGGCACTGGAATTATTGAATTCCAGAAAGCATTGGGCAAGTGTATTAGTACAGGAGTAGTTTTCCCAGTTAATGGAGAGGTAGTTGAAGTTGCCCAGTATGAGAGTGTTAGGTTGGACCCTAATATTATCCAGGGTGCTTAGGAATGTGAAGTGTGAATCTTGGGACATGGTTGGGGACCTATAGCAGGCTATGACCTGAATCACTGTCTTACCCAATGTTAGCTGCACCTGAAGTATCTCAGATGTGTTATGTTGGGCTACCAGTCTGTAGGTGTATGCACACTTTATGAATATGGAAACACCACCACCTTTGGAGCTTCGGTTCAAGTTCTGAGGCTGAAAGATGTGGAATGAATTATAGCCTGGTAGTGCAGGGGTATTTTCAACTGCCTTGAACCAGGTCTCTGTTACAGCACAAATGTCAATGTTCTCCATTTTAAGGAGTACTTCGAGCGAGTGCATTTTGAGATTTAGACTTCTAGCATTGAGAAGCATGACCTTCAAATTATATTTGTTTGTAGCTGTCATGATTGTAATTTTGTCTTTTGGAATACTGCCTAAAAAAGGCACTATAAGGGTGGCAAGAGCCTTGGCCAGTATCCAGAAGCCCAGGGGTGACAGATGCAGGCCATCTCTGGCAAAGCATCGAGGTCTGTCAATCATGTCATCCCAGGCAGACAGATACTGGATCCCCTTAGAATGACACAAGAAACTTAGCCAATTGTTGAAATCAATCATTTTCTGCTTGTACTGTGGTATCATTCTGGGTGATGGTAGGATGCTGCTCAGGGCTAGGGTCATAACAGCCTGGGCTACATAATCCGAGAGCTCCTCCATGTCTCTTTTCATGTTCATTTCACTTGGAGGGTCTTGTGTGTTGGACTGTTTGACCAGCCTGGAGGTGTGTGTGTGTGTGTGTGTGTGTGTGTGTGTGTGTGTGTGTGTGTGTGTGTGTGTGTGTGTGTGTGTGTGTGTGTGTGTGTATCTCACATATATGTATGCCCCATCTCATTTGGCTTGGCCACCCACATTTTGGGGTCAGGATGTTGTATAGGTTGAGTGATCAGGGAAGGATGTGTTACTCCCCATGGCTGTGGGCTAGGTTTCTGTGGGTGCAGACATGTCACCTTCTTCCAGGGTTAGGACTGCCAGCAATGAGTGCATTCCCATGTTTAGACTCCTAGCCATACCAGTCGACTGTACAGAGTTTCACAGAATATCCAGATTCATGAGTCATATAGCTGGTCGGTTACCCAAACAAGTGTGGTTTTCAAGCAGAAGTGTTTTGCAACTCACTCAGGTTTGAAGTCAGATATTACTGACAGTTGACTTTGCAGTTTCAGACTTCATACCCTTCAGACATTCCATGCTAATACAATCATTCCATAAACTTTCTAACATTATTAGAGCAGTATTTCAAAGGTGTCCTCCTCTTTAAACCTTTATTGGCCCATTATTCATGGCTTTGTCCAGATTTCTGGCTTTCTGAGGTTGGCAGATTTGCTCCTAGCAGTTAGCAGCATGCCCTTTCTTTGCACTTGGTTGACTGTGTTATGTTGGTGTTATGGACCCCATGACATTCCCTAAAAGGGCACTCTGGGTGAGGTATGGGCCTTTGCCAGAGGCCTGTAGGCCAGGTGTGAGAGAGGCAGGCCATCTGTTGAAAGGCAGTGCATTCTGAAGATCATATGTTCCCAGAATGCCAGGCAGTGGATACCCCTGGGATGTTACTAGTAAGTTGACTGGGTGTTACTGGCAATTGCTTTCTGTTCATATTGACCCATCACTCTGGGTGACAGCTGGATGCTGCTTAAGGCTATGGGCATGTTATTGCATTTCTATAGGACTATGGGTGGGGGTGGGGGGCACACCTGTATACAATACACATTTGCACAGCCTGTGCTGTTATTTGCTTAAGATTTTGGTCTCATTTAGCATAGTGGCATGCCATATCGTTGAGATTACAGGCATAACAGTACTGACCACAGGTCAGATTGTTCTGGCATAAACATTTTTAGTGTTGGACTTCTTACCTTTTAGAGCCATACTGCCACTGCCAGACCTGCTGTGATATCACTGTGTAAAGTCTGTAGGTGGGAATTTCATAGATGTTGCCATTTGGGGGCCTTTGCCAGGCATTACTGTGTGGTTTTCTACAGCTGATCTGCTGGGTGAATCTGGGGGCGTTATAGGACCCCCACTTTGACATCCATGCATGTGACCTATGACCCCCCCCCCCAGTTATTTGGCTCATCACATATACTGCAGTGGTGTTTGTCAACTAGGGTGGTACTGCATAGTGGTAAGCCAGCACTGGCCATACACTTCCTGCTGTCCTACATAGGTGTCAGTTGTCTGCTGCTATCCCAGTAAGCCACCCCATTCCCTTGCATGCTTGCATCAATACCATAGATATGCTATCGGAACATTCAACTCCATTCATTTATTGTTAAGAAGACTAACTTACCTTGTGACTGAGGCAGTTGTGATGATGGTGCTTGAGGGCTGACTATGTTGGATGCACACAGTACACTACCTATACATGGTAAGGTATAGGTGGCGTGATGCTTGGCATCCTTTTACTGTGTGTGTGAGTCAGAGAGAGCTGTTAGCCCTGGGGTCCCCTACAGTGTCAGTGTATGTGCTAAACATTGCCTCTTTGACAAGGCTAGGGCATAGTGGGCACACATCCATCTGCCTACAGGGGCAGGCTCAGGATGTTCCTTCACCGAGTCCCTCTGTGCCTGTGGAGACCTTGGTAATGGTGAGGGGCTTTGTGGCCCTTCCCCATTTTGTTTCTGCTGCAGCTGTCTCTGCAGGATCATATTGCATAGCATGGCACATACTATGAACATGTGTGCACATGTGGCTGGAGAGTACTGCAAGGCTCCACCAAATATGTCAAGGCAGCGGAACCGTGACTTTAGCATCCCAAACACATGGTCTATAATGATCCTGGCTTGTGTATGTGCCTCATTATGGCATTCTTGTGTGGGTATGTGTGCATTTCTGATGGATGTCATCAGCCACGGCTCCAGTGCGTAGCCAGCATTCCCCACCAGATGGCCATATGGGATGTTCCCACTGGCAAATTCCTGGTAAAGCTGTGAGGCATGCCAGATGTGGGAGTCGTTATAGCTTCCAGGGCTGCCAGCACACACATTCAAGATAATGCCCAGGGCATTGCACATGACCTGGCAGCTGATTGAGTGGAACACCTTGCGGTTTAGGTAGACCCTACCCTAGCTATATTACTTGCATTTAACTGGCTGCATTCTGCTATTTTGGTGGATGTGCATGCAGTCTTTGGCACCCAGTATCTCCGAGTAGTAGTAACAGTCTGCTACATGGTGGAAGAGATGCATATTGCCAGCTATCTCCTCACAGGTGCAGGGGAAGTAAATGTGCTCAGTGGCATGTGGTTGCATGGCATCCAGGAAATGATGGAGTATCCTGAACGAAGATGCCTGTGACACCTCCATGATGTCCCCAGTAGGTCATTGGTAAGTACCTGTAACTGGTAGTCTTAAGGCTACACATGCCTTGGTATCCACTGGGATGGGTTGCCCTCTGTTGGCTCTGGGTCTGAATTGAGGCCGGCATAGCTTGATGATTTACTGAAGTATGTCCATATCCATCCTGTAGCACTCTACTATCTCGAGATCATGTACCACCTGATAGGTTACCCTGAGTCTGAACACTCTTCTCCTCCTCCACCGTCTGTCAACATTATCCTTCTCACTTCCCTCAGCCTCTAGCACATACTGATGTATCAAAGCGACAGCAGCCCCTAACATTTTTTGTTAGTTTTGTCAGGTAAAATTTCCCCATATGTGTACATCTATGGTGCAGAGTTTGTGGGAAAAAAACAAACTGAAAGGTGTTTGCACAGTTTATAGTGGTGTCCTGCAGATGCTGCCTGTGTGATTGGCTGAGTATGATACATTTCACCTGCCAGATATATTACTTGCATTTAACTGGTTGTATTCTGCTATTTCCCCTTTTTTTCCTTGTTCCACTTGCCATGTCCTCCTGTTTTAAGCCACAAGGCACACAGCGCAAACACATTGCCCTAATGTAAACAGTGCTGCTATTTTTTGGGGGCTTTTATTATTTTTATTTTTTTAAGTCCCGGTATGCACCACACACACCCCTTTAGGCAAGGTAAATATGGCTATACAGCCTCAGATACACCCCCTTGCTAACATGTACACAGTGCTCCCATTTCCTGTTTTTTTTTTGTTTGTTTTGTTTAAGACCTGGTGCATACTGTGCATGCTGTGCACACCTGTGTAGGCAATGTAAGCAAAGCTATACAGCCTGAGATACACCCCCTTGCTAACATGTACACAGTGCTCCCATTTTTTTGTTTGTTTTGTTTAAGACCTGGTGCATACTGTGCATGCTGTGCATGCTGTGCATACTGTGCATAATGTGCATGCTGTGCATACTGTGCACACCTGTGTAGGCAATGTAAGCAAAGCTATACAGCCTCAGATACACCCCCTTGCTAACATGTACATAGTGCTCCCATTTTTTTGTTTGTTTTGTTTAAGACCTGGTGCATACTGTGCATACTGTGCATGCTGTGCATGCTGTGCATACTGTGCATGCTGTGCATGCTGTGCATGCTGTGCACACCTGTGTAGGCAATGTAAGCAAAGCTATACAGCCTGAGACACACACACTTGTTTAGCTTTGCTTAGCTATGAGCAAACACAGGCTGTGGAGCTCCAATGTGCTTACAGCAAGCATGACACACTCTCTATTCATGTTAGCTGCTCCTCCTGCCTACACGATCATGTTCTAGCACCTACATGGTTAGGTACAGTGTGTGGACTTAAAATATTTTATGATTCAGTAAATTTACCCTCATTTGAATACCACACTGCCTTAGTCCATAGTTACTGCACTAACATGGACCCTTTCCCCTTGACAACCACTGTTCCCTGGTATTTTTTTGATTATGCATGCGTACACTATAATGGCAAAATGCAGATTTCCCTTGAAATTGACTTTTCACATTTTTTTCTTTTATTTTTGGCACCTTAAACGGCCAAGATCGGCCAAAAAAATTATATTTGATAAGATTAAAACACTTTTCCATGCCAATGGCCATATATTTGGCCATTGGCATCCCTACAGATTATAATACATGCTTTTATTTGAGCTGTCATGCTTCCGTTTTGATTTTTGCTGAAATGTACATGGTCAGTAGCCGAATACATTTCTACAGCTAACACTGTTCTTGTACGGATACCTGACTGCTTGCTGAATTGCTAATTCACCTCATTTGCATGGCTTTCATCGGCAAATTAGGTAATTAGCATTCTGCATGGGTTTCCATGCAAGAACAGTGAAGGCAGGCTCATGCATGGCAGTTTAAGGGTTTACTGAATCGTTCAGCAGCCAGACTCCATGCAAGAGCAGCTACACTGTTCTTGCATGGAGTTTTAAGCTTATTGAATCCTGGGGTATGTTATTATTTAGTGACTTCAGTTCTCAGATCATCCCATTGATTTGCCAGAAAATCACAAATTTTATGAGTAATAGACCAAAAATATGAGGCACAAATCTGGACAGTTGAGCGGTATGTTGGTACTATAGAATGGTTTCATCTAATTCTGCAACTGTTGCCTGCCTTTTAACATGTCTCATTGGGGAAAGCTTTTGTCAAGGTGCAGTGGACTCTTGAGGCAGATAAAATATTTAATGAACTAAAAATGTCCATTTGTCCTGGACCTGTATTAGTAACTCCTGAATGTATAGACTATGCATACTGATGCAAATACTTTACTGGATATACCTGTCTTGTAACTGTTTTTTTTTTCTGAGAAATGGAACTGCTGTTTTTCTGAGAATTGTCAGAAATTCACTTGTTTATACATAGTACTATGATGGAGGTTTTCTCACCATGCCTCTGCTGAAAACAGGATCTACCTAGTTAGACTTTCATAGTCAATGAAGATAAATCGATCAATAAATAAATAGTTTCCTTTAAATATTAACTTGTCAGAGTTGGTCTGAGGCAATACTACCCCAAGCCATTCAAAGCGAAGAACATATTGTATGTTGTATTAGTAGGAAGGTGAGCAATGAAAAGAGAAGACCCTCAGCATTCAATGTGAATGCAGAACAATAAAATGCACTTTTCATGCCTTGAAATTCTATTTTCTTGACAGGCACTTTGGGTTTAGTAACTGATTATGTCTCTTTGCAGTGATTAAGTAAGCAAACTAATGGTACCATCAAGTGGTGATGAAAGATATTATTTATTTAACATCTGTTGACCAGGAAAGCCTGACTAGGACACAGCCTATTTTTAGAGGAGGCCCAGGGAGAAACAGTCCAGAGGCACATCTTTGGAATGTGGGAGGAAACCAGAGACAACTCATGTGAATTCAAGGAGGACCTACAGACTCCACACAAAAGGCACCCCAGATGAGAATCGAACCAGAGAACTTCTTGTGAGGCAACAACATTAACCGCTGCACCACTGCATCACCCCTCAAACCTTCCCATATTAAATGACTCACAGAATTGGCCTAGATAACAGAAATGCAGATAGGTTGTCAAGAGTTTAGAGAACATTGCTATAATACTAAAACGCCTGGTTTTGCATTGGGAGTGGAGTCATTGTAACATATCTGTATGGAAAATGTGGATGTGCCTTTAAATATATGCTTGGACTGTATACTGTAGTATGGCGGTTGGACATATTATCACAACAATTAGCTACATTACAGAGTCTTAACTGCCACCTAGTTTGGTATAAAAGAAAATATTCTGGAAGGCATAATTCAAGAAGTTATTTCCCTACATAGTGGTTCACTGGAAAGGAAGATTTGAAAGTATGGAATAATAGACAGCTCATTAGGAACTAACCTGTGGTGTGAAAATACTAGAGTTGAAATTTAGGCCTGGGTGATGCCTGCAGCCTTTGACTTTCCTTTTGGTTATATAACAGACTGTATCTTGGAAGGGCTGGGTACACTGAACACTGTTATAACGTACTTTTTGCTTTATTTTAAAACTATAAAGCAGGTGATATTAATATTTTAGCTTGTGGGTTAGTAAATATAAATGTATATTTTACATGTCGTACCGCCAACATCGTTTTGGAACTTACAATATATATACATGTATATATGCCAAGTGCTCAAACTCTCAAAAGTTTATACACATACATATATATAGAGAAAGAGATACAGAGAGAGAAAAAGAGAGACATAGGTGTGTGTGTGTGTGTGTGTGTGTGTGTGTGTGTGTGTGTGTGTGTGTGTGTGTGTGTGTGTGTGTGTGTGTGTGTGCTGTATGCAGTGTGTGTGTGTGTGTGTGCGTGTGTGTGTGTGTGTGTGTGTGTGTGTGTGTGTGTGTGTGTGTGTGTGTGTGTGTGTGTGTGTGTGTGTGTGTGTGTTTGCACTATCTCTGAGGTCATTCAGCCTTTGGGGTAAAAGGAAACTTCCCTGTAAGTTCACTGATATTGAAATTAATATTGCATGTATAGTGATGTACTGAAACTCAGTTTCTCAATTCAAACAATATGGTACTTGAAGAAACATTCCCTGACAAAACGCATGCATCCTTTCAAAGACTAACACATTGGTATACTAATCAGAAGTAGAACACCATGATGGAATACATGGGCTTAATCACAATGGTTATGTTTGAAACCAGATTACTGGATTCTGCTTATATGAACAAAAAGATAATGGCCAGTATTCCTAGTCAAGCCACTTAGCAACCAGAGCAACTAAGGAGTGATTCAAAGATCCAGGCAGTACTAAAGGGCAATGAGGCAACAGCACAGAAAGAGATGTATTTTAATTAACGTAATATAATATGCATATGAATAAATCATATACATACATTCAAGCATGCAAACTCCATTAGCATAGAGAGATAAAGTCTTTTTTTTCTTGGTCCTCTTGGGGACTTCATATTTCTAGCCCAGCCTCCAGTACCTCACTTCCATGCTGAGTCTACATGTTTTTCTCCTACCCTCCTAGACTAGACTTGCTCTTGTATCTCTGCAGCCAGTTGTGGATCCTAAGGGTGTCTTGGGGTTTGGCATCTCCAATTCAGTCCTCCTGGAGGGGTACTTTATTTCCCTACCCACTCAAACCCCATCTCTATTCACATCCGAATCAAGTCCCACTTTGAATCATACCTCCCTCTACTCCACCAGAGGTTAGGTATTTTGAGATGGAATTTATTTGCTTTTAAACACTGTGTCTTTTAAATTTTGATGTTAATTTTATAAAATTGAGTGTGACTTTAAATATTAAATGATGTCAGGCCTTAATAATTAGCATGATTATTTAAAGGGAGGGATGTTGGGGATGGTTTGTCTGACGAAGTTCATTGCATTTGTTGAATGAAAGCACTTACAATAAAATTGTGGAACAATGAGCACCCGATTGCCATCCTTTTTGGAATTTCTAGAGACTAGAGACCTCATGGGAATGCTGGATTCAGGAGATCAGGGGTGTCTTGAGGGTTATATCACTCATGCAAGTGTGTGACACACAATTTTTGATGCACAATGCATGCTAATCCTTGGGCATGTTACTGGAGATGTACAGTGGGGATCAGTACACAACAAAAAAATTAAACGTCCCACTAGGTGTCTCAGTAACATCTCATCTAGATGACCTCTCACTCTGGTTATGGGGAATGAATGGGCCAGTAGACTAAGAGAGGATCTGATAGGCAACAAATAGTGGGGGTAATGTCTACAAGAAAGAGAATTACTGAAAGCAGGCTGCATTTCATAGGCATCAGGTGGATCTCTATTACAGTGACTTCACTCAAAGTGCCGAGTGCCAATAATTGGGGGGGGGCAGAAAATTCAGAAGAGCAAATATTAAACATTGTTCTTCTCCAAAAAGCTCCTAAAAATCTTTATTTTTGCAGGGGGGAAGGCACCTTACACCCCCAAATTTATATATATAATTTTCTCTCTTTCTCTCTCTCTCTCTCTCTCTATATATATATATATATATATATATATATATCAAAAAAACTTCGTAAAAATCAGAATTATCCAATAGCAATGTCGAAAAAACACACTGTGAGCCAGTAATTAGCGCTTTCATCCAATTTAATATGTTGGACTTCTTCAGAATAACATACAATTACAATACAATCCTGTATATACAACCAAAGTAATGGTGAAATGACAAGTCATAATGTAGACCAATTAGGAAATATAACTCATGAATTATGTAATAAGAACCCTGTTGAAGCAAGGCATTCCACTAACTGAATTATGTATAATGTATTTAGAACCCTGTTCAAAAGTAAACAAAACCTACCACTAGTAAATGTGTAGTTAGTTGTGCCATTTCAAAAAACATTTAATGTTTAAACTTTCATTTAGTCCAGGTGGGGCATTAGCATTTAACCTTAGTTGCCATCTTAATTCTTTAACCTCCAATAAAGTATTTCTATCCCCAAAAAACATATGAACATAATCAAGCACAATGAATTTAAATCCTGTAGACAAAGGACATATATGACTGTGTTTAGCTAGGGCATTACTAAAATCACATTTTCTTATAGCCGCACAATGCTCCTTGATTCTTGTAGACAGCTTGCGTATTGTTTTACCAATATAAAATGCTGAACACAATGTGCAGATAGCTGCATAAACAACATTGTCTGAATTGCAGTCAAAATATGTAGTATACTGTATTTTAAAATTATTATGTTTAAAAGTATATGAGGCACCTGTACGAATATTCTTACAGGCAATGCATTTTCCACAAGCAAACATCCCTTTATTACTGTGAATGACAGGGGGTGTAACAATAAATTGAGTGTCTCTATTTTCAAATAGAGAACGTAAAGATTTAAATTTTTTATGTGTAAAAACAGGACCTAGCCCTAATTTGTTGTCAACCTCCTGGCTGGAGGTAAGAATATCCCAGTTATTATAAAACACTTTCTTAATAGCTATAGAGTCCCTGCAAATAGGAACTGGGAAACTAGTGAATCTATCTATAGAGTTATGTGTAGAAAGAGAGTGTTCTGAATTATGTATTTGAGAAACGTACTGACAGGTGCAGGACAAGAGAGTAGTCCGTGATTCAAACATAGTATTGGTTATATCATGTATAGTGTTACTACACTCATTGGTCACAAGGGGAGTAGTCTGTATTTCATTCATACTATTGATTGTATTTTTCTTCGGAGAGAAGCCTTTTAAAAGAATAGGAGGATAATTAGTGTGCCTTAAAAAGACTACATCTTTAACAAAATAATTCAGTAAATCACTAGGGTAACCTCTCTCTATAAGAAAGGAACTAAAAACATCACATTCATGTAGAAAAACATTATCATCAGAAATAATCCTAGACAATCTGATGTACTGACCTCTGGCCATATTAACTTTCATAAATAGAGGATGCATACTGCAGAAATATAAATAATTATTTCTGGATGTCTTTTTCCTAAATATAGTAGAGTTCCAAGTTAAAGAATTTGTATCAATGGAAATAAGTACATCTAAAAAGTTAACTTGCTTCCCAAAAGCTGAAATCTTAAACTTTAGAAATGGAATACTATCAGATAAGGAATTAATAAATGTAAACAAATCAGACTCACATCCCTTCCATACAAAAAAGAGGTCATCAATGTAACATCGGTACAGAAGAATATTATTAAAACCAGGTAAATATACTAGAAAGTTACATTCCCACCAGGCTAATACTAAATTTGCAAAGGCAGGAGCGAGTTTAGCCCCCATAGCTACACCTTTAGTTTGATGAAAAATCTTACCATCAAAGTGAAAAAAATGGTTAGTTAATACTAGAGAAGTTAGGGAGCAAATCATGTTAATTTTTTCCTGTGAGAAGGTGGTAAATTTTGATAAATAATTTTTTAAGTATTCTATGCCTATATCATGAGGAATGTTAGAATACAATGATTCAATATCTAAAGTAACTAAAATAGTATGTTCATCAGTAGGAGGGTTGAGAAAAAGGAGATTAAGGAAATCCCATGAATCCCTTAGAAAATAGGGGGAAACTTGTACTAAAGGGTTTAATACAAAATCAATAAATTCTGCTATACCTTCTGTCTTAGTTTTCTTGTTCGACACTATGTGTCTAAAAGGAGGATTAAACTGGTCCTTATGTATTTTAGGAATTCCGAAGAATTTTCCTAGTTGGGGCTCTGACACAGTTAAAAAATCAGCTATTACATCACAAATCTGTTTAGATTTATGTAATGCAATAATAGTTCTATCTATATGTTTAAAAGCCCGAAGGACATCTGTTAGGGTAGCCCTAGCATAAAACTCACTGTTATTAAGGTCATATAATAAAATACGAGTGTATTTAACTTGTTCCATCAACACTATACCTGAGCCCTTATCAGCTCTCATGATTCTTAGTGATCTGTCTGCTGATAAGGAATTTAAGGCACTTAACTGTTCATTAGTAAGATTGAACCATTTACAAGTACAGTTATGCTTTAAAACATATCGCAAGTCTTTTTCACATAACTTAAGAAAGATATGTAAGGTATTACATAGTGGTGGGTTATATAAGCTTTTCTTGACAGGTAGCTTAGTGTAAGAATATAGTACATTTTCATCTTCATCTTCTACATCATATACATCTTTGTGAAATAAAAGTTTTAAATTAAGTTTCCTAACATATACACGTAAATCTATTAATAAAGAAGAAATGTCAGCACGGTAGGCAGGAATAAAA